>NC_053401.1:17744604-18079604 GCF_016859285.1 Xiphias gladius | reverse complement strand
TTGTGGCTATATTTATTATTATTATTTGTTGTCTGTCACTGGGGCTCAAATTGCCATGAACTGGAATGAGCTAGAAACATGAAATTTGACCCAATAACTGGAAATGATGTGCTAATGCTTCCCAAGAAAAATTAGCTCAATTGGCCAGATGATGGCGCTGTAATTAAGGCCCAAAAATTCAATCTTGGAAAGGCTATGCCACTCACACTGTAAGTCTAACTGACTTGAAATTTGACACAGTAGTCCAGCTCAATGTGCGCTTTATCACATTCTGTTGTGACTATTTTACATTTCAAAAACATTATACAACACCGATATGAATACAATATGAGAGCAAAGACAAAAAAAAACAACAGCCATTAATGTATTTCAGCATTGTTACTTTATTGTAGTATACATTGTAATATTGTTACTTTAGTACAACATTTATTGTATTAATATTGTAACTTTATTGTAAGATTTGAACTTATACTTTAGTGCAATATTCATTGAAACATTGTCATTGTGAAATTTTAGTGCAACATTAACTAACAACTGTATAGCAGTTATGTGATTCATTCAAACTGAACATAAAGATAACATTTAGGATAGGGGTAGCCTGTAGAATATGGAGTCAAGTGGAGGCTGACACTGAACAAAATAAAAAATTTTCAGACAGCTGACCAATTAAAGGAAAAACCAATAAAAGTGTCTTAGTAAGGTGTTGGGCCACCACGTGCTGCCAGAACAGCTTAAATGCGCATTGGCACTGACTCTACAAATCTCTGGACCTTTACTGGAGGGAATGGTACACAATTCTTCCTGAAGATATTCCCTCATCTAGTGTTTTGATGATGGTGGTGTAGAGCGCTGTCTAACACATCGGTCAAAATTTCCCATAGGTGTTAAATTGGGATGAGATCTGGTGAGTGTGAAGGCCATAGCATATTATTCACATCATATTCATACTCATCAAAACATTCAGTGACCCCATGTGCCTTATGGATGGGGGCATTGTCATCCTGGAAGAGACCACTCCCATCAGGATGAATTAAAATACTTCATATGTAGAACAGAGGAAAATGAAAATAAATGTAAGAAATATAAAAATAAATGAATAAGAATCATAAGATATATCAAGAAGGAGTATAATTGCAAATTGTTTGAGGAAAATAGAAGTAATAATCAGGAAACACTGAAAATGCTCAACAGCATAATCAAAAAAAAGGTATTAGGAAAGCAGTTATTTTATTAAAAATCAAACTGTAACTTTAAATAACATAAAATAGGTTGCAGATTAATTCAATTAATACTTCTTAAAAGTTGGACCAACCTTAGTAAATGCTGAGCCAAGGAACAAGGAAGATATAGAAAACAACAGCTCTGATAAAATGCTTATTCCATGTTTCTCAGTTGAGGTCATGAAAATTAAGTTTTTGATATTGTTAATAAATTCAAGAGCAAAAAGTCTACCGACTACAATTCCATTGACATGTCATTAGTTAAAAATACTATTGAATGTATAGTGAAACTATTGACCCATATACTGTATGTATATTCCTCACAGGAATATTTCCAGACAAATGTCATTCCTATCTCTAAGAATAAAGAAAGACATTTATTTTACAATTTCAGAGTGGTATCTCTGATTCCCAGATTTTCAAAAATATTAGAAAAATTATTTGTACAAAGACTTGATAATTTTATTGATAAACCTAACTTGTTAAGTGACCGTCAGTATGGATTTTGAGCTAAGCAGTCTACCTTACTAGTGGTAATGGAACTGGTAGAAAATATCTCAATTGCCATAGATAAAACAGAATACATGGTGGGAGTATTTATAGATCTTAAAAAAGTGTTGACCTTGGCTTACTTATGGAAAAGCTTGAAAGATATGGCATTAGAGGGGTAACATACTCCTGGGTGAGAGGTTACCTAGAGAACAGACATCCGTATGTTCAAGTAAATAATTTTGATCAGAACTTTTGCTGATGACACACATGTAATTTACTCAGAAAACAACTTGAAGCAGCTTTTGGTTACAGTTTAAGTGGAAAGTGGAAATAAATTGTCATTAAAATATAAGCAATGTGTGTGGATATCGTAAAACAAATTCTGAAGTAAATCGTAAGATTAATGATGCAGAAACTGAAAGACTGTGTGAAAATAAACCTTGGGAGTGATAATAGACTACAAATTATGTTGGAAACCTTACACAAACCATATCAAATCAAAACTGTCTAAATCCATTGCAATACTGCATAAAACTAAGGACTTCTTGAAGCATAACTCACTATTTATTCTAAATAAACACACACATAAGCACACACATAGTTCCATACATTACCACCAACTGCATCTTTATAATACAAAAAAGAGCCGTAAGAATTGTCAGTAAGGTTAATAATGAACTAACTCATTATTTATAAAATCATATGCATTGATCTTTAAAGTCCTTGTACAGTTTAAAACTTTACAGATAATGTAAAACACAAAACATG
The DNA here is from genome assembly GCF_016859285.1 of Xiphias gladius. Lineage (NCBI taxonomy): Eukaryota > Metazoa > Chordata > Actinopteri > Istiophoriformes > Xiphiidae > Xiphias > Xiphias gladius. Next base: position 18,077,124 of record NC_053401.1, on the reverse strand, counting down.
TCCTGATTGTATCCAAGAGTTGTTTTCTTTGAGAGAGAACAGATATCCACTCAGGGGAAATCATATATTTGAAAAAAAACAAAAAGAGTAAGGACAAATGTGATGAATAGATGTGCGCAGTTAAAGGTGTTAAATTATGGTATAGTTGTAATAACGAATTGTAGAACTGTGTAAGTTCAAGAAAATGTATAAAAACATTACAAATGAAAAATGCAAAATATGTGACCTACAATGAGAAAAAAATGAGGATCTGTCATGTTTTGTGTATCTGTTTTTCTTTTTTCCTGCTGTGCTTCTATAATATGCTTCTTATTCGCTTTGTTTTGATTCACGGCTCTATGGGTAATGCAATGGTTATGCTTTGTTAAGTGTTAAGGGTAGGCACAATAAGCTTAGGCTAGAGCTTACACCTTTATTGTCGCTCCGAGAATTTAATTTTTGATATTGATTTAATTTAGATATACTGATGTGGTATTACCTAACCACTTGCATAACTGTATGGTAAATTTGTTGACCAGAAATAATAAAGTAAAAAAAATAAAAAAAACAATATCCCTCTCTATGTAAGTGTTGACGGAGTGTTCTTGCTTACATGGTCTGATCACATCCTGCATTGACATCCAGCAACTCTTCCTCAGTCACCTGAGGAAGAGTTGCTCTTCTGTTTTTCCTTACAATACTGTACTACCATTTGATGACCATTGCATTATGGTCATCAAATGTGCGCTGTCGAACACAATTTCCTACCCTATTTACTGATGTCTTTCCCATAGATCTAAATGCATATGTCACTTTAGTCACTGTTACTATGGAAACACTAACTAGTTGAGCAGTCTTTGTAACTGAAGCTCCTGCCATCTGTGCCCCAACAATGAACTCTCTTTTAAAGTCACTTAGATCTCTTCCTCTGGCCATCTTGATACAAAATCATTAACCAACTGGACCTGCTCAGCATTTTTGTTATGCCAAAGAGCATGATTGGATGGTAATTGTTAATTGTACCATACAGTGCACCTGTGTGGAAGCATCTGCATTCGTTATGCTTTTCCACTCGTGCAAAAAGAAAATTAAATTTACAAGGAATTTTTAAAGCAAAGAAGGAAAGAAGCTGAACATTCATACAAGACATATAGAAACTAAACATCTAAAAATAGACTGAAATGAGATGCACCTAAAGATTATTATAGTAAGTGGCTGGAGGACAACACGAATAATATGTAAACTACATGAAGAGAATTCATTGAAATTATTCAAAACGGAACAGAAAAAAGTGGGGTACCCAAAATATTTCCTGACAAAGAATTTTAAAACTATTAATGATATTGATTTGTTTGGAGATGAATTTAATAATTTTTTTGGAAATTGTTTTTTTTTTTTTTTTTTTTTTTTTTTTTACAGATAATTACACCTAGCAAAATTAAAACAGCTAAAGTCATTCCAATACAAAGAATTGGAGCCAGACATGTCTAAAATACACACCTGTTTCTTCCCCCTGCAGTTCTCTAAAATATTGGAAAAAATTCTTTAAAAGGCTCGATGATTTCATTACACAAAATAATGTGCCTATTTATATTGCAATTAAATTTGTGGAGGAAATATTAACTGCTGGCTGCACAATGGTGCCTCACAGCGAGAAGATCATTCTTTTGGGGGCTTTCTGTGTGGAGTTTGCATGTTCTCCTCGTGCCTGCCTGGGTTTCCTCCATGTATTCCAGCTTCCTTTCACAGTCCAAAGCAGGTTAGTTTAATTGTTGTTTTGTCTCTATATGTCGGCCCTGTGATTAACTTGCGACCTGTCCAGGGTGTGCCCCACCTCTTGCCCAATATAAGCTGGGATTGGCTCCAGCCCCCTTGGGACCTTCAAAGGATAAGAAGTATAGCTAATGGATGGATAGATGAAATATTAACTGCAATAGAAAGTACTGTATATACAATGGGATTATTCCTGGATCTCAAAAAAAATATTATATATATAATTTTATAATACTATTGACCATGGCTTACTCCTGAAGAAATTAGAAAGATATGGAATTAGAGGGGTATGCACACTCCTTGTTTAGTAGGTACCTGGAGAACAGGAGACCCAGGGGGCTGCATTCAGTGGGCATGAGTCGGGAGGCGAAGGGTTAGCCCCCAGTTTTTTTCCTCCGGGATGAAGGATGGTAGTTGAGGGAAAGCTGTCTGGGCATTGAGTGGTATGGCATTGGTGGCTACTCTCTTGCACTGGAGTTCAGCTGCTAGATACCTCAGGACTTTGGTTGTGTCGCCAGGTGTATCTGCCATGTGTTAGGCTGGTCTTAGTACAACCAAGATATACTTGAGGGTTGCCAGACAGGCTGGATCCTCTCCCAGACAAACATTTAGGTTTGTGGGGTATATGTGGCTCCCATTATGAAGCTCTCCATGCTCCACAGTTCACTCCATGTGATTTTCCTCCTCTCATAGCCATCCCACCTCCCATCTCTTACGAATGAGTCCCGAGATTCTGTGAGTGTCATGTCCAGCCTTGCTTTGGTACATTCTTATTCTTCCACCAGGCTAGAGATTGGCAGTGAGAGGGCTCCGCTCCCGGAAAGTCCTATGCTGCCGAGGCATCTCGATAGCCCTAGTGACTTCCTCCCTTGTGAATTCACCACTCTCCAGCCAAAGGTTTTTTAAAAAGAAAATGGAAAATAACTGTTTTCCTGTTTTTATCTTAAAGTAAGTAATCTGACTAAAAAAAAAGTTTTACTTCTTCGTTTTCTTTATTCCAGTAACTTCCTCTCAGTGTCCATGTGTAGACAGTGCAGGCACCTCATCTGAGCAAGGAAGTATAATACCACAGAAATTAAAATGATTTCTGAGGAGAATTAGTGTTTCTGACAGATAATCCGCTTTACTATCCAGTTCATCAGTGTTTACATTGAGCCTTCAGCCTATATAGCGTATAATAAACATATATGCATTAATTGAGTTACAGGCTACAGTTAGCACTGTGATACAACTCAACAACAGAGGTAACTTGAGGTCAGCTTCTCTTTTAAAAAAAAGTTACACATTACACATTGTCACGAGAGTTGTACGTAACCTCTGTGTGGTGTCTGTATGTAATGTATTGACATTTAGTTATGTATTTACTAACTCAAATTATTTGCTTATTCCCCCATACAGACAGCTATTATCCAGTGTAACTTACATAGTCCCTTATAGTGTAGATGTGTATGTGATCATGATGCTGTTTATTTGACCCCTCCTCACCCTTGATAAAGGTGAGGATGTGGATGAGCAGTACTGGGGTTCTGGTGATGTGATGAAGGACTCTGGGTTCACAACTGACTCACCAGAAGTTGATAGTCCACATTTTGGAAATACATCCAGGGCTGATCAGGCAGTTATGGTCTCACAGGTTTTAATTACTAATGAAGCTGTTTGATGACTGGTGGCCACTAGATGTTGCTGTAAGATGTGAAGACATCAAATCAAAGAGTCAATTAGAGAAACAGAACTACACTATTGGAAAAAACTGCATTGTAATACATCACAGGATAAGTGTCTAAAACACATAGCTGAGAACAACAAAATGTTCAATTTGTGTGGTTTAATTCAAGAAACCTTACAAATGTGAGTCTACGCAATTGGCCACTCCTGCAGTAATAACAGGCTACAGACCATCTGCCATAACTGATCAACCTGACTGTTCTCCTACACAAACTGCTTAAAATGTACCTTTTATTGCATTTCAAAAATTTTATTTCCACACATTTCCTTGTCTCTGCCTGTCCCTGCTGCAGTTCAGGCTGTGCCTGCGGATGGCAGAGAAACACAGTACAAAACAAAATAACAAAAAATTTAAATAAGACTTGTAGGCACCTACAAAAAAATAAAAGAATTAAATTCCGATTTGTTTTTCTTGTCTTCCAGATCTAATGAGATGGCGGATGATACATGGGCTGGGACTGATTTTGCATGTTTACATAACAAATTGTTAATACCACCGTAAAAAATCGGTATGTATTTCAAGTGAGCTATAATGAGAATATGAAAACATGTAGCATGCTTAGGAATTTTACAACAATATTTAAAAATTTAGTTTATTGAAGAAATATAAAATGATATGATCAGAAAGTTGCATAAGTATGAGAGGGTATGTTTTTTTCTCTTGATGTCAAATAGGATGTGTATACTAAAAAGGGCAGGCACAATAAGCTGTAGCTTCAGCCTACACCTTTTTTGGACTGCAGAAATCTTTATGTTGCGTTATTGTGGTTTTTATCGTAAAAAGTTGTAATATTTTTTATATTTTTATTGTTTTCCTTTTTTAAAAAATCTTATTGCAGACTGAAATAAATTTCATATTTCAAAATTTCAATATAAAATTTCACATTTCAGAACATCTCACTATGTCAGAAAAGCGCTGAAGGTCAGTTAACAGTTAAACCCACATATCTGTTGGAAGATTTAAATAATTAATGAATGTATCCACACTCTGCCAGCTGTGCATAATATCAGACATGGTTTTGGAGAGGTGTGATTGTAAGTCTGAGCAGTAGGAAACAAGATTTTTTTTTTTTTTTTAACTGAAAAACGTGGAGGGTGCCTCTGCCTGCACAATCTGCACGTGTCGCTGTGTTTTTATTTTATCTATGTAGATTTTTTAACATTTATTTAATTCTTTGTTGTGCAACCCTACCGTTTTTGCGTGGACTGCCCAGCAGCAGCTTGGAGCAGATTTGATTAATGCTGGGTTGGGTCCGGAATTGATTTAGAGGAATTAGCAGGTAAGGGATCAGTTCTACTATAGATAAAGATATTGAATTACTACTATACTGGGCTTTGCAGGTGTGTGGTGGGTTTCCAAAACTGCAAATGTACAAGATTGACCATCACTTTTGCGCTTGTATCATCAGATCTGTGGCCATATGTCTTGGACATAGGTAAAGATCAAAGCAGAGCTGTCAACTGATCATCACCTGGTGGTGAGTTGGATCAAGTGGCGAGAGAGACTGCTGGGCAGACCTTGTAAACCCAAATGTGTAGTGAAGGTGAATTGGGAACATCTGAGGAGGCATCTGTCCACAAGTTCTTTAATTCCAACTGCAGGAAGAATTCCTTGTGGGATTAACCTGAGAACCTGTTGGTGGACAACAGCTATTAAGGAACTTGAATCTGAAGGAGGTCTTTCCGGTTTGGTTAGCAAGGGGTCTCCTGATAATCTCCTCTGAATCACTTCTCTGCTTTTTGCAGATGATGTGGTTCTGCTGGCTTCATTAGATGGTGACTTTCATTTATTCAATATCCTCTGCGGTGAGAGCTAGAACACAAGAGGGGAAATCTATGGCTGTTTGTTTTGTTAATTTCAAGAAAGTCTTTCTTGAGATTGGTAGAGCTCTTTTCAAGTATAAGTTAATTTGGTGTGGTATTAATGGTAAATTTTAAAATGCCATTAAAGCCTTGTAAAAAGAACCATTTGCATGTTTGCACTTAAATAATTTTAGGCCTGGCTGGATTCCTACTCCATCTGGGGTGAAGCAGGGAGACATACTCTCTCCTGCTATATTTGATCTTTATGTAAACAACTTAGCCCATGAAATCAAGCAGGCCAGTCTAGGCATATTGATTGATGATGTGATATGGAGATTGGCCATTAATAGTGATTAAAACACAGATTATACATTTTAGAAAGCACTTTAAACAGCAGAGCAGCCTGATAGGTAAACTGTCCAGAGACGAGCCAGGTTCTTTTCCTTCCTTGTTGGCTAAAAGAGGTCCTAGCATTATTTTCTTTTCTTTCTCTCATTCACATTTTATTTTCAGTAGAATATATTTGCTTAAATATGAATGCTTTTCATATTTCTCCACAATACATAAGAACAAGAAGAAAGCAAAACAAAACTATATATACTGTATGTAAACATACACATTAACTCTGGAAATAATCACAAAGTCTGAGGATTCAGAAACATTTAAAAACACAAGAAGTTATGTCTTGTTATGTCTTTAAGATTCTGCACTACTTCTAGGTCAGCAATCAATTTTAAGCAAAAACTTAACTCCTTCATACAAAGCTCAGATTTCCTTGGGTTGTATCCCTTCCACTGAAGCATGCGTTCAGGTGACACTCAACCTGTAACTCGACTTGCAGCTAGTCTTCACCTGTTATAAATAAGGCTGTAGCTCAAGCTTCAAGCAGATCATTGCTTAGTAGGTAGCATTATGATAGCAGGAAAAAATGAATGAATTGCAATTCTAAGCAATGGCTAGACTAAAGGCTTCTAAGGGGGCAGTGCATGGACCTCTAGAACTTTTTGCAGTAACTGGATCAGTCTTATCCAAAGCACGATCAGGCAGACCACAAGTAAACAGACCTTTGGAGGATCAATACATCGGATGGACACGATAAACGGTACAGAAAAGTACAGTATGAATTTGCCTTACGGTATGGATTTTGACTATTCTGTGCTGACTGGTAGAGCCCTCAGAAATCTAAAGTGGCAATGATATAACTGCACCAATTGGAGGAAGCAATGCACTAAACCGTACCTAGTCTTCCGGAAAAAAGAAGAAGATTCACCACAGGCTTCGTTATCGGGCTGTGTGATTGAATCGTCTGGAAAACGTGAAAACCCATGCAACTTTTTTTTTGGAAACAAGGCTGGCATAATACTGTCCCAGATTGTGATTTTATGTAGCATTCTGGCATTCCGGAATCAGAGGTATGATGTGTAATACAACAGCATTGGCATCTGTCCTACCATGCCGGCTCTCCCTTTTACACAGACGATTCAGCTCTGTGACTACCTTCGCTGCTGGCTTAACAGTGAAACAATAATGCCCCCCCATTCCGTGCCCTAACATCAAGCTTAGTTCCCTGAAAGATAGAAAAGCAACTTCATCACAGATACAGAATTTGCTAAATAAAGGACGCAAGACTCCAATCAGCAAAAGTACTGTCAAAAGAAGGCTGTCTTGTAGTGGTCTCAGAGGACAAGTAGCAGTTTCTAAACCACTTCTCAGGAGGGGAAACAAGGCCAAACACTTGGGGTTGGCTAAGAAATACCAGAATTTTAATCACAATTCAGAAGAAAGTAATACTTAGCTGACCAGAACCTAAATGTGTTTAGCTAGCTAACAAGTGAATACTTTCTAAAAATAAAACTTGTCAGATTTGTGGAAAAATTACTTCTTTGTTAAAAACAGCACACAGATTACTCATTTTTAGGAAGATTAATTATGTTTAGAAATGCGGCCAACAGACCTCAAATATGGTTGCCAGAAGCAGCATCATGTCAGCTAAAAGCCATTACACAGAGCCTGGAGATATCACACGCATTTTTTTGGAGATATCACACAACTGTGAAAATTAACAGACATGATCAAAATGGCAAACAGACAGATAGAAAGAGACACTTGTGGAGAGACAAGGAATTCTTGACTCAATTAACTACACTGGAATGAGGAATGAATGCTACTTTTGAATACATTTTAAACAAATAGGGGGGGTTGTATTTAGACCGTAAAACTTTTCTGTTCTGTACCATCAAGACAGTTCAAAAAACACATCCATGATCCTGAGTGAGTTGCAATGCTGTCTTCCAGAACACTCATTAAAATATAATACACTTCATATTGCCCAGAGTCAATGTGACAAATGTGTGTTTTCTTGAAACATTTAGATACCATTCTTTCTTGGTTCAGACTTTTAACTACTTATCAGTCCACCAGCTCCTCACAGAGAGAGTGTTGACTTTTATCACATAATTGTTAAAAGTGCAAGTCCTGAATCATTTTACTGCTGTACATGGCTGAGAGGTTCATCCTGTGAGCTGACAAAGAAGCAGATTTGTTGTGGAGAGGAAGGGGCAATGTGAGGATTATCGTTGTGGTGGGATGAGGCGGAGGAAGAGGAGGTAGATTCGTAAGTCTCCCAGTAGTTGCCGTGGAGGTCCAGGGAGGAAAGAGCAGGCAGGTTTTCTCTCTGCATGGGCTTGTCCCACTCTGTGGGTAGAGGCGGCACGCTCAAGCATTTCCTCAGGATTGGCTCACTGTAAAATGAATTGCACACGTTTAAGAGTTTGTTTCACTCATTTCAAACAATCGTATGAAAATAGGTCACAGCACACACTAATGCAAAGTTAGAAAACTTTTTGAATCCAGTACTGCCTGATTCAGTTATTTGAAAAGGAGGTTCAGATGCTTTTAGATGATCTGACAACCACTTTGTTTGAAGCAAACTGAGGCCTTTACTGCCATGATGTGCCGTCATGAAGAAGTTTTCTCTCAAATGCTTAATGCCTCACTAGATAACGACAGTGATTATGGGCCTTCCAAATTTCTAACCATCAACAATACCACTGGAAATCTTGTTATATCATGGAACAATGCCAGATGTAGGTAACATAGGACTGATGTAATGTTTGAAATTCCAGTAGCCAAAGAGATTCCAAGGTAATTGTTTGTTTGGACCCAGTCTGCTACAGCATTGCTTGGATGACTCAGGAACATCTGTAAGGATCTGCGAGTCGTCTAGTGAGTGCCAAGAATAAGTCAACAGAAAACATTGCATTTGAGTGCTTTTAACTTTAGTTCCCCTGATTTTGGACATTAAACTTCTGTATCGTCAAATCAACAGCAACACAGTACATTCTTTTAACTTTCAAAAACAACTCATTATTAATTTACCTATGTTACCTGTTAAATTAAAAAAAGTTAATTGAGCTATACCTCCCAAACTCCTTGGCACAATGACATATTCTCAAGATATCAGGTCCAATCCATTACCTGTCATTTTGAATGCAGCACTTAGTCTCTCTCACTTCCTAGTCCATTTGCAGTCAACCATTTCTTTGTTCCATCCATTCTTGATGGTTCATTACAGATGATTTGGTATAATATGTCTTGGAATCTTGAACCTGAACAAGCCTGCTGATCTGCCTCCACCCAGCTGCTCCCCTGTAGATCACTGCCCTACATTCTTCCCCCAGATTGCCCTCTGCCCCTAACTGCCCTTGCCCCATTCCTCAGTCCCTGGCTCCCAGTTACCAGTTCATGCTTCTCAATATCTAACTTCATCCCTGTCTCTTTGTCTGTGTCTGCACTTGGGTTCAACTGTTCTGCTTCTCATGTAACAGTATGATCTGGCCATAAACATGAACCCAGCAGACGCAGACTCCCTCTATCAAGCACTCGCACATCAACGCGCCCTGCTCAGACAACATTACCAAGCCCTCAAGACCTTGGTAAGTCAGGTAACCGAAATGTCACAGTCCCTGTTGAACCTACAGAGCCAACTCACTGCTCAAACAATGAGAGTTTTATTGGTAAAGAGACAGTAACACAGCTGGGCCTAGTCACAATTCCACTAAACCACCTCTCCAAGGCCAACGCTCTCAATGGACAGTTCTTTGTTGAAAAGGAGCTCTCTTGGTCCAGTATTCTGCTTCAAGTAAAAGTCAAGAAAAACTGTTTTTTCATCATTGATTCTCAATTCTTCTTTGGTTCTTCCTTGGTAAAACCATAGATTGACTGGTCCATGAGAAATGTTACTTCCTGAAGTTCATTCTGCAATGCTAGTTGTCTACATTTGTCTTTGTCTTCAGTTCATTTGTCTATGGTGCAGTCTCCTCCTCCTCACATCACTCTCCTCTCTCTCTCCCTGCCCTTACTCCTGTATTCCTCCTGCACCACCTCACTCCACACCTGTGTCTGCCTTCGCTCTGGCTGCTGGCTTCTCTCATCATTCATCAACCTCCAGCCTGAAGACCCTCTGCCCAGCAGCCAGTTAGCCCCCATTTTTGCCCCCAAGTGTGGAGCCATTGACACGTATTATGCTAGACTAAGTAGGTTTCTTCTTTCTTGCTGGTTTTTCATTTTTGACAAAACAATGGATGGAACACTAAGACAGAATATAGACTTATTTGAGATTTATAAAAAATTAAAAAATAAATATCCTTTGCCACTCTATGGAGCCACAGTTTTAAACAAGCTCGACCTCTGTAACTCCTACCACCCACCCGCATCAGACATCAGAGAGGGAAAAAAGCAAATTCAACGCGGCGCATGAGTGATCTGATTGTTGAATTAATTTTTTCTGGTCTTAATGCCCATGTAGTCTTCCAGAATCATGAATGATGTGATGATGTGGATCGAATGCTTTTTTTTTTCTGATTTTTTTTTTTTTTTATTATTTTTTTTTTTTTTTTTTTTTTTTATTTATCCCCCCCAGACTGACCAGCAACACGTCTCCAATGGCTGGAGAATAAAGTTTTGGAGAAAAAAAAAAAAAAAATGTGAGTTGCTTCCTCTGTCTTCTGTCTTATTATATTACATTACACAGTGAGTGATGATTGATCACCAAAGTTAAGGCAGGCAGTCACAGATTGGCCAGTGCTTACTAACCTGAAGCAGCTGCAGCTGTTCCTGAGGTTTGCCAACTTCTAAAAGCGTTTCATCCACAACTAGTCATCTGGCAGCACCCCTCATCTCACCTGAGCCAGACCCTGAAGTCCAATTCATCATGGAGGTGGATGCCTCTACCACTGGGGTAGGTGCATGTTTTATCCCAACAATCCCCCTCTGATGAAAAGCTCCATCCATGTACACTCTTTTCCTGAAAGCTCTCTCCTGCAGAGAAAAACTACAACGTAGGTAACCGTGAAGTCCTGGCAGTTAAGATTGCCCTTGAGGAATGTGGTCACTGGCTGGAGGGCTCTGCGCTCCCCTTCATTGCATGGACAGACCATAAAAACCTTTCATACATCCAACCAGCAAACTTCTTAACTACCGGCAAGCCAGGTGGGCCTTGTTTTTTGGCAGGTTCCATTTCATAGTCGCTTATCACACCAGTTCTAGGAATGTCAAATCTGACGCCCTCTCAACAGTTAACCTCCAACCATTATGAATCCAACCTGGATCCCATCTTACCATCCAACCTGCATAGACAGGGAGACTGCACTACGCTGTGTGAGCCCTATTAACCTGTCTTCCTGGAATGTTCAGCCACCCTGGGTTGAATATGCTCACAACACCCTCACCAACGCCTCATCAGGTATGTCACTTTTTGAATGTGCCCTTGATTACAACTTCCCTTGTTCCCACCCCAGGAGGTCAAAGTTGCAGTCACCTCTGTCCACGACCATCTGCACCTTTGTCACCGTACTTTGAGAAAAGCCTGAACTGCCCCTTCTTCATTCCTGTGCCAGGTCTCAGTCCCAAGCCAACCGTTGTTTTGCCCCAGCTCCTATGTACTCCTGTGTGCAAAAGTCGTGGCTTTCTTCCAAAGACCTGCCATTGAAAGTGGAATCTACTAAATTTTCCCTCCGTTTCATTGGTCTTTTTTGAGATTGATCGTGTTTTTAACCCCTTTGCTGTACGCCTGAAAATCCCATCTCTCTCAAGATCAACCCAACCTTGTGTTTCCCTGATTAAACCTGTCTGCTCCAGTTCCCTGTCTCCTCCTGCAGCAGCTCCTCCAGAACCTCAGCTTATTGATAACCATCCTCCCTATACCATCTGGCAAATTCTGGATGTATGCTGTATGCACTGCTGGGTGCCCCACTGCCATATTCTGGATCACCTGGAATGTGATTTCCACACCTCACACCCAGACAAACCCGATCGAGTGCCCATAGATAGGGATACTTTTACATCTGCCCCTGAGATATCGACTGCCACGCCCTCCACCTCCAATTCAAGCTCTCCTAAAATTAAGCCACTTCCTGAGCAGCTCTATCCCTCTCTCTCTCTCTTGTGTGTGTGTGTGTGTGTGTAATTGTCTGTAGGTGCACCAAAGTCAGAGCAGAGCCACCAGCTGCATCTCATCTCCATAATCAAGCCGCTTCAAATCCTCTGCCCTGCCACTTACACTCTGCCAGATCATAATCTCTGCTTTCTGTCAGTGTTGCTATGCCTCCAGACAATTTAGTACCATTTTTTTGCTATTGAGCATTCAGTTTTTGTTGGTCATTCCCTGAACTCATTTTGCTCACTGTGTCCCTTGCAGTTCTCCTGCTCTGACTCCAGTCCCTGTTTCCCTCGCCTCACCAAGCCTGCTGATCTGCCTCCACCTGCCTGCTCCCCTCTGTATCCCTGCCCTACACCCATTCACTGGATTTCCCACTGGACCTGCTCCCTCTGCCTCTGACTGACCTTGCCCCTACCTCAATCTCTGGCTCCCAGTTATCAGCTCAAGCTACCTGATAACTTGCAATAAATATCTTTAACTTATCTCCTTGTCTGAGTAAGTTGCCCTTGTCAACTATTAGAACTGTATGGAAACAGGACTTGGACTTTAATTTTTCAGATGACATGGGATTTGGCCGTTAGTAATATACACTTGTCTCCTATACACAGCTCAAAGTAGCACATTATAATCACAGTATTTCCAATTCAAATTTAGATAGCATTAACCCTGAGTTACATCCCGTCTATGAAAAATGGTGCTTCACACCTATATCCTTCCTTAGCTGAATTTTGGAAATCAGTCTTCAAAACCTTATTTGAAATCTAAGCCTAACCTCGGACTGCTTGCTTTGGCATTCCCCATAAGAACTGATTTTGTCCAAAACAAGACCGAGTATACTAGCACTCCCCTCTTACTGGCTCCACGATTTGTACTATTCAAATGGAGAGATGCAGTCCCTCCTACATTATGTTATGTTTGAAACTTTAAATTTGTTCCTCTGCTTAAAATTACAAGATGGCGTATAGGCTTCATCAAGTGTGGGAGCCTTTTGTGTCCTTTTCTGAGAAACCCAAGACTTTCTCGGATTAACTGCTCCTTTTACTTTTATTTAGTGAATTTTCTATTACTTTTTCATATCTTTTGTTCTATGTATTATGTAATTTTATGTCGGGGTAATTTGTTTGTGTGCGCAGGTTTAAGTTGTATGTGTGTCCCTTTCAGTTAGATGCTGGGGATTGGGTTAACAGGAAAAGTCTACCTTTTCTCAAATGTTTATTTGTATTGTTCTAAATTGAAAGTCATAAATAAACCTTTTGAAAGAAAATTACTGATTCTAAACACTACATAACGAGTGGATAACTATATGACTGAACCTCTAGGACCTTATTTTTGCTAATCACACTGTATGGAAAATCATCTATCACCTGATTGTGTTGGTTTGTTCTCCTTTCCAGGCCAGTCGGTACACATCTCCAGCCATTCCAAACAGCCAGCGTACATCAGCTGGCACCTCTGGGATCCACTCCACAAGCCTGGGGCAGAGCAGAACTTATATTATATACACATGCAACTTGGTCATGGAGTGGAAATGACTTTGAAATGTAGAACTCATTTGCTTAAAGGTGGCATACTGTCATTGATGAGACCTACACCTCACCTCTGGGCCACTGAATAGGCCGACTGTACAGGAAGTGTGTATGGCATGAGCATGTAGGAAGCCACTCTCACTGGTAGCATTTCAGACACCTTGGCATACAGGCCAGGTTTGTCTTGGCAGGCCTCGCAGAACACTGACACACATATAGACAACAGGGCCAGTCAACCATATAGCATGTTGAATTTATTATTTACACACCAGTTTAGAGGCATGATGTCATCTCTGATCTTCAATTTCTACTAAAATCGGTATGAAATGCATAAACTTTGCTACTTTGCTATTACTAAAATGAAGACACTGCACCTTTCTTGATTGGCATAGGCAGAACGATCTGCTTATCCAGCCACCAGTGCTGTTTACGCAGTAAGCGGAGCCTCCGGAGCACCCACTCTTTGGTCGTTTCAGTATGCTCACAGCAGCAGATGGGGGTGCTCTCTTGCAGGGTGGGGCCAGGGGTTGGAAGCTCCAGCATCAGCAGGTCTGTCACCGTAAAACATGACGTTAGTGACACAGTCCAAAGGTTAAGGTAGACACTGATAGCGATGCATCGTAACTAGGTTATTTGAGAGTCACCATGTCAACACAGTAGTACAGTACTCACTGTTCTGTTCAAGGAAGCGCAGAGCATCCTTATAACCGTTCTGACACATCTCAGCCAGTACCTGTGGAGAGGAAGACAGTAAATCTTATATATAGGAAAAAAAAAATCTGTCTTTTTCAGAGACTTTATTGAATTCACATTATTGATCCATGACATGTCTGTGTATCGCTTATCAGTTCAATTTCCGTTTTTAAAAAATAAAAATAAACAAATAAAAAATTTTCTATAGGTATGTTTTTTTTTGTTTGTCAGAGTGATGTAAAATTAAGATCTTGTACTTATATTTTGCTTGGCCAGTGAGGCTGTCATTCTCCTTATACCTCCTGTCTCTTATTTTTCACCTTTTTTACATTTTTGTCTTAAATTCTCATTTGTTGTTGTACAGTGTTGTATGATGACCATGATTCAGCCAAAACTCCTTTATCTCAAAATAAAGTTGTTCTTTATAGTCAAAGTGTTGGCAGAGCTTTGACCCTTTGGGGCTGTCTGTTTTTGAGTAGCACAACTTTTTTTCCCCTTTGCCATACATATGACTGGCTAGTTTTTTTATAGATTTATTTAAGGCGATAACTCATTAATAACAACAAAAAACTGAAATTAAATGTTAGAACATTTTATTCAATTTTATAATTTTCTATTACTGACTTTCTTAACAGAAAATTAAACTGATAGGTTTCCCAGGAATCAACAAACCATACAAAAAACATATGCAACCTCTAAAATAATGGCGTTTTTTAAGGAATACTTTACATTTTGGATACTTCACTTTTTCAGTTACGTGAGAAGATAAATACTTTCCTCATGTTTATACATTAAGTACAGGAGTCGGGATGTGGTTAGCTCAGTTTAGCATAAAGACTGGAAACAGCCAGCCTGGCACTGTCCAAAGTTCAAAAATACACCACTTCTACAGCTCACAGATTAACATTGCTATATGTATTTGCTTTTTATAAATGCATTTAATATGACGTAATTAAATGAACATACATTATGTTAAAAGGACAATTATTTGCAAAACAAAGAGCAGAAGTGTATTGCATTTCAGAATGCCTTTGATGGGCAATGTAATACATCTCTTCACAATGTTTTCTGTGTTGTGATTTGATTTGAATGTGGCATCGAAAAGTTATGTCGCAATGATAAACAATTCAGTTAAAAAAGACAAAAAGCTCAATAATTGCCCTTTTAACAATGTGTATGGTATTTCTATTTATTTCTTTGATTTGTTTTTATTTAGGCATTTCAAATCTTCCATATATTACAAAACGCAGACACATTAGAGTGGTATCGAGCCTCTCATTTAACTCTCACAAAACAATTAAACTTACTTCCCATTTATATAAGAAAGACTTGGCTACTAGTCTGGCAAGCTGTTATTTTTAATTTAAAAAGAAAAAAATTAAGAATATTTTCAAGTTCTGGTTATATTTCCTGACAAAGCACCAAGCTCAATGGTGATATAAGGATATGCACCTGCCATATCTAAGACTAGGCCACATCCTCAGGCCACATGAGTCATGGGTCACTGCCAAGTCTGTGTGTTTCTAGTGAGAAGTCCCTAGCTGAGACATGTATGGGAGGATTTGAGAGGTAATTCCTCCCTCTAAGTGTGGTAAGAACACAAATGCCCTAGTCACAGAGATCTGTGAACTCAGTTACATAATTGTAGAATCCAGACAGCATACCATGCACGCGCATGTCAGGGGACTGGTGAGAAGCCAGGCTGTGTATCAACAACAGAGCAAACAGCTCTACCCCAAAAAGGTGAAAGCTTACCTCATCTTAAAGGTTACCTAATAATGATCAAAGCGACAGGGAATAACAAGAGGAAACATGGAATAAAGAAGAGTGACAGCAGGTGAAATAGAGACAGGAGGTACATCCAGATACTACTTCCTGACAGTAATGTGCAAAGGGAATGGAGAAGGATTAAGAAGGGAGAGTTGAAAGTAAAAAAACAGACAAGGGGTGAAGGCACAAAAATAATTTCTCAGCCCGAAGTGATCCACACATGAATCAGTGACACTCCATTTCATTCTGTCCATTCCAGCTCTCGTGTGTGTCTTAAAGGGGTTTATATACTTGTTGCATTGAGGTCTTAAAAAGTCAGCATGTAGCTAAATCATCTTTATTGTAGAAATACTTTTAATTAATCCTGGTGTACTGGTGGGGCATTCCCTATCCTAAAATCACACCTGCCAGCCTCCCTCTGGGTCTTCGTTCTGGAGAATGTTAGTGTAACAGATGTTTCTACATTAATGTTAATGTCGCCTATAGCTTTGGCAGGGACATGGAGTTCTGGGATTATTGTAACATGATCAAGAAGTGCAATATACGTTTAAATAGAGCTCTGGTAGTTGGTGTCAAGCAGTCCCGGAATTCAACCGACAAAATCAAAACACCTCCATATTTGTAAAGTATTGCTCGGCAAATGACTTCTTACACCTAGTCTATTCACCTGCTGTATCTGATCCTGAAAAGATCCTGAAAGACGACATAATTGGATTACTAAAATAAAGCCAGCAAGAAGTGAACATAAAAAAACGGATTCAGCTTGTGTAGTGAATACTTCATATCAGGTACAGAATATAACACTTCCTAACATGAGCATTTATTTAACAGACTTTTATTACAATTTCTGACAATTTTATTGTACTAAAAGGTAAGTTTGGCCCATATGCATTATGGTGGAAATGTTATTCAACATACAAGTCGCACCATACAATGAAATATCAAATTGCCATTTGCCCACAAGGTTCCATTTGTTTAATTTCCAAAGGATGGGGAGGCCTCACAAGTGATATGTTCAACACAGAGCAAAGTAATTTTTTATCTCATTTGCTCTCAGGGGACCTAGTTTTGGCAGACAAAGGTTTCAATGTCAGAGTCCATCCATTCTTACCTAGTTGAATTAAAGATTCCAGCATTCACTTTTGGCAAGAAACAGTTAGATCCTGTTGACTTGGAGGAAACAAGATGCTTTGCATTGCTTGGGTAACGAGTCACTGGAGTTGTTCCCATACGTTTAACTGACATTGACAGAGAAAATTATGTGACATACCTCAACAAAATTGTAACAGTATGTTGAGCTTTTACAAATTACTCTAAATCTGTTGTACCCTTTCAGTAATCCTGTAACAGATGTAGGGTCATGTAACTGACAACAGATACAGGGTAATGTAACTCAATACAGATGTGGTGATGTAACGCATTACAGATTTGGGGTCATGTAACTCATTACAGATGTGGTGTCATGTAACTCACAACAGATTTGGCCACCATACAATACTTAAAGACAATAACTTGTGGACTGAATAATAGTAGATGTGTGATTACTGAACATCTATGTTTTGCCTTTGAACTGAATTCAGTTAGTTAACTGTAAATAAACGTGTTTTTCTCACAGTTTTCTTTTGGTTGTGACAAATTCCTTTTGAAGAGAAACTGATGTATTCTATTGGCCCTAAAATCAGTATCAATATCAGTGTGCTCAGGGCCATTTTTGAGCTTTTTTGTTAAATGATTACTTTTCTACAGCTGGGACATATCCACTGTGAAGGAATTCTTTTCAGGTGAAGGCAAGTTTGGTGAAACACTTCAGGTGTCACAGGTTCTACAAAAGGTGAAGTACTTTCCCTTTTAGTCCAAAGGATAAAAATCATGATATGGTTTGTCAGTAACAAATACCAGCTTTTGTACTTGGTAATAGTATGCATGGCCCAACTTAAGTGTGATGGTACCTTGCTCAACTTCTTCAAGGCAAAAGTCTGCAACAGAGTTTGCTGCCTCATTTAAAGAGAGGCCCTTTGCACAAAATGGGCCTTTTATTTCTATGACAACTGAACTGCAGCAGCTGCAGGAAACATTCATCAGATGAGGTCCTGATAAAATTGTTGTAAGGGTCAAATCCTGAATCCAGCGGTTTCTACCAGGACATCTGAGTGCGAGAGGCGCTGCTGCATTTCATAGCATTTTCTTGCCAGCCCCTAATGCTTGCAACCCCATCTGGAAAACACAATAAATGAGTTAAGATATCTCTTAGACAGTACTAATGTGTAACAGCAATGTATTAACAAACATTCATCTCACAGACCACATGCTTTTATGTCATAAACATTGTTCTATCAGGGGAATTCATTGTTTGAATTTAAGATTAGCACACAAGACCAACTGCTAAAACTTCTATGCTCTTCAATACCTGGTAGCCTCAGTGGTGAAACTATGAGACCTTGGGATGCATATTTTCTTACCAGGGATACTGGGGACTTATTATGTCTGCCTTTGTGGCTACTCTGAAGGTAGATGCCGTTATCCTACGGCTTCTTTTATCAAACCAGGTTTTTGACTTAGACTGTGCTGGAGTCTCCTCCTCTACAATATCACTCTGAAATATGAGAATTCAAAAAACTGCATAATTACATTTTTAAGTCAGCAAATGCACCTCTGATTTATACACTGACAGCATACGTATGCAGTACATGTTTCATTTGAGTTTTGACTGTTATCAGCTCTTAGCTTTATTTTGAAAAAACATTAATCCTAATAATGATTTAGCTGTTCTTTGGTCACAGTTATGTATTCAAACAGTGCTTCTGTTCAGTTCTGTATCTCTGCTAGGTTGACATCACTTGCCTGCTTGTCATAAAGATTTGTGAGGGGTTCTGGGAGATTTAGCATGACAGCTTTTGGTATATAGGATATTGCATACTCTCTGACAACAGAGGCCCACTGGCTCTATGATCTGTCCCTCGTGTACAGCTTTTGGAGAGGTCGTGTAGGGTTAGGCTTGCTCTTTAGGGGTCAGAGATCGGAAAGCTGGTGGGATGGAAGAGCGGCCTTCGGAAGATCTCTCTTTCTTGCATAGTTGTCCGTTGTTGAAAATTATCTCCTTGCCTTGCTGATATTTCACTCTTTTCAGTGATTCCTCACTTGGTAATGCCCACTTACACTTTTTTGATGTTACAGCTATCTTAACATCTTAACATCTTTGATGTTACAGCTATCTTAGCTCTTAACACAACCCCATCATTCCTGACCACCAACCATGGCTTCAACTTAGGGTCATTCATACTTAAGGAATGATTCACCTGTAAAATAAAAATTCCATGGCACTTGCGTGATACAAACTGCCGTTTGTCAGAGGTATAATTTCATGTATGAGGTAGTCCCTTTCATTCTCACAATGATCACGTAGTTAACTCTTGGTACATCGAAGATACAGACTAGCTAATGCTACATACAAGTTAGCACACCAATTAAATTACCCTGCCTGTTACTAATGCTAACGTTAACTAAGATGAAGTGACACTTACTGTTCCAGGGACGACAAAGCAATTTTTTGCCGGTAGACTCCGAAGCTGAATATTCATCACAAATCCAAATTTCTTCCATTTGTACCCCTCCAGGCTTTGTAGGTTTTCAAAAACTCTCCACAGTAAGATGAGGGAAAGTTAATCAGGTAATTGTGGCTGCAGGTCTGGAACGTTGTCCTTTCAGCTGTTTCAATACTTGTGAAAAGCACACAAGGGTCAGTAATGTTTAATCTATCAAGTTTTTGCAAATAAGGCGTTGGGTGTCCTTGGAATTAAAGTGCACAGTGAACTCTGGCGGCTTGAAATCGATGCTGGTGCCATTCATTTTTGCTCCCACTTTTCCTGCCAACATGGCAGTCTAAACAAAACAAGTCATTTGACACTTGCTGCTCTATTGAAAACTGAAAGCAAAAAACCTCTAGTAAAGTCTGATGGAACAGTGTTTCATAGTGCACTAGAAAAATCTACCGTAATTTACATTAATCTGCTGATTATATTCTCAATTAATCAATTAAATGTTTACTGTCCAAAATGAGTGAAAATTGTTACAAACCTCTATCATAATTTCTCAGAACCAATGATGTCAGATCTTTAAAAGGTATAATATGTAACTTTTCTGCATTAAAATGTCTAAAAACAACTAGATCTATGTTATATATTTTGTTGAGTTGTGTACTTTTGTACATTATCCCAAATGTTTCCAGCAATTTTCAAACCTAGAGAAACCCATCATTTTAATTAACGTAATAATCCAATTTATTTGGTGACCTGTCAGTGGCATCATACCCCCTTGGCGCATGCGTTAGCATTGTGGTTGTCTGCGAGAAGTGATCAAAATTAACCTTTTATCCAGTTTTTAGCCACTGATTTTAAGTTACCAGAGAAACAAACTAAACAAACGTTAGCGGCAGCTCGGCTCCCAGCCCTATTAGACGTCCTGTGTCTGCAAAACATCATTGGAGAAACACTGTTTTTTAATGTGAAACTATTTATTCAGTGTTTTTACTGAATGTCATCCCCGGTCCATTTGTTTTGGTGAGGAGGAGACCTCCACAGATAGAATGATTGACACCAAAGGAATCCCAACGGCAACTAGCTCACCGCAATGACGACAATGGTTGCGAAGACAACAACTCCCATGATCCCATGCTACTTCACAATTTCACCCAACTGTCTTTTGTTGTTGTTTTGATTGAGAGACCCCTAGCAGCAGAAATTGCATAGCATGCATTTCAATGTCATTCTGGCTGACCAACTCTAAACACAATGATATATAGTTTAGTGTGACATACAACAGAGAAAAGCAGCAAATCCTCACTTTGTAAGAATGGAAACTAGTGAATGTTTGGCATTTGTGCTCATAAAACGACTGAAACGATTAGTCAATTATCAAACTAGCTGCAGAATAATTTTCTGTTCATCAACTTATGGTTTCAGGTTTACTGTAGTTCAAATATGAATGATATGATAAAAATTCACTTTTTTCATTATCAATTGATCTCAAGAATTTTTTTATGATTAATTGATTCATTGTTTAGTTTATAAAAAAATAGTCAAAAATAGTGAAAAAAAAAATGCCCATTTCAACTTCCCAAAGTCCAAGGTGGCATCTTTCAATGTCTTGTTTTGTTTGACCTACTGTCCAAAACTTCAAGCTATTTGATTTACAATGATTTATGACAAAGAAAAGCAGCAAATTCTCACACTGAAGAAGCAGCAGCCAGAGCATGACTTTTTTTCATCAAGAGAAATTCAAATCTTTTTCATTTCAGCTATGTTGTATATAAAAGTCCGGTAATAAAGGATAATGGACAATTCATATCTCAAATCTTTTATTGTACAAAATAAATGAAGACAATCTAGGTTAAGCTGTGATGCATGCTATGCTACACAGACCATGTAACATTTGACTTTTGCTGAACAGTGGCCACTGTGGGATAATAGTAAATTGTAAAATGTACAGTAGTGTGACAATAGTACAAGTGAGCATTATCAAATGAGCATATGGACTCAGTTCTATAAAAACAATGTCTATAAAAAATTTGGGGATATTAGCTAAAATTAGCCACTATAAGCTACTGGTCAGACCAGACCAAGTAAGACTGTAGCCCTGAGTTAACTGAACTGAGTGAGGGTGTATTTTATTGCCTATAAATTCACATTTTTATTTCTGAGAGGTAGAATATGTTATTTCTTCTGTTAAAAGTAACATAGCATCACAACATGGATATATCACTTTAAAAAGTTCTATATTACCTGGCTCGTTAGCTGCTAAATGTTACACTTTTTTCACCAGGTAGTTGCCAACTTTGCCTGTTTTTAAGTTTGTTGTTGAGCTGTTTTTGGGTCTGAAAACCAAGGCAATGAGCCTAAAGAGGCTGCAGTGTAAAGGGTTAGACCTGAGGGGAACCGCAGATTTTGATGGTAATTCTTTGTGGGTTCACTTCTGAGTGACCTATTGTTTATTGTTTTAAATATCGATTGGTGCAGATTTAAATGAGTTTGAAATGTGCACTGTTGCACTGAGCACTAATGGACCAGGACTCAGAACTGGCAAACTAATTTCTAAGTTTTAAATTACTCAGATTCTAGGGAAAACAAACAAACAAACTAACAAAAAAACCTTGAAATGAGCATGGTTTAAGCACATTTAGCCTCATAAACCACACTTTTTTAAATAACATGACAAGTAGGACACTTACAGTTTTGCATCATATTTTTCAACAGTTATTTTCTTTTCCTGCTTTATACTTGTCACACGTTATCAACTGCCCCTTCCATGCCATCTGAAAAATCTCAAAGTTCCTATAATTTTACCTACCTTTGGTTCTGGTGGAAACAGGGCTCTGCTGAGGCGGTACATGTTGCCCAGGTTCATCTGGATGCTGGTGTTGGTGAAGCGCAGCTCATGAAAGCTTGTGGAGTTGTCGCGGGGACAGATGTCGCTCTCACCAGAAAATGGAGAAATGGTGATGGTGTTCTTCAACTCCGACTGTGGCAGGTTATCGCTGATCCCACCATCCACGTAACGCTAAAGACACAGAAACAGGTAAAGTGACAGAAATAATGTATGTATCTAATTTCACTCATGAGTTGAAGTAGTTTAAACTTTGTCGACAGAGTAGATTGCAATATTTACACTTCCTGCACTCTGTCAACCATTACAGAACAGGTTTCATTGAAACACTTGGGATATTGTTCTTTACTGCTGTACCATGATAATGGGCCCAGGCTCTACACAAAGCCGTTTTTGTATCCACACATTTTGGTCATATTTTGAACCACTGCCTCTTGATCCTGTGATTGCTCCGACCTACCAGAGAAGACACTTCAGCCTCTCAAAATTAAAAACCCAGTCACTCTATACTAACATTAGAACCCACTTCACATTGTCAGTCACATTTCTCTAACATTAACATCTTTGTACATGAGTAACTCAGTTTTTAGAGACCTTACCCAGCTATTTATATCATGAGATGCTCCAGTTCCATTTCAGACTCAACCTGTGGAACATCAGAAAATGAAAGGAGGCTGATAATGTAACGTAGTGGGAATTTTCCTCATTTTAAGTGCCTGTTGTATAATGCCATTAAGCTTGGCAGAGATGTTGCCAGCGGACTAAACAAGTGAAAACGTAGCCTCTGCCTTAGAAACTGCCAGCCCTACAGACTATAGGTCAGTGAGGAAATGGAGGTCAGGATCATTCAGTGTGCATATGAGTATATAAATGTGTATATTGACACTTTTACATATATTACTGAACTTCTTATTATAATACTGAAAACTATACATTAGTGTGTACATACATTAGTATTGGGCCCATTTTTAATCACGCTGTGATAATTCCATTGTTGTATTTACAACTATTTTCTTAATTTATTGATTTATGTTTTTACATTTTTGCAACTAAGGCTATTCCTACAGCCCCTGCCATCCGAAGATGGGGATATCCTTGCATCTCCTGAGATTTCTTCAGTCTTCAGTTTGTCGTTGTTGTAGGCCTGTAAAGCACTTTAAGACACTATATTGTTTGGCTGTACAAATTAGAGCTTGACTTCTGACTCAGTTTATCAGTATTATCTGCAAACTATTATCTTATCATGGATTTGTCCTATTGGCACATACTGTATTTCCAATGCTAAGTAACAACAAATTGCAATATAGAAATGCCACAGATATTTTGAGGTAGTTCAGAAACAGGGACGCAATTACATTACATTATTTTTATTAGCCACGCTGGTGCCGTGGGTCCATGGATGGCAATGTTAAGTCTGTTGGTCCATAACTTTGGACGAGACTGAAATATCTCAAAAACTTTTGGATGGGTTGCCATGAAAATATGTTCACAGATACCTGCGAAGGTAATAACATTCCCCTCAGCCTCTACTGGATTTTGTTTTTAGTGCTAATTAGCAAATGTTAAGCCACGCTAAACTAAGAGGGTGAACATGGTAAATATTATACATGTTGAACATCAGCCTGTTATCACCCTCACTGTGAGCATGTTAGCATTATAAGGTTAGCATTTAGCTCAAGGCACCGCTACCATGGCTGTATACTCTTGGCCTTGTTCAACTGTAAAATGTCCAGCTCAGTGCATATCTTGGTCACAGTTTGTTACAAAATAAATAAAACTGTCTTTTGTTTGTACCGAAAATAAATCCAAAAGTTCATTGCACACTCCAAGTACCAATTACAATGAGCTTTGAAGAAAGAGCCAGAAATATAATATAATATATATATATATATATATATATATATATGTGTGTGTGTACATTGTTAAGTAGGCGTTATCACTAATTAAACCCAAAGAAATATTAATTTCTCTTAAGAATTTTTTCTAAACTTTCTTAAGTTCTCAAGTTGCCTAAAAACTAATGTTTGATTTTTGACATATAGACCATGTATTAGGCTGGTCTCTACAATACTATAGGTCCACAAAGTGTCATGCCTCAAGTTAGTGAACACTCATGCAAAATCAGTGACTCAAACTAAACTGGGCTCTGAGCCAGCAGCCAGTCTAGGTAGAAGAAAGTACACAATGTACAGAGTCCACAGATAACGCCTGCAGACAGATTACTGTATGTACAAACAGACATGTAACATGTAAGCACTTCAACTGAAGCTTATTGGACTCACTGTTTTTCCTGTGGTGTTTTGACACTGAACTTTGGCTCTAAGGCTGAGATAACAAGCGCTATTCAGGGTGAAATGCACCAAGATGTCCACAAAGAGGATGTCTGTCAAAGGATGATCTGTTTTGCCATGGTGATGTACTGTGTGACTGGAGCTTCACTGCCAGGATGCTCATCCTAAGACTAAAAACTATTAGTATACCATTTTCCTTTATTGAAATATACTGTAAATTACTATATTGAATTCATTGTTGCTTTTTAAAGTTGGAACCTTATAGTTATTCTGTGCATTTCATGATACTTGATTGTTAAACTATTTACTTTTGTATGTTATTATTTCATCTGTACTCCATAAATTAGCTCAGATGCTGTCAGTGGATACACTTTAACTAACAGTTCAACTTTTAGCACTTTCACTGCAACTGAAACTTAAGGTCATTGCAATGCTTACATTTCAAACGACAGTTTGAACACTTTCAATGTGTCATTGAAAGTGACACTTGTATTTGGTAATTATGATATAACTTGATCTGAATCCAATCTTCTGTGTATGACCTGGCGGCAAAGGTTAGGAAGTGAGTCTGATGAGATCACTGTCAAAGTCCAATTGCAGCTAATAAGTCAAAGTGAAAGCAACACTCATATCAGGAATTAGGACTTGCGGCTAAAATGATAACCACATTTCTTTTTTTAAGCATACAAATCACTAATCATGATTTATTGTAATGGAAAACAAAATGATCTCATAGCTGTTTTGCAACCTCACCTGTATTTCCCATGTTGCATTCAGAGCAGTATCCTCCTATTTTCAGATTTTACTGGAATACTGTCATATAAAGGTATGTTTTTCATCACAGCCGCACCCAAAGGCAATCCAAATGGTTTTTAAATTACGGACCATGACCCACTTTTAATACAGCTTTTGAACATTTAGAGGATTTCTCTCTCTGATATATGGCTTGCCTAGCCTGCCTGCAGTCAGGCTCTCTCTCTGTCTCTCTCTCAAAATTTCACATCAATTTTAGTACAGTATGTTTTACCGGCATTAATGTCAGATGACCAATTATGACAAAGCGTCAAGGATAATACAACTGTTAGAGCCGTAGTTCTGTGTGTGTTTCTTGTTTTTGTTCTGCTCTCTCTCCTGTGCTCCTCCAAGTACCACTCTCCTGCAGCAGGTGGTTGAGCGTTTCCACTTGCTAATCAGCATCGGGAGTAACAAGACTGGGAGAGGAGATGCAGCTAGTGTCAGGGGGCCATTCAACAGCTTCTAGGATGTGTGATGGTGTTGCCTCGAGTTGTAGCATGCAGAGATGGTTGTCTTACTCCCTTTTGGAGGGATGGTGTTTATTGTGTTTTGTTTTTCTGATTACTGGTTCACTAAAGCTCTCAAGATGTTAAGACTCTGGATACAGATTGTTTCCTTTTTAATAATAATATTGTGAAATATTTTGTATGAATAATTGTGCTTCCCTAAAGTGGAAACGAAAGGACAGGGAATAAAATGGATAGCACACCTACCACTCCTCTGAAGGATGGAGGAATCAGCCCGCAGTAGATGGGGATGAAACAACTACAGATCAGCGCCTATGGACAGCGTTAAATCAGAAGAAATCAATTTCCTGAGGCTGGCATTACTGTAACAGAGGCCCTAAAAGCTTCTCCAGATTTATTAGATAACCATGTCAACACCTTCCCAGTACCTGAATGAGTTCCTCTTTGGAGTTAAACTCAGACACCAGCACATTCTCCCCATCAGACACTCTGGTCAGCGAAACACACAGCCGCCCCGAAGCCAGGACATGTGCGTCAGAGGGCAGGTCACGATTCAGGCGTGACTTCATCACCTTGACCAGGTTGAAGGTGGGGTGAAGGGGGCCCAGGTTCCTCTTCCTAGCCTCCTTCGCCACCTCAATCACATCTTCACAGCATTTAGCTAGGAAATAGAAGAAGGACAAATTAAGATGAAGGGGATGCTACATTCATGCTTTGAAGTTTCTCTCTGATCAATCAACTGCAAACGAAAAGACACTGCTTCAAGTGTCAACTTCCGACTAGATCAATACTTACTAAAGCTACCAGGAGTCAGCGACCAACAGTGACCTGGGTGAGCCCTCTTCCGAGTACTCAGTCCATGCTGAGGTTACAGCAGTTTCTATTGGGCAATGCACATAGGCTGACCACTTAGGGCCTCAGAAAGAGCATATTCTCTTATGATCCAGTAGCTCCATGCCACTGTTTCAAATTTAAACACGTACTGAATATATATCAATGGAAGCCAGTATCAGCCTACTGCACATACTCTATTTTTATCAGCTTTACACCTAACTATGCAGTAGTTTGAGTCCTTATGCTAGATTTAACTATCTTCCAAATCTGATAGTGATGGACAAGATACATCTAATGTTGTACAGATATCAAAATTATCTAGGGCACGTTTATTCGGTGTTAGTATAATTATGGCAAAAAAATTGAATTTATATTGCAAAAAATACATATATTAACATATACTCATTTTGACTAAAAATAATAATCATCAAACTTTGTATTTGTAAGCCTACATGTTACTTATATTAAGATGAAGTATGTTTTAGAAAGTGGAAAACTGAGCCATATTTAATGTGTGATAATTTGGTATTTCTACATGCAAAAATACACACAGATATGTAAAAAAACCCAAAAAACAATTCAACTAAAATCTACTGAAATTTACTACATTTTTTCTAAAATTCAACTTGTTTTTCCCATTTTTGTAATGTGCGCAGCAGTCATTAAAGCGTTAGGCTTTTGATACCATTACTACTGCTACAAATTCAAACAACAACAATAATAATAATAATAATAATAATAATAATAATAATAATAATAATAATAATAATAATAATAATAAAGGACTTCCGGTTTCCTGTGCATAAAGCTCCAGGCTGCCGAGCCGCAGCGGTGTGTCTTACTTATCGATGTCTGGCTAGCGAGTACCGAGGCAGTCAGAGCACCGGCAGAGGCTCCGTAAAGCTTAGTGGCCCCTTCGACGAGGTAGGGCGCTTTCTCCAGCAGGCAGCTGGCAACTCCGACGTGGTAAATTCCCAGGAAACCGCACCCCGCGAAAGACAGATTCCAGCCGCCGTTTAGGTCGAACATGGCGAGACATACCCCGGCTGAGAAGCCCTGAGAGTGGAAAGATCACCGAGTGCGCAGCGGCTGTTGTGTAAGACTCACCGCTGTCACCCCTGTTGGACGGAGAGAAGCAGACGGGCAGTCTATATAGACGAAGTGCAGGGAGGGCCCGCTGCTGATGATGCATTCAGGTGCAGTCATAACTATCACCTCCCCGATATAGGCGGTCCAGTAGAGCGTATACCTGGAAAGTATCACGAGCTTGTTCACTGTATGTGACGACATAGACTGTAAAACCTAACTACAATCTGCACTCTGCATACATGATTCAGGGTGTGAAGCCACGTGAAGCCTTTGGATGTACCTGTAGTGTCGCAGGTTAAGTAAAAAACATTAAGATTTACTTGTAACAGTAAAGAGAACATACATACGATAGTGAGCGCAGGATTGGATTAATGCACGTCTGTCAATTCCCCTTTCTACAAAAGAACCAATAAACAGCAAGTGGGGTAGTCAACACGCAGTTACGTCACGACCAAATTAAAACAGAAAGGAAAGAACCCCAACCCCCCCATGTTGTTTGTTGTTTAACCTTTAGCTGTCTGTTGATGATGATTTAAAAAGAGGCTATTTTACTGTAAAGACATTGGAGACTGACACAGTCAATTGAATACGAAAACAGAAGATGCAGACTTGAAAAAGAAAACGTGAATGAACTAACAATGGAAATAAGACATCTTTGCCTATTGTTCATTTACCGGTGGTGATATTACAAAATATAAGTGATAACCAATGAGATGAGATTAAAAAAGAAAATCTTAAAATCACATTAAACGTGGTTAGAGCAGCAATTACCATTATACTAGAAGAATATTGTAGGAAATTATGGGGCTAGTGCATTAAAGTGTTGAGTGTCAAGTGATTAAGGATCTAAGGGAATTATAAATTACTGTAGGTTTGTTATACAGTTATTATAGTGACATGGTGGTAGCTAGAGAAGAAAATGTGGGATTTCTGTTTACACTGATGCCTGACCTTTATGTATTGGCTGAGAAGCAATGGGAATGAATGGAGACTTTAAAACACTGCAGCATTAGGCTTTCGTGCATTAATATGTATACTTGTAAACTATACATGTCATCATCGTGACCTTATTCATAGCTGATCAATATGCAATAGTGACCATCCTGAATGTTGATTGGAATGGACTTTGTGTTGCAGGTGCTGTGTCATAAATACAGCGGAACTAAATGGACTTCCACAGACTTTATGTATTATATACAGTTGAAAGTGGCAGTTTGGGCAAACCTGGGCAAATGATATATTATGCTGACCTTTGAAGTGAAAAGAAGTAAATCCAACCCCTGCAGCAAACAGACATTAAAATGAACATTTCTTCAAATGTTAATGCTCTTTTTATTTCATCAACTTAAAAACTAGAAAAAAAAAATCCACGGTTATTGTGGGATGTGCAAAAGTGGGCACCCTACTACTTGTAAAACACTCAGACCTTCATTAACTCATTAGACCTTAATTGACTTGTTAGGACTTTTAAGGCAGGTGAAGAATTGTTATTAAGAAATATCAGGAAACCATATGTGATTAGGCACATATCGATAGCCAATATGAATGGTATCTTATTAAAAAACAATACTAAAATACATATAATGTATATCAGTATTGATATACAACAATCACATTTATCATTCACTATCAGTTGACCTGAAGAGCAGCATGCACACAACACACTCAAGACAGCGGTCACTGTTGAAAGCGCACCCAAACACTAAATGCTTGAGATAGAATATTATAGTAACTATTCAAAACTGAGTCTCACATACACTGTACTGTATGACTTGATAGGACTAGCATATGATAATTGTAGGGGTATCATACCAGCATCATACTGATTGTTTTTATCAACACAATATTAAATTTCATATAGACACATCTTAGACATTTCATATCCTTTTATAGAATATTATAGACCTATAGGGTTTATGTATTACAGCAACATGCAACATATGGTAACTGAGTAGAGTATATGGTGCGCTATAAAACCATGGGATTATAACATAATATCATAGGATTAATACAGCAGCCTTATGTTAATAGTTTTTACTGGAGCGTGTAGATCTGTGTAATGTGGTAGGAAGTATCCATCCACTGCGTGCGCGCGCATCCTCGCCCAGGGAACAGTGGTCCTGATGCTGGGCCTCGTTTGCGCGGATTACATCACTTATTTCCTGCGTGATTGGCTGTAGGTCAACTCGTCCGCCTGCCGTGCAGCATCCACCGCGACTCCCCTCATCCCGAAGCGAAGCAGGGTTGCTTCAAATCAATCGCAACACTATCATCACCCTCATCTTTTATTTCAATAAAACAATTGGCCTCTGTGTGCGCTTTCTTTTTCTTGCACTGGCGGCTCGTTTGGACAATGGCCGAGAGCGAGGCAGACACGCCGAGCACGCCGATTGAGTTTGAGAGCAAATACTTCGAGTTTGATGGAGTGCGGCTGCCGCCCTTTTGTAGAGGGAAGATGGAAGAGATCGCCAATTTCTCCCTCAGAAGTAGCGACATATGGATTGTCACCTACCCAAAGTCAGGTAAACAAGCCTCTGCGTCACCCTCTGCACGGTGCTCGTTGTGTCTTCAGAATTATTGACTGGTATTTTCTCTCTGCTGCAGCGACGACTGCAGGTTTCCCTGTGATAAGTTCCACAGTATGAATAAAACATAAAGCGACACAATGTACAGCCTGTATCAGCTATAGGGTTCATTTTTGCATAACTCACAGGTATTAAAGTTGCAAAACCGGGAATGTTTCCTATTTAATAGCACTGGGCGGGTCATAGTTAGTCTAATATCTGGGATAGCAGTATCCCAGCCTCTATGTCATGATCAGATGCAAAGCAAATCGATTAATGCCAGGCTGTAGTGCATCAGTTAGCTTACACGTCTAAGGTGGCCGTTGTCATCCACCACAACGATGGAAGATGGAAGTTAATGTTTACATCTAGCTTCAAGTGTCCTTTGCGCAGCGCTGCCGTGCGCGGTGCCCCCGAGTGCACTGGGTGGGTCCGATCATGTCACGGCTAGTTGGCAGCTCGGTTTCTCTCTCACTGCACACAGAAGGGCAGAGGGATGTTTAATTGTTTAATGGCAGAAAGTCAAGTAATCACAGTTAGTGATCATCAAAAGGAAAGTTTATCAAGAGGAAAACTTAATTGATGGTATTTTTTATCATCACTTAAATCATGTTGATACAGCTTAATATATGATACAATTATGCCACAGAATTTCAGTCTTACAAATGTGAATGTATCTTCTCCATTTCCATTAGAAAACACAAATGATAAATTGTAGTCTTACTTAAGCCATAGAGAAAGAACAAATGAATTGAATCCGCTGTGAAATTTTGCTGGTGTGACTAGGTCTTAGCAGTATATAGTTAAAAGTTATGTTGGGACAGAAGCTTAACAAAATAGGCTGTGGAGTGTTGTGGCACCATACTTCTTGTACTACTGTACACAGCCATGATTCATTTAGAGCTTGGTGACCCTAGGCTAGTCTGAGATAGGTTGCATAATCCATTGATTTTTTTGCCGAATCAGTGCAGCATATTCTCATTGTGATTTCACTGTGATGTCATACAGAAACACAAATGGCTATTTTCATTCCTTTGGGGTCCAGTTTTTCAATCCCCTTTTTATTTTTCCTAACAATTTTGCAAACCCAAAATTACGAATTATTCTGTACATGGCAGCCAGAGTTTGGTTATGTTAGGGAAACACTGGAAAATGGCACATAAACTATATGGTGAGGGTTAGGGTTAGGCAACTAGTTCACTCGGTTAAAGCTGCACTATTTTTTTTTAAATTATCTAAACAATGGATCAAATGATTATGTGTAATATGAGAGATATCGCTTATAGTGAAAAACCCACGGGTAATTATCACCAACTCAGCTTTGTAGTTTTTTAATTTTCTCATGAATTGGTTGAGACAAAAACAGAGCAAAAAGAGAGTGAATATTGCATTTTTTTTTTACAGACAACTGTTTGCTAACACATTTGCCATTCTAGCCTAATAAGGTGACAAAACAGAGCTGTTGGATTGTGAAGGGATGCAGATGCATGAAATTTCCACACCCTGAGATAGTGCTTTGCTACATAAGGGTACTGAATGTTGGAACTGGATGTAAATCATGCCCTGCAAATTTGTCCAATATGAAAATTATTTCTTGGCATACTGGCCTGGTGTTTTTGGTTTAGTTTATGTCATATCATCTGGAATAAGGTCTAGTAATATTTGTTAATATTTCAGTATGATTTTGATCATGGTTTTGAGAATTATGAATCTGAAAAGACACAGTATACATATTCAACCCTACAGATCTACACAGAGAAGGGTGTTATGGGTAATAGAAAGTTGAAACAAACAAACATGTTCACTTGATAACCCAACTTGCTGGGCTGGGAGGTGGTTTCAAAGCAGAACACAAAAGCTTAGCACAGAACACTTAAACCCTAAATCTGTCCAACAATAAAACCCAACTGCTATGCGAAAGTGTTTGAGCAAACTGTGATGAATTTTAAGTCAGTGTATTACATATTTTTGATAGAAGTGTCCATATTAACCTACATCAGGACCTGTTTCATAGCCAGATTATGAAATTGCCCAAGAATCACACACCCAATCCCATATATTACTGAATAAATAAAAGATAGACTCAGACATTTCCAGGAAACAACAGTCGGATATCAAAACTTTTTTTTTTAGGCTCAAAATCAGTGACGTCTGTTAAGGTCACCAGGGCTGAAAGTACAGAATACATCAGTCTGGGCATAGGCACCAGGAACACTCGCTTTCATAAATTTGTCAGAGCAGATTTGGGAATGTTCCGTTACGCTCGTAGACACAAACATTCAACGCCTGATCTGAACTTGATGTCCTTTCTGGCTTCCAAATCAGCACACAACTGGCCTGTCATCTGTATCTTTGTAGTTTTTTGCACAACACATTAGTGTTATCAGGTGAAAACCTTGTAAATTGTTTGACCTCTAAAGGACCTTTTTGGATGGAGACAAATGTGTCCTCTGCTGGACACCTTTCAAAAGACATGCAGAAATAGATGCATGTTAACTAAGCTGTAAACAAGGCTGGTTGTCTTAATTCAACACGATGAACTGTAGAGTGAAAATAGTTGTAAATTCATTTATATCCAACAAACTCTGCTGTTTTTTTGAAGAGGACAAAAGCAATCTGAAGCGTCTAGCTCTCCCTCTCTCCTGTGTCCTTCCAACTGCTCTGTGTTGTTGTATCTGTGGTCTTCTGGTGCGGAGGAAAGAGAGCACATGACAGGCCACATGGTTGGGATGCTGCAGAGCTAGGAAGTCATTGGCTCACATGTCTGTCTTGGCTAATGGGATTAGCAAAATTCTATAAACCAAGGGGGGGTTACAATTGTGGGGTTGCACTACAGTTTATGACGGCAGTGCATTTATGGCTGCTTTGACATCAGCCTTATGCTCAATCATGTCTCCCTGCAGGCAGTACACCTCTGCACTGCTCGTGTGCACACAAACACACATCCACACACATCCACACACACACACACACACACACACACACACACACACACACACACACACACACACACACACACACACACACACACACACACACACACACACACCAATGCTATACAGCCTGAAGCCAAAGCTATTTTAGCAGTAATTCTAATGTATCTCACCTCATACATGGTCACATAGTTTAGTAATTAATGTTACACTTGCACTGCAGTGTGTTTCGAGGATAAAACATGGGACACTACTTTTGCCAAAAAGAAAGTTGGAAAAGAGCCTGTGACGAGAGCCCTGGTAACTGGCCTTCTTCTTCATATTAAAGCAGAATATAGAGTTATAACCAACTAGTTATAACCAACTGACCAACTAGCCTGGTGTCATTTTCAGGTGATTTAATTAAGGTAAACATAGTGAAAGGCCGTGTGCAACGGCACTGCTCCCTGGTGCGGCACTTCTAAGAGGCTGTGGATTTAACAACATATCTCTTCTGCTGCCTTCAGATGCCATAGGGATTTAGTGAACTGAAGGAGAAGCTTTTCATACAGTATAAAGCAGCTGATCTCTCTCTCTCTCTCCTCTCTCTCTCTCTCTCACTCTTTCTCAAACACACAGGCACGCAACAGAGGGTGCAGGTCCTCTTATTGATTGGCTAGCTGTAGTCTGCATTACAGAACTATTAAGTGGATCATACTGTGATGTTTGGTTTTGATACTCATGTGGAGGTTTGATGTGGTCATTATCTGATTATTATATATCAGATGTGCTGACATAGGCCTACATGCTTGCAACTATGAATGTTTCTTTACAACGAGAGCCACGGTCAGTTCTCTCTTTGACGCACGAGCAAGCGACTTGGATTTAGAGAGAGATATGCTCCACTTACAATGCGTACCTATATGCATACCTAAATATCTATCAGACTGTAAGGTGTAGTGTGTTGATGTGGTGTTTGCTACAGCTTGCCAGAGTACACATACACAAGTATATACATACTTACAACAACAGTCATTCCTCTGTTTGACACGTGCAAGCGACTTGGTTTTCCTTCTCGCCTTTGTGAAGCAGAAATTAAAATAGTTAACTAATGTGTGAACTGTAGCACTCAGGAACACAAAGGTGTACTTAATCCACACAGGAAGATGGGTTAGTAAAATGGTTTCTCTCTCTGTGTCAGCTATAAAGTTGTCACTGTTATCACTCAAATAGAGACAGATATGTTTCACTTACGATGCGTACCTATATGCATGCCTAGATATCTATCAGATTTTAAGGTGTAGTGTGTTGGTGTAGCGTTTGCTACAGCTCGCCAAAGTACGCGTTTAAAAGTATACGCGTACTTTAACCGTAGCAGGTATTCAATTCAATTCAATTCAGTTTTATTTATATAGCGCCAAATCATAACAGAGGTTATCTCAGGGCTTTTTTCATGTATAGCAGGTCTAGACCATACTCTTTATAGTTATATTTACAGAGACCCAACATTCCCTCATGAGCAAGTATGCAAGGTATGCAGTGAGGTATTGTGTTAGTTGCCTGAATTGTTTGACACGTCATATGCGACTGAGTTGTACTAATCACACATAAATGCATATACAGTACATACACATGTGGGACTTTCCTCTGTGACCATTTTAACCCCCCCCCCCAAACACACAAAAACAGCTTGCCAAAGTACACGTATACACGTATGTGCATACTTTAGCTGTAGCAGGTATGCGGTGAAGGTGCTGTGTGTTAGTTGGCTGAATTTGACACTTCATACATGGCTAAGTTGTACTAATCACACACATACACCTTTCCTCTATGACCCTTTTAACCCACCCACCCACACACACACACACACACACACACACACACACACACACACACACACACACACACACACACACACACACACACACACACACACCAATAATATACAGCATGAAGCCAATGCTATTTTAGCAGTAATTCTAATGTATCTCACCTCGTTTGGTGAGATACATTCGAATTGCTTCTTTATGTATGCCAGCTTTTCTCTCCACTTCCACCTTTCTCTGTGTGGCCATTCAGATCCGGCATAATCACTTTTGATTTCCGACATTGTCAACCAGCACATCTTATGAATGACAGACCATAAAAGAAAGATCATAAACTGCAGAATTAATCATTTACATGTTTCTAGTAAGTGTAATCAAGTGCAGAATTAGCAACTGTAACATAGAGACTTACATTTCACAAGGATAGGGAAATATAATTGCCAATTTTGCTAATTCAAATTCGGCACTACTACATTTCTTCATCCAAATCTAATAAAATGAATACTACTAAAAACTACAATGCTCATGTATTGTATGACACCTGAAGTTTATGCCCCTATGTGATTGTTCAATATGTCTTTCCAAAACCATGGGTATTAATGTGCTACTCTAACTCCTCCACTCTAACTCCTCCACTCTTCAGATTTCAGTCTCTCCACCTGATGTTGAATCTGCAGCAGGGATTTGCTCCAATTAGTGAGGTTCAACACTGATGGGTGATAAGGTCTGGCTCACAGTCTGCAAGTTCATCCATTTCATCCCAAAAGTGTTGGATGGGGTTGGGGTCAGGGCTCTGCACAGGCCTGTCTGGGAAGACCATTTCTTTTTTGAGCTGGCTTTGTGGACTGGGGTTGCGTCATGTTGAAATAAGAAGGGGACAAACACAAGCTGTTGAAAGGACACTATTGTCTAAAATGGAATTGTATTGTGTAGCATTATGATTGCCCTCAATTGGGACTAAGGAGTCTAAGCCATTACCATTAAAAAACATTCCCAGACCATTATTTGTCCTTCCCCAAACTTTAAAGTTTGCTCCATGCCTTCAGACAGTGAGCATTCTCCTAGCATCCACCAAACCCAGATTCATCCATCAGATTGCCAGATAGCAAAGCATTATTTGCTCCTACAGACTCTCCAATTGTAGTTTAATAACGATTATCTAGGCACATTAGGTCTGTCAAGCTTTGGATTTCTCCACAGGTTGAAGGTATGCTTCAAGCTGTATTGAGAGTGATAGTTCGAATTTAAATAGTTTGGAGGTATCGTGTCTTTTTTAGCCTTAAAGAATGGATGAAATCAGTTGTTATCTACTCTAATGTAAATTGTAATCATTAGCAGGCACAACTAGCTTACTACAGTAATAACAAAATGTTATTTCCAAAGCCAAGGAGCGTATCATTAGTTTTCATAAGATTAAGTTTAAAAAAAGCCCTTTTCACTACCAACATAGCCATTGTGTATTTCTTCACTGTGTGGAAGCGGCTCATGGGTGCTATCTGAGTTTAGAGTAACATTAGCAGCCCTACATTGTTGTACAAGAGCAATATTGCTGTTTCTTTATTTCCATGTCTTCTACATTGATCATCAAGTGGTGAGAATTCTGACTTTTTACCAGACGCATGCAGCTTTAGCCTCAGTCTTTTAGTAAGAATCACGTATGTAGCCATCAAGTACATATTTAAGAGCTCTTTTACAAGGTTTTTGTTTTAGAACGAGTCAGCTTGAAACATTAAAAAGTGAGTCTGTGTTTTTAACCAACTCATGCAGCTAACCTGAGGTTGATTAGCTAAATAGCTAGCTATGGCTAATAAACTCTGCCAGCGACAGTTGTCATTTCAGCTGACAAAATTGAGTCACCAGCCGGAAATGAGAAGCTGCTTTTGTAGTGGAATGCAAAGTTTAGGTAGCTCTGGTCAAAACTTTGCCCATTCTTCCTTGCAAATGGCCTCTAGTTCTGTGAGATTCTTGGGCCATCTCACATGCTCTGCTCTTTTGAGGTCTAGCCACAGATGATGTTTAGGTTGGGGGACTGTGGGGGCCATGGCAAAACCTTCAGCTTGTACCTCTTGAGGTAGTCCATTGTGGATTTTGAGGTGTGTTTAGGATCATTATCCTGTTGTAGAAACAGACTCCGGAGTCTGCTAAATCTTCCTGAAGATCTTTTGAAGTCAAGTAGGGGTTTTAATTTGCCTCTCTAGCAATCCAATCAGCAGTTCTCTCTGAAAGTTTTCTTGGTCTTCCAGACCTCAACTTGACCTCTATCGTTCCTGTTAACTGCCATTTCTTAATTACATAACAAACTGAGGAAAAGGCTACTGGAAAACATTGTGTTATCTTCTTATAACCTACTCCTGCTTTGTGGGCATCAATTATTTTAATTTTCAGAGTGCTGGGCAGCTGCTTAGAGGAGCCCATGGCTGCTGATTGTTGGGGACAAGGTTTGAGGAGTCAGAGTTTTTATAAAGCTTATAAAGCTGAACTTTGCATCACTTGATCTTTCCTAACAAAATCTGCGAACAAGCCATAGCCCTAACAAGCTAATTAAGAACTGAGACCTTGGTAAAAGTTATCTGAGAGAGTATCTCTTGTATGGTGCTCCTTTCCTTTTTTTCACTCTAAAATTGTACAAAAAAAATAATACACTAATCCTTCTTAACATATTTAATGTGCCCTGTGCCCTATTTAACTTTAACTCAGTTCACGGTAGGTAGACCTCAGTCCACATATATATATATATATATGTATGTATATATTTGTCTATAGTATAAATTTTTACACCACAGCTGATTTTTTCATGTGTCAAACACAACTGAACCATTTAATGTATGCAAAATACATCTTAACTGGTACTAATGTGAAATAAAAGTTTTCTTTTAAACAAGGAGGGTTTTTCAGGAAATATTAATCACATGATTTATTTGTGTTTTACAGCCAGCATGTAGCCAGCCTGAGGTCTCATGCTTCCTTTCTCTAAGCAAGCACAGTCAGATTTATTTTACTTCATCCTTTTAAGCAGAAAATTGGCAAGCTCCAGGAAGCCAGGGTGGCTGGGTGACTTTCCAAAGGGAGCATAGCCCTAAGCAGAAGCCCACAGTTCACCACCAACCAGTTCATGTTTTGAACAGGTTTTCCCCACTCAGCGACACCCACTGAGAAACCAATTGTGATTACTGATTATTATGGCTCTATCTTGAGAAACGTGATGTTAGCAACACTGCCGACCGAAGTCAAATGTATTCCTGGGGCCAGAGCAGGAGAAGTAGAATCCCATTTAAACCTGATGGCTGAAGATAAGGGTAAATGTAGTAAAATTGTTATTCATGCTGGTAACAACAGCTGAATTACACCAATCATGAGGTCACTGAAATTAATGTTGACTTCATAGTTATCTCTGGGCCCCTGCCTAATCTGACTAGTGATGATATGTCATCATTCAACCGCTGGCTGTCGAGGTGGTGTCCAGCAAAGGAAGTGGGCTTTGTAGATAATTGGCAGACTTTCTGGGAAGAGACCTGGTCAGATTAGGAGAGACTGCATACATCCCAAGTTGGATGGAGAAGCTCCCATATATAGAAATCTGGCTGAGTTTATTAGTAGACAAAAACCATGACAACCCAGAGTTGAGACCAGGAGGCATAATTGCAGTCCTACATGCTTCTCTGTGATTCCATTAGAGTAGTCAACCACCCAAAACCCCATTGAGGCTGTTGTCTGCCCCCCAACCACATAAAGTAATTAAATCAAAACTAAACAGAAAAGGAGTTATTCATAAAAAACTAATAAAAATTAATACAACCGCTATAGTACAACAAAGTAGGAGAATTAAATGTGGAATCTTAAATATTCGATCTCTGTCATCTAAAGATGTATTAGTAAATAAATAAGTTTATAGTTAATAAATAAGTATTTGTAATTTATTTTGTCTTACCAAAACTTGCTGTTTCATGATGAATATGTTGAATCCACTCCACCGAGTCAAATTAATATTCTCATTCCTCGAATCACCGGCCGAGGAGGTGGAGTTGCAGCCATTTTATACTCAAGCCTATTAATCAACCCTAAACCTAAACTCAACTATAACTCATTTGAAAGCCTGCTTCTTAGTCTTACAAATCCATCATTGAAAACTGTAAAACCAATTCTATTTGTTATAGTGTACCATGCTCCTGGCCCATACTAAGAATTATCTGAATTTTATCAAATTTAGTCCTTAGTACAGATAAAGTTATTATATTAGGTGATTTTAATATTCATGTGGACATTGATAATGAGTCTTAGCACTGTGTTTATCTAATTATTAGACTAAATTGGCTTCTCTCAGAATATAAACCCACTCACTGTTATAACCACACCCTCAAACTTGTTCTGGCATATGGCATAGATCTTAAATAGTGTTTCCAAAGAATCCTCTTTTATCAGACCAGTATATAATATCTTTGGAATTCCTATTACTGGACTACACGCCATTAGGCAAAAATGTCTTTACTAAATGTCTATCTAATTGTGATGCTTTGGGAGCACTCTGCCACTCTCCCACTCTACCCAGCTATTTCTCCCATTCAAACTCACTCTCTAAACTGAGGCTTTAAGGAGAGGCAACGCGAAATCCTTATAATTTGTAACTCCATCGTTAGATACATTGAGCTCGCAGGCGCTATCACCTACTGTCTTCCTGGCAGCAAAGTTACAGACATTATCGAACCATCACCAGTGCTACTAAACCTCCATACCTCAGCTCACACACCAAGTATTCATGTGGTTACCATTCTAGCATCCAGCTAGAGTCCCCTTGCAACCACAATCCAGGGACATTTCCAGCCCAGTTCCCACTCTTTCAAAAATCCCTGGACATTTTTGCCGTTTACATAGCCTGCACCAATGGCTAAAAACCTTCTGTGCTACAACTGGACGGGGCTCTAATAGCCACTTTGACTGTT
This sequence comes from Xiphias gladius, assembly GCF_016859285.1. Taxonomy (NCBI): domain Eukaryota; kingdom Metazoa; phylum Chordata; class Actinopteri; order Istiophoriformes; family Xiphiidae; genus Xiphias; species Xiphias gladius. The sequence goes on along the minus strand of NC_053401.1, from coordinate 18,037,323 downwards.
TCTTGACCAGATATGACCTCTACAAATCTGATGGCCTGGACCCATTCTCATTAAAAACCTCATCCTGCATATTGCTTTTAATTCTGACTGATGCCTTTCTCAGCTTGACCCCGCTCTAGACCCACTCCTGTCCATAATGCTGAGAATCTCTCCCCAGGTCCTGCTGAATGCTCCTCTTCCAACACTTCACCAGTTAGGATCATATTACACCTTGTCACCTATAGACCCACTTGCTCTACTAACTCTACAACAAGAACAAATGCAGTTGCCATTCCACCCACTTCAACAACAAAGTGAAAAACATCAACTGAACATCAATCACATCTTTCAGCTGTAACACCTGCTGGTTTCATCTCAGGCACCTCAGTGTTTAGCCTACTTAATGTGAGGTCCCTTGCAAACAAGTCTTTTTTATGCTAGGATTTTATAATGTCTAATAATATTGTTTTTTTATTCATCACTGAGTCCTGGTTAAGCCCTTTTTACTCTGTCCCACTAACTGAGGCATGTCCCCCTAACTACTCCTGTTTTAATCAACCTATTATTTATCATAACAACTTCAAATGTTCCCCTGTCTCTTAATATTTTTACATCTTTTGAGTGTCTGGGTTTTCTTTTAAATGGCCAACATCCGATACTGTGTGTATTAATCTAAACGGCTGCCTAAGGCTCAAGATTTTTTTGCACTCCTTTCATTGATTATGGCCATTATGACAGAGTTGTTATCCTTGTGGATTTTAATATAAATGTTAGCTCCCCCTCCATATCTGCTTTTACTGCTGATTATATTAACCTCTTTGAGTCTTTTAATTTTGAACAGTTAGATAAAAGTCTAACTCAAACCCTTGACCTTGTGCTATCTTATGGTGTTTTTTTTAAATAATATTGATTTGGTAGATTATTGATTTGGTTTTCATGTCTCTGATCACAAGGCTGTGACTTTCCGCATCTTGCTCTCTCTTACTGCCCAGGGCCAAATTACTTTTATCTGCTCTTAGTCTTTTAATTCTAAATCAGCAAGCAGTTTCTGTGATAAATTCTTAGCAGCCTCAAACTCCAAATCACAATTGTCTCTATTTCAATGATTTAGTGGACAATTTTAATAGCGCATGCCAGACTGTACTTGATGACGTTGCCCTTTCAAGATGAAATGTGCAAAACATAACGCCCTGCCCTGGCTAAATGGCTACACAAGGGATTTAAAGGGCAATGTAGGAGAGCTGAGAGAAAATGGAAAAAAGATAAACTCACAATATCTGTGGATATTCTTAAAAAGTTGATGTTAGCCTACCAGCAGGCGGTGAAACCAGAAAAGTATTCATATTTCTCAAATTTAAGTAGCCACAGTCCCAGCCCTTATTCCAGAACTGGGCATGCTTTTTTAAATGTTTTCTGGAAAAGTCTAATCTGGCCTTTCTGTTCTTCAGGGTAACAAGCGGTTTGCACCTTGTGGAAAACCCTCTGTATTTACATTCATGAAGGCGTCTCATGATTGTAGACTTTGACAATGACACACCTACCTCCTCGAGAGTGTTCTTGACCTGGCTAGATGTTGTGAAGGGGTTTTTCTTCACCAAGGAAAGAATTATGTAACCATCCACTTTAGATGTCTTCCGTGATCTTCCAGGCCTTTTGGTGTTGATGAGGTCGCCAATGCATTCCTTCTTTTTAAAAATGTGCCAAATTGTTGATTTGGCGACTCCTAAAGTTTCTGCCATCTGTCTGATAGGTTTGTTTGTTTTCCAGCAATGATGGCCTCCTTCATTTGCATTGACACCTCTTGTACTGCATATTCAGAGTTCCCATGAACAGTTACCAAAGGTTAATTCAATACTTGGAATCAACATTATCTTAATTTGTAATGAAATAACGAGGGAACAGGCTGCACTTGGACATGACACTGATCAAATGTTCATTGTCCAATTACTTTTGAACCTCTCAAAATGAGGGACTATGTATTAAAATGGCTGTGATTCCCTGTTAATTCAATATTTTTGTGAAACCCCTTGAATTAAAGCTGAAAGTCTACACTTCACGTCTCCATTACACGTCTACACTACACTTGTCCCTCTTACATCAAATGCTAGATGTCACAAAACGTCCTCCAGCTCAACAAGTCCAAATCTGAAGTCCTGTTATTCGGCCCCCCAAACCTGATCTATGACTTGAAAAATAGTCTTGGCAACCTGTCCGCGAATGTCAAGCACTCTGCCTGCAATTTGGGTGTGATTTTTAACTCTGAGCTTTGTTTCGACATCCAAATCACAAAGGTAGTGCAATCATGCTTCCTCCAATTTAGGAATATTGCAAAAGTTAAACATTTTTTATCTCAAGCAGAGCCTGAAAAACTCTCTCATCATGTATGAATTATTGTAACTCTACTTGGGGCTGAGCCAAAAGAATCATCTCTTATCTCCAGCTCATTCATAACTTGGCTGCCTGACTTTTAAAGAATTCTGCAAGACCATATCACACCCATACTTGCAACACTACAATGGCTACCTGTCAGATATAGAAATGATTTTAAAATTTTACTAATTACTTTTAAATCCCCTCATGAGCTTGCTACTACTTTCATCACAGATTTACTTGTACCCTCTCCATTCCTAAGAAAGGAGCCTCCTTACTGTTCCCACAGCCTTGTTACTAAAAAGGGACCCATGCGTTTTCTGTTAGTGCCCCGCTGCTATGGAACTCCCTACCTGAAGAAATTAGGTTAGCAAACTCAGTACCCTCTTTAAAATCAATCGTCAAAACTTACTTTTACAGGAGGGCTTTTCTACAGTTAATCTTTTGGTTATCTATTTTTCCCTGCTCTTATTATTCACTCTGATTTATTAGGTCCTACGTTCTATTTTTTTTATTTATGTTTCAGTTGTTTTTACGTTGCTCCACGTTTTTACGTATGTAACAAATCCAATGCATTCTAACTCCTGTCTACTCTCATGAGTCAATCTGAGAGTAAACAGAAAAAAGAAAACCCCTCACATAGAAAAGAACCTTCTACAATATTATAATATTATTAAAAAAAATTGTGCAATAAATCCTAACCTTATAATGCTTAGTTTTGTCAGGACTGTTACCAGACAGGTAACTACTGCCCAACTTTTAATAACCAGCAGACTACCTTTAGCTATCATGGATCCATTCAAATTCGACATGTTTACCAAAACAAACAAACTTGTCTTAAGCAAATGGTTGGCCAATGTAGCTGACTGGGCTACTGACTTTCTTAAATGCAGATGTTGTTGTGAGATGGTAATGATGGTGAGCAGAATCTCTGGAAAGATGATTTGAGTGCTCAGGGAGAGAATTGTGCAGCACAGTCATTTAGAGAAGAACATTTAGATTATGTCATTATTTGAAAAAAGGCTCTATAATTCCGGTGGTTTTGTTGTTCCCTTTAAGCTGCCCTAGTGCTTTAAATGATGTTGAGTCTGTAGACTAGGCTCCTATTGTTAACCTCCATCATCAGAAATATGGGGAGAGGAAAGGATGAAGTCCAGAGATAATCAACACAGAACGCACAGAAGGTGCAGAGGCCTTGCTGGATCTCCATGAGTCAGCTGAGAACCCAGAGCCACAGGATATCACTGAGATGTTACATGGTCCACGAGGTAAATGAAGTGTAGCCAGTATCTTAGGTATAGTTAGATAAGGCAAACATGACTCTGACAACAAATAGGTATGTAAACTTTGAATTAGGCTTACATAGTGTAGCTAAATAAGTTCTCAACAGTGGTGGAAGAAGTCTTAAGATCCTATACTTAAGTAAAAGTACCAATACAGCAATCAAAACTACATAAGTATTAGCAGCAAAATGTAGTTGAAGTATTCAAGTAAAAGTACTGGTTTGGTCCCTCTGACTAATACATTATTATATATGACATCATTAGATGATTAATACTGAAGCATCAGTGTGTAAGCAGCATGTTACTGTTGTAGTTGCTGGAGCTGGAGCTAGTTTGAATTACTTTATATACAATTTTATATACAGGGACACCAGATAAATTTGAGGGGACATGAGATGATTGATGGGAGAGGAAAGAAGAAAAGTTTTTTGATGAAATATGTATTATGTAGGCTTCACTTCCTGCTGCAAGTAGGTGGGGCTACACAAGTTACTTATTAAAGGAGCAGTGCATGAAAGAGTTAAATATCACTTTCTGTGTCCACTATGTGGCACATGAGAACACATACTAATCATTCATGATGTTGCTGTATATCAAGTTAAGAGAACACAATGTAATTTTGATGTAAATCCAATGATATTTGTCACATAAGACTTGCTTCCTGTTGCCAGTACGTGGCGCTTTGTCTGTGTCCAAAATCTGAGACCACTTTCCCATTCACTTGAATAGGAAAGTGGTCTTTCTTGATCTTCACATGAACTTTCCTGAACTTTCTTAAATTTCACGTTTGATGAGAGTCCAGGACTGAAGAAATCTGCCACCCAATGTAGTCAGAGAGCTGCCTACTGGGAACAGGAAATTACAATCCATAATATGATTTAATCTTTGTAGCTGGTTAACCAGATCCACCTCAAATTTGGTCAGAAAAGTCTTAATACCTTGATGATATGAATACATTCTCCCATTATCTTAAATGAAACAAATTCTATTTCCATGGCTAGCATGCAAATTCCCCATGTTGCCAGAATGATGCCATTTGATGAAAACTCAAAAGCGTTGTTATTTGCTGACCAAATTTGAGGTGGATCTGGTCAACCTGCTAGATGTAGTTTGTATAAGTATAGGGCCTAAAACTTCCTGTTGCCAGAAGGTGGTGCTATGATTATGATTCAGTATTGTTCTGTACATGTCTTCAGGCCAGGCCCGACCAAACTTGAGGTGGATCTGGTCAAACTGCTAGGAGAAGTTCATAAAAGTGTAGAAATTGTCATTTCCTTTTGCCAGTAAGTAGTGATGTGGCTATAACTGAAAATTGGCATGAATATGTCTTCAGACCAGGACTCTTATCAAACATTTGAAGTTTGGGGCAGATTTGACCATATACAGTCCAAAAACAAACCCCTTCCTGTTTCCTGGCAAAACATGAAAATTGCTCGCCATGGACATGCCATTCAGCGAAAGCACAAAAGCTTCAAAATTTAGCATCATGCAAGTCTTTAGACTTCACTGACCAAATTTGAGGTAGAGCCAATCAGTTCTCTAGGAGGAGTTTATTCAAGTATGACTCCTGAAAATGGTAAAAAAAATACATAAAAATTTCACATTTAAACAAAAATGACTGACTTCCTGTGGGTTTTAGACTATGACTCATCATGATACACATGCCTACCAAATTTGGTACATTTGGGTGAAAGCGAAAGGTGGAGGCTTTTTAAAAAAAAAAAAATCTGTAGGGGGTGCTATTTTGTACACTTTGCCACACCCATGCCCAAGACCCATATCAGATATGTATTTTCACCAAGTTTGATGTGTGTGCTAACTTTCATGAGTTTTCGAGTACCCCAAGCACCTTGTCTTTGTGTTTAAAGCGGTAGAATAATAATCCTTAGGATTACAATAAGGCCTGTGCGCCACTCGGTGCTCAGGCCCTAATAACTATTCCCTCTCCCTACTCCCATATATTGTATGCAGCTGGCAGACAGACCTAACCATAGATGACACTGACAGGATGGACGATGTTCTGAAGCAAACCACAACAGAGCTAGGTGAAGAATGAATACAAAACAAAGTTTTACACAGGGCTCCCCAAATTCTTAGTTTTAATACAGGTTTTGCAACTGTGTGAGCTTTATATCACCTGTGGCCATTTGTCTGTGCTTTGGTCGGTGTGTTCTTTGATTTGAGAGAGGACAGACTCAAAATACCATTTAACCTTTTATTTCAAATTGTATCAGTAAAATATAGCTTGCAACCAATCACCCAGGAAAAAAGGGCAAAAGGGACAGCTGCTGACAAAGCCATCGCTCTGCAGCTGTGCCTGGTGGCGGCATCTTACACAATAATATCATAATGAATATGAATGTGATTGGTGGACTATAGTTGGGGAGGGGCCGTGGTTTAGACTTAGCTCTCCCTAGTAGGTGCACAGGCTGGTCCCAGCCTCTTGGCACCCGACCAAATCCAATCCTGGGAGACAGCGCGCTGTAAGAAAATAAGCCCTGCCTCTTTGTTTACTTTCTGGCTCTGACTCTCGTGACTAACTGAGCTGTTTCTTCCGAACGGGCGGGGGGAGCTGTCCTGCCACCTGCGTTCAAGGCCGCTCTGTGGTTGCGCGCATATCAGTAAACTCTAATTGTTTTATCTTCTGTGAGGGACTATGGGATGTGAGTGCAAACTGTGAACAATGCATTCTTTCTGTTACAGGTCAGTACTATCACTGTGTTAACTCTTCACACCGTGGAGCTAATGCTTAAAACCTACTTTTGCATGTAACAGACTACTCTTATGATATGAACTTCACTTTAACAATGTGCAACAAACAGTATAAAAATAGTGAGTGATTACATTCTTAAAACACACAATGTGCAACAAACAGTATAAAAATAGAAAGTGAAACACACTCTATAGAAAGATACATTCAGTGATTGCTACCTTAAAATATTTCAACCCTGGATTTTCTAAATTTGAACAAGTAATTTTAGTTTTGCTGAGGTGAGACTAAATCTTCCTCTGAAAGATTTGGCTTTTAGGTTCAACATCTCTTAGTCCTCTGTTTCTAGAGTTTGACACAAGTTAATTGGCATACTTCTTGAGAGATTTAAGTTTTTAATTGAGTGGCCAGAGCGAGATATACTTGAAGCTACAATGCCAATGGGATGCAGGCAAGCATTTGGGTGTACAGTTGCTGTGATCGTAAGCTTTTTTGAAGTATTTATTGTAACTACAGTATAAGCATTACCACACTGTGAAGTTTCTGATCGGTGTTGCTTCCCAAGGGTATGTCTCTTACATATTTTCTGCCGGGGGAGGAAGAAAAAGTGATAAGCAGATTACTAAAGGGAGTGATCTCCTAAAAAACCTGTTACCCGGAGATCTTGTAGTGGACTGTGGGTTTGATATTGGGGATAGTGTAAGATTCTACTGTGCTTCGCTACAGATGCCTGAAGTCACTAAGGGCAAAAGACTGTTGTCAGCATACTAGGTGGAACAAACTAGAAAAATAGCTAATAGCTAATAGCTGTGCATATTCATGTTGAAAGGTTTATAGGATTAGAAGGAAATATCAGATTCTGTAAAGTAACGCCATACCCATCAAACACATGCCAACAAAACCAGGCGAGTCACTGCCTTGATTGATACAATTGGAATTATTTTCTGAGCCTTATCAAAATTATCAGAGTCTGTTGTCCCACTGGAGTAAGAAATTGCAAAAACTAGAGGAACATGGCCTAATGGCCTATAGACTGGTCATGGTTGGTAAAAGTAATTCTCTACCAAGTGGTTGATTTGTCATTTAAAGGTAAAAGTAACACAGCCAAGTAGTGCAAACTAATGCAATAATGACTGACAAAAGCTATGAAATAAAATAAACTTCTGACCATTAGCAATGATTAATGTGACTTTTTCTGTCTAAAAAACACACTCAGCTGAGTGGCTGAGATGTCATGGTATAAAAGAAAATATAATGACAATTGTTATGAAATGAAAAAACTTTGGCTCATTAGCTGCTTTTAATATGATGTAAATATATGATATATAAAAATGTGGATATACTAACAAAAAAATGGCATTATAACAATACATAGAGTTTTTAATTAATTTTATATATAGCCTAGTGGCTAAATTCAATCAGTGGTACTGAGGAGTCCTGCGAAGAGTCCTGTGTGGAAATGAACCCCAAATTAGCTGCAATCAGTTACACGTGACGAAGGACAGTTAATCTAGGCTTTCACAACTCCAAATCAAAATGAACACAAAAAGATATAAAAGCAGAAAGCTCTGCCATACTCAACAGTACCTTTGACAGAAGTTAACCCAAAGTCTGAAAGTTCGAACTTTCATGAAATTGAATCCAGTTTATAGTTGTAAATAAGAAACCACCAACAACTTTTCTGTATTATTTAATCTTCTCAATAAAAATGCCATTGCCACCAAAAAAACTTTCATGTGAGTCGTGATTTTCATTTGCAAAATATGACTGAATCTAGTGCCTGAGCTCCTGAGCTGTGTGACCTACTGTCCTTTTGTTATATTACATTTCAAAATGGTACTTTGTAACTTGATGTCCCAACACTTCTGGAAGTAAACTGTTTCTGGAGAAATTCTCAACTTTGGGAATCACATTATCCCTGAATTCCATATCAGGCCAAATTAAAAAAAAAGAAATGCAAAATTCAGCTAAACAAAGATGTCATTATTGTTTCACACCACAAAGTCGCAATACTCAGCACCCACAATGTGGAGCTGTGCCTGGCCTTGGAAGTATTAAGCATGGTTCCTCTCCAGTATAACAACACCCCATCATTGATAAGGCAGAATCCCTTGTCTCCAGCACACAGGTGCAGATTAGCAGGATTTAGAGTGCATCATAGCACAGAGACAGCACTGGTGAATGTTACAAATGACATTCTAAATGCAGTGGACAAAAGACTTGTCTCTTTACTTGTCTTGTTAGATCTTAGTGCTGAATTTGATACCATTGACCATTACATCCTATTACAAGGACTGGAACATTTAATTGGCATTAAAGGAACTGCACTAAGCTGTTTTAAGTCCTATTTATCACATCGATTTCAGTTTCAGTTTGTACAGATTAACAATGAATCCTCCATGCACACAAAAGTTAAACACGGAGTTCCACAAAGCTTTATGCTTGTACCAATACCGTTCACCTCATATATGCTTCCTTTAGACAATATTATATGCAGGCACCGTCATATCTTAACGAGCTCATAGTACCTTATTACCCCAACAGAACACCAAGAATGCAGGCTTACTTGTGGTTCCTAGAGTTTCCAAAAGTAGAATGGGAGGCAGACACCCTCTCCATGTTTAAGAATAGGCTCAAAACTTTCTTTTTTGATAAAGCTTATAGTTAGGGCTGGCTCAGGCTTGCCTTGAACTATCCCCTAGTTTGGCTGTTATAGGCCTACACTGCCTGGGGACTTCCCATGATCGAAATTAGGCTGGTGAGAGCAGAATCAAAACAAGGAAGTAACACAAGCTAAAAGACCCAATAGAGTTGAAAGGGACTGCAGAGTTGGGTGAGTATGGTCTAGACCTGCTCTATATGAAAAGTGCCCCAAGATAACTTGTGATATGATTTGGTGCTATATATAAACAAAATTGAATTGAATTTAACTGAATAATCCTCTGTGGGTTTCTCATTACATGCATAATTTCCAATGATTCATCTGCTAATAATCCATTTTTAATATAAAAATTAATGCAAAAAATTGACTAGAGACTATGGTATAAACTCAGGTTTCTCTTCTTTACAACCTCAAAACCTCTACCCTAGTGTAGAGAACAAGCATGATATTTGGATTTTTGTAAAATAATCCAAAAAAGAAACTCATCCTAATACAAAAAATTACCTGTATCATTGGCATTTTGAATGAAAAATCCATTGCAAATGGGGTTAGTTTCCTGTACTGCTATACATGGGAGTGGATTAGGGTGAAAAATTTATAGAATTCTAACTTTAATTTAAGAATCTGAGATTAAAGTCAGAATTCTAAAAAAAATGTTGTGGCTCTTAACTTCTTCCGTACTGCTAGACTTTCCACTTGGTAACCGATTTATTTACCTATCTTCTCTTTCACTCACAAAGAACCGCAAGAATGCATGGCCCCTGTGTGAACACCTAAGATACCTTAAAGTAAAATTACTGCTGTAATATCCAGTGGGGTTTTTGCTGATACACTCTGCCAGCTAATATTGCAACAATTAGTTTAGGTTGTATAATGCCTTATTTTTATTAAGTTCAACCCCTGTGTACGCAATATCCACTTTCTTTGTTCCGTTCCTGCCTTCCCAATTTCCTCATTGTCCTCTGGCTCTTTCCTCTCTCCTTGTAGGCACCAGTCTACTTCAGGAGGTTGTGTATTTAGTGAGCCAGGGAGCAGACCCAGATGAAATTGGACTTATGAACATCGATGAACAGCTGCCTGTCTTAGAGTACCCCCAACCTGGCCTGGATATCATACAGGTAGAGTACCATAGTTTAGATATGGTTAGCCTTCATTTAGTACCTTAGCCGACTTAATAATTATAGGACTGCAGGAGGCCTGAGCCAGTGGGGGCTCTTAGATTAAGATTTGCTATCTGATAAAACAATGAATAACTCTGCATTGTTGTGGATATACCTGTTGCTGAGTGTAACACCATTATGACAAACCAACACCTTGTTTAGGTGTGAAACGTAGTAAGAAAATGTTGGTAGCTGTCTCTACTTTACATCACCTCAGGCTAGGCTTGCTTGCAAGCCTATCCATTTAGTTGAATGAGAACAGAAGAAAAACTGAACAGCTAGGTTGTTTTAAAAATTGACCACATACCAAGCTCTCTCTTTGAATTTTTTCAAACAAAGGTTTTTGTCCTACAACTCTGCAAAGTTAATACTGGCAAAAATGTATTCTATTGTGTACTTAGAGGCTGACAAGGTATTTCTGCAGGACTGATAAGAGAATGGCAGAATACAGATTAAAGCGCTCACTTTTTGTTTCCACAGGAGCTGACATCCCCTCGTCTGATCAAAAGCCATCTTCCCTACCGGTTTCTCCCTACAGCCATGCACAATGGAGAGGCCAAGGTCAGCCTGCCGAGACTGGATATTACCATATAGAGCAGCCATTAATTTTTTCATTTTTCATTTTCAATTTTTCATTGCATTAGGATGCTAATGTAGAAGTTTTCAGATAGTTAACTATATTTTGAGGTAGGTGTCACATATTAACAAATTATGCCCTGTATTTTATGAAATTTAATTTTGTGATGTTAGTCCAGGCAGAACAGTGAAGTCATACACACTGAACTGGCATCAGCTGATTCATTTCATTTCATTCTGTTTGGCTATCAGGTGACTATCAGCGTCCAATCATAGTCATACAGATGTAGAGCAAAGTGTTTTTCTTTTTAAAACTAACAAATTCTCTGTGAAGAAGCATAGTTCATTTATATACATTGGGGGAAAAAAACAACATTGGATAGTCCCAAAATAAATGCAACATTACTCCTTACTTGGTTTTGCAGCTATTACAAAATTGAGAGATAACATTTATATAACACGACTTTTGAATAATTGAACTTATATATAACTTTAAACTACAATATATTACACTGTGTCTGGTATTTACAGAACATGTGTTTAGTCACATTTGGTCTAATGCAGACTTCCATACCTTCTCGGGTATCAAATCATTCATTTCTTCTTCCCAGGCTTCTCTAACACACTCAATGGAAGTAAAATTATTCAAAAAAATAGAAAGAAAATATTTTATTTCAAAAAAAAAAAAATTAGAAATAAAATGTTTGCTTTCAGGAGAAGAAGTAAACAACTCTCTTCACCCGGCAGTACAGCCATTATAACTTTAAATTTAAGAGAGGGGGGATAAGTTGCACCAGCAAAAATCAATTTTCCTGCTCTGCTTCTTTAAAGCTTCCTCAAACAGTAGAGCCTTTTTCACCCAAATAACTGAAAACCATCATAAATAATAAATTATTCTATATAAGTGTCTCTGATTGAGCTAGTCATAATAACCCAGCTAGCCTGCTGACTGTTCAACATCACGAATGACTGACAAAGAATTCAGGCTGTTCATATTTAGATGTATATCAGATGTTGATCTTCGGCATTCAAATTTGCTAAGCTAAATTGTGTTTCAGCTAACAGTGGAAGGACCCTGCATATAGAACCTGACCTCAGCCCAGTGCTTATTAAGGTTTTTAGTATCGTCAGTGCTGAACTGTTGCCCTGAGTGCCCACACATCAGGTGTGTTGCGGAGTGTCTTGCTGCCCACATACCAAACACATCGTACAGACAGAAGAATTTGTCAAAGTTAGCTGTGATGTTAATCAAAACTCAACCAACAATATTATCTGGTTCAAGCAGCTCTGACACCGTGAAATATTTATACCTGCTTATAGTGAGTACTGTTGTGGATATCTTCTAGGTGATTTACATGGCTCGGAACCCTAAGGACCTGGTAGTGTCCTACTACCAGTTCCACCGCTCTCTCAGGACAATGAGCTACCGGGGAACCTTCCAAGAGTTCTGTCGGCGCTTCATGAATGACAAGTGTAAGTATTGAGGTTACTAGAGGACTGGGACACTATGAACTTCCATCTGGTCCAGTTTACTCAACTCCTGTCCTGTTTTGGCTCTATCTACAGACAACTCTAAGCTCATCCCGCTGTATGTCTCTCTGTCTCTGATAGTGGGATATGGTTCCTGGTTTGAACATGTTCAGGAATTTTGGGAGCATCGTATGGACTCTAATGTCCTCTTCTTAAAATATGAAGACATGTACAAGGTAACACAATCACTCCTTTTTTAGTCTCTTTCTGGTATCAATATGTAACTCCAAGTCTTAACCCAGTATTCTGGCCTCTGTGAAGGTCTGATTGAGTGTTTGATGTAATTTAGATAGGAAAAGCGAGTCAGTAAACATTTACAGTGGAGCTGCTGTACTGATATTGGTGACTATGTGTGCTGCTCTCTGTTGTGAAGTTACTTTTTAACCTCTATTCATACACTGAAAGGACTTTCTGAGCATATATGCTCTTTCCCTTCACCTTTAAACACTTTCCTTTTCTGCCCTTTCATTGACATGCTTTTGCCAACAAATATACTTTAGTTTTGCCCTGCTAGCAGTGTGGTCCAGAGATGGCAATACTACATTGTTTCCTGTTCGTATCACAAACTTCTTAATCCAAATCTAAAACTGAGTGTATAAAGTTATATCACAATTGACTCTTGCTATGAAAAACAGTAACAATAATAATAACTAGAACATTTCTGGAGAAAGTTTGAGTGTGTCTGCTGCTTGGTGCATATCCAGGATAATCAGTTTTCAGATGCTAGGTATTTGTAGAGGCGGATGTGAGGGAACACTGCATGGTAGCCAGACTCTGGATGTGATGGTAGCATTCATCCAGGTGTACCTGAAGCACTACTGGTGATAGTATTTGTGGCACAGTCCTAATACAACCCCAGGCAGTGGTATTGGTGCTCATATGACCAGTGCAAGTATTGATGGCGGTAGCTTTATCATGGAGGTTCAAACACTCACACACAAACACACAAACACACACACACACACACACACACACACACACACACACACACACACACACAAACAAACACACACACACACACACACACACACACACACACACACACACACACACACACACACACACACACACACACACACACACACACACACACACACAGTCATGTATGAGTTACTAAACAGCAAAAATGCTCAGTTCAAAGGGAACTGTGAACTGTGTAGAAAATAACTGAGCAACGGTTCATCAGTTCACCGGAACTTGACAAGCAAGATTACCCATCAGTTTTTGTGCCTCGCTGGAGCACCAAAAAAAAAAAAAATATATTGTTGTTGTAACTAATTTTATCATTATTAATGTGACTATATAAGTGTTTAAGTTACAACAATGCTCAAATAAATTAAAAAACAAATACTCTATTATCTCAAAAGAAATGAGCTATTGTTGACCTTATAACTAGCCTACTAGCAAGCTAAACTAACGTTGATTTGGAAAGCATAGACGTGTAACTTCAATATTACATCAAACGTTAACATCAGTTGTCAGTGCTAAGGTTAACGGCAGTAGTTAGGAACAGTTAGTAGCATAACCTACAGTTGAGTAACTTACATCACACTATGCCAGCCACAGCCGGCGATGTGCTCTGGAGGCATCCCTATTAGCTGAGTATGACGGAGGTTAATGATAATCTTATTGATTTATAACTGTTAATTCAGGGTCCCAGGACGACACAACCGAATTTATTTAGGGAGGTGGAAGGCAGCCAAGATGGGAATAATGGAAGTAAGTAATTAAGAATAACATAATTGTACTACTTATTTATTGTTATTTCTTAGTAACTGCTATTGCAATTTTACCATAACACTTTAATTATCCTTAATTTGTTACAAAACTGTAATAAAAGAGATGGGCTTGGTGGGGAAGGCCTCAGTGCAACAGGCCTCAAGGAAAAGGGAAAACTTTAAAAAGAAATCCAAGGTAGGATTTATATTGCACAGAAGTTTTTTTTGTAGGAGCCCGTAGTTCAGGAGCTATTGTTGTACAATGTGTGAATATATAAGATAAAAATCAAAACTTTAATTTGGGCATTAGGATTGAGAAAATAGCAAACCTATTAGTGCTCAAAGACACATTTAGGAATAAGTAGTTTGGTTAATTCTCATTGAGTCTTAATAGGCACAAGATTTTTTTCCTCAATTTTGCAATATCTGATGTTTTGCAGGAGATTAATTACCTACCAACTCGGTCAGGAGTCAAGTGTGGAGATGTAACCGCACCCTCCTGCCCTGGTTTTATGCCATGGATGAGGCCATTAGGTCAGAAGGCATAAATTGGTCCCCCAGTGCCGAAGGCCTCACTTTTAGTGGCGGAATAACATCCTCCACTAGTGCTGCTGAGCCCTGTGCCTCTACCCTGAGCAATGCGGTGCTCCCTTACCCATCCAGTCCTTCTCCCCCTAGCCCGACCAGTCCTGCTCCCCCTGCCTCTGCCAGTGCTGGGTCGGCTTCTGTCAGTACCTTGCCTACAATACCATCAACAAGGAGGGCCACAGAGCAGCCACAGAATAGGAAAGAGAGAGAAGGTTCACAGTTCGATAAATGATTTTTGTCACTCTTTGAATCAGTCCTGAAAAGATAAGTCTAAAACTAGTTGTAGACATATCTTTTCTGGATTGCCAACTCTTTGACATTTAATTAAATCATTTAGTTATTCCTGCATTTATTCATTTATCATTCATTCAGCAATTGGTTGGCTAGTTAATAGATATTGGATCAGATTTATTTGTTGTTATTTCTAAAGCATTATTTATGTCATTTAATATTATATAAGAAAATCTTTATTAATTATCCATCCGTCCGTTAGTTATACCACTTAAACTTTGAGGGTCGCGGAGCCATTCTTAGCGGACATTGGGTACACCCTGGACGGGGTGCCAGTCTATCACAGGGCTGATATATGGAGACAAACAACCATTCCATGCTCACTTTCACATCTATGGGCAATTTAGAGTCGCCAATTAGCCCAACCTGCATGTCTTTGGACTATGGGCGGAAGCCAGAGTACCCAAAGGAAACCATCGCAGAGACGGGTGGGACATGCAAACATGAAAGGGGAGAGCAGAAAGACCCCGACCGAACCGGAGTTTGAACCTAGAACCTACTTGCTGTGAGGCAACAGTTCTAACATCTGCACCACCATGCTGCACATGTTGTGCAGGAGGGGGCTCACAAGTACCTTAATAGTTGACCGTAGCCATGGTGCCAATCTTCATGCAGTATCTTTAGGAACTCTTTCAGGGATTCATGGTTGCGGAAGAAAGTCAGGTCTGGTGTCAGATTCTCTATCATAAAAAAAGTTGGTGACCTGGAACAGTTGGATTAATTTGGCTGTAGGATCTACGAATCACATCCTAAAAGTTTTTGGAGATTTGTAAATTGTAATTGTAAAAAAATATGTATATTTTCATTTTCAGGAAATCAATTATCTGATTCTGAGACTAAAAGGCAAGTGTTCATTTGTTCAAATTTTAAACAATCAAATATGACAAATTAAGTCCCCCATGAATAAAGGTTTATTTGTCTGATTTGTGTCCATAAATTCCACTAAGTGGTTCTTAACTCCAGTCCTCAGGACCCACCTGACAGGTTGTATTTGTAGCCAGAAACACAGATTACTAACTACTAAGGGCTCTTGATTAGTTGAATCAAGTACGTGATTTCCTGGTTACCAGTGGTGGAAGAAGTAGTCGGATCCTTTACTTAAGTAAAAGTACCAATACAGAAATACTCCATTACATGGAAAAGTCCTGTATGGAAAATCCTACTTAAGTAAAAGTACTTAAGAATTAGTATCAGTAATTTTAAATCACTGGTTTAATCTTTAACAATGTGCTATATGTTAAAACCTTGTTACGTTATCCTTTGTGTAAAATCTTCATCTTAAAAATAACTAGTGACTAAACTGAAGTAAAAAATAGCATAAAAATGGAAATACTCAAGTAAAGCTAAATTGTTCTTAAGTACAGTGATTAAGTAAATGTACTTAGTTACTTTCAACCAGCACTTGTAACAACAAAAACCTCCTCGATGGTGGGTCCTGAGGACTGGAGTTGAGAAACCCTTATGTTACTAACAGAAATGACTGACTGGGTGAGCTAACTATCAACAAAAACAAAGCATAGGTTAAAACCTTTTGACTTTTTCAAGGGCCAGGGCAATCATTGCCCATAGTCTTCTCATATGAAGTCGTCACCTTAGAGGGGTTCTTTCATATTGTTGGCATAATACAAAAAAAATATGCCAGGCTAAAAGCAGTGAGGCTCCAGTATTTTTGCTCGCTTTACCTTATAAGTGTAATGTTGAAAATGGTGACATCAGCAGGCTGACAGATCTGGCAGACAACAGATCCTGCATTCATTTTGTGCACATTTATTATTATAAGGACGGCATAATATAAATATTACATAATAATAATCTGTAAATAATCTGCATTATATTAATCTGTTTAGGAATGACACTGTACATCTTGTAAATTAATCAAATCACATGTATTCAAAGGTTACATAGATTTCAATAGTATTTGTTTTGTAATGGTATCAATTTTTTTTTTTTCAGTATATATTCAATATTTTATTTCAGTAGTGTCAAATTTCCAAAGTAACAGCAACAAGTATCCGAGGTGTTCATGTTACCAGGTTAATGCATGGAGGAAGTGATGTCTGCGTTGGTGATGCTGAAGGGTGTTCCAAATGGAGGAATTTTGTTGAGGGAAGTTTCCTTAATGGACGTTCCCAGAACAGGGAGCAGGGAATACTCTTTATATACACCATGGAAGGGAACGCAATTTGACAGCTTATGAGCCAAAACTTGGTGAAAATGCCCTAACTGCATTAAAAGTACATGTCCTAACGACAATTTTTTTTTACTATGAGAGTGACAAGGCTTCAGTGAAGACACTGATATATTCTATGTGTGCCTACTGTTTACAGTATAGGAGCTGTTGCAGTTTAAAAACTCCAAACATTTATTCAAAAACCGTAAGTCATGTCAAAATGAGAGCAACACTGGCTAAGAGAGGACAAATTTCACTACATTTTCATATACAACTTGTCTATGAAAGTCGGAAATTGTGGGAATTAAAAGAGGTTGAAAGAGGTTTTTTTGGGAAAATTTGTCAGTGTGGGTCATGTGACGCACTCTAGCGCTGAACATCTGCTCACTACACATCCATTATAATATCTGTAACTGAAAAAAACATATAAAGCATAAAACCAAAAAACCTAGCATAAAAACCGTACTAGATATGAAAATACCAATTTAATCTAAAAAAGTCTGAAGTCTTGTGAATTTAAAGTTTCAACCATGTTTCTACGTTAAAGTATGAAGAAGCAAAGTGACTCCAAAGAAGGGTGGGTTTAATCATTTTCATGACGACTTCCCAGTGTCTTTTTGTGGGAAATTTTTATAGTTTTTCGCGACTTTTGTTACCATGGTTACTTGAATCGTCACCAAAAGTCATAGCAAAACAATCCTGATCATACTGTTATGATGTAAATTTTTATTTTCTCAAAGGTAGTTACACATCGAAAGTTTGTATGGAAGAAGGACAATAAGTAGAAGAATAAAAGCACCGAACAATAAATGTGACGCTATGCTTTGCCCTTCTGCGCAGCGCACAGCAGGCCCAAATTATATATAATTTTCTTGTTTTCAAATTATATTTGTTTGTAATTGTTAGAAACATTCTAACCTTTCTCAACTTAACAAGCTGTTAAAATGATATTTTTCTTGAGCAAAGGAAAACAAACATTTTTATACTGAGGTGCATATGAATGTCTTCTTTGTTCCTCTGTAGAGTTAGAGAATAAAATTCACATGTAGAAGCTGGCCAATAAAAACATAGTCTGTTGTGACTAAGTGCTTTGCTTAGGGGCAAATTGACAGTAGTTGAAATAGGAAAAAGGTTTCTCTTTCAATGTTTCTGCCCCATTGTGTCTCAGATTGTAGCATTGCATCGCTGACACAGATGATACACGATAAGAAAAATTCTCTTTTTAACCTTTTCAGACTACAGAAGACCCAGGTCATGTCATCTACACCTTTAACCTATTTTAAACTTCCGTTTAATCCTCCCTTCCTCTTTTCGCACAACGTGGCAGACACATGTATCCTCTCTGTCTTTTGTACAGAGCATACTTGTGTAACCCCTCCAATCAAAGAAAAAGAGTATAGCAGGCCAAATCAATATTTATTGGAAATTCTAAGTTGGATGATCTCAAGGCCTAAACTTAAGAAGTTAAGATAAATCACCTAACTCAAAAGTTTGTTGCATTGAAATTTTGAGTTTCTCAACTTTTTCTTCTTTTACAGTGAATAAAAGCATGACATCACTATATAGATACCAGGGGTATGAATAAAGAAATCAATCCTCCCTTTCTTATATGTTATTTGAAACATATATGTAATTCTGCATTTCTCTGGGTCACTTACCCCATAATTGAAATCGACAGAACTGAAGCAGGTGTTTATAGATGCTGATTCACTTGATCTCAGAGATAATTTCAAATGTTCATTTATTACCTTGTTAAGCTGCATAAATACTTGTTTAATATACACGGTAGCGGTGGTCAAACATGGTCATAAAAAACACTCAAATTAAATCAACATATAATGGATCTGAATTTAATTTAAAGCAGCACAAATCAACATATGTACATTAACAATGGATCGAGTGACTATGCATATTGTAAAAAGAGTCACAAACCCACAGAGAAATATCATCTGGCTCTGCAGTTCGCCCCAGTTCTACAGAGCTTTTTAGCCTTGTTTAGCTTATCTTTTTGGTTTTCCAACCTGCAACTTTAATGTTTTGGTTGAGTATCAAAGCTCTCTGCAACTTTGTTTCCAGCAGAGGAGGCAGAAAAATTTCTGATAAACTCACTGCGTTCCCTGACCAGCACCAAACAGCAGATACAGTCGCCAAAGCTAGCAATGAGCTGCTTAACATAAGCATTTAGCACTTAAATAGACAGATATTTTTCTTAGTAGTTGATGGAGACCAAATCACAGCTAAAAGAAGAGTGAATATTGGACTTACATTCATCCCTCCAAAGAAGTGCTAATGTTGCTTTATGTCTGTTAGATGTGTAAATAGGCAACTGTTTGCTGAAATGTTAGTCCCAACAACTTAATAAGGTGATTATACAGCATGTCAGTTTTATGTTTATGGCTTGTTCAAGTGCCCCATGTGTTTAAAAAAGGCACATTGCTCCTTTAATGTAATAGTTTGACTTTTTGGAAAAAGTTCTTGCTGAGAAATACTACTCTCACGTCGCCAGCAGCTGGTTAGTTTAGCATAATGACAGGAAACAGGTGGAAACAGCCAGCCTGGCTCTGTTTAAAAAAAAAAAAAGTTTTTTAACATGTTACGTCTGTTTTGTTTAATCACTTCAAAAACCTGAGTTTAAAAGCTAATAACAATCCACTCAGCCTCAACTGTATTTAGTGCTAATTAGCAAATGTTAGCATCTCAATACACTAAACCAAGATGGTCAGCATGGTAAATTTTATACTTGCTAAAGATCTGCCTTTTAGCATTGTCACTGTGAACATGTTAGCATATTGAAATTAGCATTTAGCTCAAAGCATTTCTGTGAACAAATACAGCCTCACAGAGCAGTTAGTATGGCTGTAGACTTGTTTTTATCACTGACTGTATGAACAACCCACTGAAGAGAGAGTTTACCATCATTTGTACCCAACACCTTTGGGTCAGTTATTTCTTACTGAGTCTAACTTAGACACACACAGACACATAGACACACCCATACAGTATGCAAACATACATATGCATATGACCCAGGGCTGTAAACTGATATAGAGCAGTACATTTTGCCCGTAAACACAGGGAACTGCATGTTCTCTACATCTGTGGCTGGATGCTGTTTGGGGAAACAGAATCACTGTCTCAGTATTATTCAAGAGCACAAGAGGGAGGTAGTTTTCTCTGTATTTGTGTGTGGTAATCGCTTTCATAGAATTACGATTATTATAAATCCTCTTCTTTTTCTCCTCTCCTCTCCTCTCCTCTCCTCTCCTCTCCTCTCCAGGATCTGGGAACGTTGTTGGAGCAGTTAGCCCGGTTCCTGGGTATTTCCTGTGACAAGGCTCAAGTGGAGGGCATGGTGGAGAACTGCAACCAGCTCATTGAGCAATGCTGCAACTCTGAGGCGTTGTCCATCTGCAGGGGTGAGTGTGAGAGAAAATAGAAGAGGAACAGCATGACACTACTCCTCTGATCTGCTAACTAGGCAGAGTTTTGAGTTTCTTGGTGACATCTGGGTGAAATGGCTTTTGCTGTCACTGCACTGACACTGTTGAGTACCATCTCCAAAGCATCAAATCCGCCTAATGTGTCTTAAAACACTGCATCTGACATATTCTTTTCTAATTTATTTCCTCCAGTTTATTCACATTCCCTTGGTATCCTAACTTTTACTTTCGCGTATGTTCACATGTCCAATATTTTAATGTTAGTTATATTAGTGTACTTTATATAAAAAGTACTCCACTGATTTAGTAGTGCACTTCTGTAATTTTGTTGAACTCACGATGGATCAAAATCGATACAGCAGAACCACAGATATCATCTTTTTTATTCCATGCACTCTTCTACCTTGTCAAAAACTGGTGCCTACATTACCCACAATGCAATGTGTCCACAGACAGTTTGGTAGTGTTATGCTAGAAGCACTAATGTAGCCTTGGGCCATTATCCTCAAGCAAAGATGAGGAGGGGAGTTCAAATGTCTGGTAAGCTCTGTGGTATTCTGATCCTTTACTTAAGTAAAAGTAGAAATACATAGTCTAAAATACTTCAGTACAGGTAAAAGTCCTAAATTCAAAATGTGACTTTAGTAAAGATAAAGAATTATCAGCAAAATGTAAGAATCCAAAGTGAAATTACTGTTTATGCAGAATGACTCCTTTCAGTGTTATACAATTAAGGTACAGTTAATCAAATTATTGTACATGATTATTTAATGTTCTATTTGTCAATGTGGAGATAATTTGAAGTAATTTATATATTACTGAGTAGTTTAATAGTATACTGCATCATATTTTTTGAGGTCATCACTTGTTTTGCATGCAAAAGTCTTAATCTAAAAAAGTAACCAGTAACTACAGTATAAATGTCAGATTAAAGTAGCGGAGAATAAAGTAAAATAATTCCCTCTGAAACGTAGCGATGTAGCGGTATGAAGTAACAGAAAACGGAAATACTCAAGTCAACAGAAACAAGAAAACTAAAATACTATGGTTTTTTCAGTTTTTTTTTGATTTTCCTTTTTTGTTGTCAGAATCGAAAAACGAAAAATAAGAAAACCAAATTCAAAAAACAGTCCAATTTTGGTGTTTGCAAATTTTTTATTTAATTTTTCCTTGTTGAATTGAAGAAGAAAGAAAGGCAGACAGCTGACATGGAAGTAAAAGTAAATATATCGAAATTAAAGCTAAAAAGATAGAATGGCCATTCTGTAAAATGAAACATCATCCAAGCTCAGAATCTATACCAGGGAAATGTTAGCAGCCTTGGGCTCCTCTATGCAGCTTCCTAGCACTCTGAAAATTAAAATAATTGATTCCCACAAAGCAGAAGAGGGTTATAAGAGGATGTAAATAATGTAATAATAAAAATAATGTAATTAAGAAATTGCAGTTAACTGGAGCGGTGGAGGTCAAGTCGATGTCTGGAGGACCAAGAAAAGAACTCTCAGAGAGAACTGCTGAGGAATTGCTAGAGAGGCAAATGAAAACCCATGTTTGACTTCAAAGGATGGAGTGGTAGTGCACTGTTCTACAGTGCTGCAAACCGTACACAAATATGAGCTTTATGGAAGAGTCATCAGAAGAAAACCTTTCCTGTGTCTTCACCACAAAATTCAGCATCAGATGTTTGCAAAGGAACATCTAAGCAAGCCCCGTGCATTTTGGCTGCGAGTCCTGTGGACTGATGAAGTTAAGATAGAAACTTTTGGCCACAATGAGCAAAGATATATTTGGAGAAAAACAGGTGCAGAATTTCACGAAAAGAACACCTCTCCAACTGTTAGGCATGGGGGTGGATGGATCATGCTTTGGGCTTGTGTTGCAACCAGTGGCACTGAGAACATTTCACTGGTAGAGGGAAGAATGGATTCAATTAAATACCAGTAAATTCTGGGAGCAAACATCAGACTGCCCGTAAAAAAGCTGAAGATGAAGAGGGTGGCTTCTACAACAGGATAATGATCCTAAACACACCTCCACAACCACAATGGACTACGTCAAGAGGCGCAAGCTGAAGGTTTTGGGTGGCCTTCACAGTCCCATGACCTAAACAAAATCGCAAATCTGTGGATAGACCTGAAAAGAGCAGTGGATGCAAGACAGCCCAATAATCTCACAGAACTAGAAGACTTTTGGAAGAATGGGTGAAAATCCCCCAAACAAGAACTGAAAGCACAAAAAGCGTTTACAAGCTGTTTAAGCCTAAACTTGCTTAAAATATTGAAGAAAAGTATTTAACTTTTAACTCTTTAACTTAATTCCTTTTGGAAGTCAGTTCATCTTAAACTCGGTTAACTATTCACATTAAAGAGAAATTTTGAGCAGGGGTACCCAAATGTTTTCATGCCACTGTAGGTAGATAGATAGATGCATACATAGGCTACATAAACAAATATCTATTTTTTTGGTTTGTTTTGTTACTTTCATTTAGACATGAAATATCTTTTATCCAAAAAATGTGTGATATATTATTTAATTGTGTACTGTGAATTAGTAACCTAATTAAAGAAATGTGGAAATAGACTGTGAAGTCTTTCCCAAATATTCGTGTCTAAAGCGACCAGCAGAGATCCCCACGTTACCAAATTATTGTTCACCATTTTCACAAAGGCTATCAAATAACTTCATAGAGTGCATTTACTTGTGCTTTAGTATCCTGTATATGAGTCTTATATGACGTTTATATGGAACATGAGAAATCTTGTACTCATATCCATGTATACATGATCATAACAGTATCCAGGTTTCTGATCTGATCTGTATGCAGGTATGTCTTGATTTCTCAACATCTCAGCCACTATGAGATGGTTCAGGAACATGGATAAGGTGTTCACATGCCACAGTATCCTGGTTTTCTATAGGAGTATTCCAGGTAGTATATCAAGATTGCCCTAAAACGGGATAAGGTCTTATCCAGGTTTCTGAAACCAGGATAAACTATTTACATGCACAAAACTTAAGCAGGATACTCCAAAAACCCAATCAAAATCAGGATCCTATTGTGCATGTAAAATAGCTCATAGTGTACATTATGATCAAGCTGATGTTCACTTTCTTATAGCTATTGTTCGTTGTTGGTTATAGCCTACAGTACAACCTTGATTCTCTAATTTATCAGTCCTAAACCGCAGTACTAGCCTCTACGGTAGAGTATACTGAGGGAGTTTTATCAGTGCAATGTAGAGCAGCGCATGCTAGCCTAATATTCCTTTTCTATGTGCAATTTGTATTGCTTAGGCGATGAATGCAAAAAAGTCCATTGAATATTTTACTGCGCATTAAAATATACAAAAGTTACCAAAACTTGATATTCCCTGATATTCCAGATTAAATCAATACATTTGTTAAATGCCCTGATTTTCTATCTCTGGAATGCATGCTTTTAAATTCCATTACTTTCTGTATTTTTTCCTCTTGGTTGGAACCCTGGTAATAGCCAAAAACAGAATCAGTTTATCCATACACTTTATTTTCCTGAAGTTGTGCAGTAATCTCAGATTCAAAATGTAGTGTGTAGCAGTTATAGTTACTGATGTTATTGCCAGGCCCATGTTGACCACAACATAAAGTGGCGACCACGACTAAAAGGAATAACAAAGACATTTATTTTTAAATGAACAAACTTTCAACAAATACAAACATGAAACCAGCCTAATGAGGCTGTGTCATAGCCTAGTCCTGTTATAAACTAATTAAATTGAATATAACCTGTAATTGGAGAAACTCCATTTAAATGGCTGTGTTTATGTAACAGCTCCTTCATGTAGGAAGCAATAGTTCATTAAAGACTGAATTTATTGGCAAATTATAGACATAAAAATGTTCTAATATTTACGCATTTCTAAAGAGATACAGTATCTCTAGGCCTATTAAGCCTATGTTGAAATACGTGGGTATTCATGTCAGCATGGTAAACATTGGAAAACCACGTCTAATAGTCTATTAGGCTATTTGAGATAGTGTTTTATGTCCTCATTAAC
This sequence comes from Xiphias gladius, assembly GCF_016859285.1. Lineage (NCBI taxonomy): Eukaryota > Metazoa > Chordata > Actinopteri > Istiophoriformes > Xiphiidae > Xiphias > Xiphias gladius. The sequence goes on along the minus strand of NC_053401.1, from coordinate 18,012,809 downwards.
CCAGTGTTATGAGTATGTTGTTTAAAGTTGAATAGAGACCAATATAGCTACAGTAACGTGACAGATATCAAAGCAGTGTCTGCAGGGAAGCCTTGTCAGTGCATAGGTCAATTTAAGTTCTGCGGTAGCAACTCATTTGATTTGTCAAGGATTGTGAGTAGGGTCAGTAAATGACTGCTAATGTGATGACAATAACTATGATGAGTAATTGCGTACATCCCTGACCCTGTCACCATTACTGTCGATTTCTGAGGTGTCCATACTGAACCCATCACAAAGACAATGTTATAACTTTACTGAATGACCACATATCTGTCCTTCTCATATCAAGCATGTGCACACACACTGTCTGTATGCAGAGGTAGCTCTGAGTTAAATATGATTGAAATTCCTCGGACTGGTTAGAATGGAAAATAACTACTCAGACAAGTTGCCTTTATACTTTTTTTGTGTGTGGGTGTGGCATGCCATAATTTAGTTATGCAGTATGCAAATATTATTGCCAGAAATGACGAAAGGGAGGAAGACTGGTGGCTGGGTACACATACCTGGCTGAATAGGACTGGCTAGATGCTGCAAGGTGATAGTTGGCTGGTGGATGGGGGCTGGATTTTTCTTGCCTTTATTGGTTAGCAGAGGGCTGCTGCTGGTGGGTTGGCTGCAAAAACAGCATTTTTTTTGACAACCTAAGTATTGAAAATGGCTATCTTTTTTCTGAACATTTTCAATAATGGGTAGCATTTATTTGATTAAATTGATAACATGAATGTATTGATTTTCAATATCCAGCCGTAATCACTTCACATTCAGCATAATGGCCAAAAGAAGACTTTCTCTTCAAAAATTGATAAAGCTCTTCCTAGCTATATTCTCTATCATGCATTGTATCTGCACAACCTTCACTTGCCAATTTATTAAGTACACCTAGATAAAACTAAATCGGTATAATACAACAGCCCTGCAGTTAATCCTCCCATCATGAGGATTATAATGTTATACATTATAATAATGTATAATGTTCAATTTATGGTGCTGTTGACAATGGGTTATACTGAGAGGTTGATCCAAATATCTTGTCCATCCCATGATGGCTGACAAAATATTAGGAACACAGTTTTATCTAGGAGTACCTAATAAACTATCAAGTGAGTGTAGATTCATTTAATCACTGTGTCATAGGCACATTTTCCCTGAAGATAGAATCAATATTTTTACTGAAGAACTTGTCTTGAAACTTAAAATGGTTAAGACATGGATTTATGACTTTACTGGAGTAATATGAAGTTAAGACAATCACTGGCAAATATTTAAAACTATTTAACTTTAGTTTAAGCCATTATCGCACTCATACATGGCCGTTAAAGGAAACAGAGAATATACAACAGCAGAATAACAACATTAGATGACGCATGGTGTAAGGTTATGTTACCGTACCAGTAATGATGCATAATTTACTTGTTCCGCCTGTTAATAATCCTTATATAGGCTATAATGCTTTGGTAAGGTTAAAAAGTAAACAAAAATAGTCCTGTCTTGCTGTTGCTGTGCCTGGTCCTATACAAGTAAAAAGAACTCTAGTGATGATCAACATCATCATTGGTAAGTAAGAAATAGCAGTAGGGTTCCAAAAATCCGAATTATCCTTTAAAGTATGATTAAAGAGATCATCCTTCATTCTGCACAGGTTCCTGACAAAATTAGGTGCCAACTGTAATACAACTACCACTTTTCCTTAGGAGAAGATGGAAACTCTTTACCAATTATGAACACTTGATAGTCATCTGAGCCTTCTGTTAAACATTCTGCTAGCTGTGTCAGGAAGCAGACTGGTTTTCTTTTTGGGTCATGCTTTAGATGTACTAACAACATCTACCCAAGAGTTAGACCCTTCTTTTTAGCTTCACTTTGTTTGGTGAATTACAGACCCACTATCATACTATCATACCTTGGACAGTGAACACAGTATAGATACATACAAAATATTCACTCCAACAACATTACCACCAGGATAACACTAATCCTACAGTTCTGTGGCACTGAGATGGGAGCCATGAAATCTTTTTGTGGTCTTTCATTCATTCATTTCATGACCTCATACACAGTACCATTGGCACCAAAGTAATAACTCCCTGATATTTCTTTCACTTGCACTCCTACTCTGATGACGACTGAAACATTAGTAGATCATAAAAATTATGTCTTTGCTGCCAGAGCAGTGGACAGGATTCCTTTTTGACTAGATCCCTGCAGAGAGAAATAAAAAGTATACTTGCCAGAAAGCCTGGATAATGAAAGTGGCCTGGTTCTGCAAATGAAAAAAGTTATCCAAAAAAGACAAGAGACTCAGGACATCCCTGTAAGAGAAAATATTAGTATTCTGCTTTCCAAAAAGACTACCCCAACATGATGTAAGAGCCTTTAATGTGTTGAAATTAATATTACATATGGTACTGTCAAATAATGAGTAGGACATATACAACTTAACATTTTAACCACTAGAAAGTAAAGATCTAAGTAGAAATACTCACCAATATTTTGAAAAATGCAGTCTGTGCAAGACTTGAAATTTCATGAACGTGGCATTTGTTTTTGAATAGTGAAGCGGCGAAGACAGTTTGAACCTGTGAAACACCTAAAAGTATTGGAAGGCAGATACCATGTCTTTGGTGATAAAAGTCTACTTCCCTTAAGTAATCTACATTATTGACTGTTTATGGACAATCATTACAAAATTTAATATGTCATAGAAATCTAGAATGTTATTGGTTTCAATTGCCAGTGACCATTGTGACATCATTATTAGAATGTTAAATTCTCAAAAATCGAATCCCACATGTGCAATTCTAGACTTACATGCGTTAATATACTAATCTTGATTTTTCACCAGTGTGGCTCCATTAGTTCTCTGACAACTAACAGTATAAGTGCAGGGTAAAAAAAATGTAGTGTAGACATTTGGAAACATAAAACGCTGATTAGTTGGGGAAGTTAGGTGGGCTGCTGAACTTTTACTTTAAAGTTATAATCTTTTATTTTTTAAGAAAAGTAAATGATTACCTAAATGATGATGATGACATGATTTACCAGTTGGTTTTGTCAATTGATTAGGGTTGAAATTGTGTTGATAGCTCCAGTCTTTCCCATTGTAGTATCCATAATCCAGTGCAATGAAAATGGCAATATATGCCACTATAGACAACAATTTTGACCCCTAATTTTTTCTTTTTTTTTCTCAGTGTTTTTTCTGTTTGTAAAGTTAACATAAAGTTAAACGTTGTAAAGTTAAAGGTTGTTACATTTTAAATTCTTATAATAATTGTGGTATTATTAAACTCAGGGTGTACTACTCCTTGGTATTTTGGTATTTTTCTTTTAAAAAAGCATTTGTTACCAACTGGTACTTTAACCTCGTATTTATTATTTGACTCAAAATCAAAACTTTTGAATAGAGTTAAAAAATGTAAAAAAAATTACCCCAAATGTATAAGGTTGACTTTTTATTGTTCTGTGACTGGATAAAAGATACTTTTAAATGAATGTGGAGCATAAGGATTATGTCTTGGTCAAAGTCTGTTACCAACCTGAATATTGTTATGAGAAAAAAATGACTAAACTGTATTTGCAATAGAGATTTGACAACTAGCTCAGAGACCTCTGCATATAATGCACTTAAATGTGTCCTGGACAGAAATGGCTTGGGCTGTGGTAAAGGCCACAGTGGATACTTTGCTGGCCTTGGTGTTATTCAGCCAGCTCTCTCAACATTTGAGATATGGTTGAGCTTTACTGGGTTGCAGTCTGGAGTCTTGCTGTAACAGAGTGGATGACATCACACGCAGCTGCCTGGTAGGGGGGGTTATAAACAACAACCAAAGATGGCGTGTGAGAGCTCCCTGGCTTTGTACTATGGATGAAGCCCTACAATAACAGTTCAGTGTCGGCGCTGCAGAAAAATTCCTTTCAGGTAATGTGACCAGGGTGGCACCATCTGTTCTTAATAAAACCGGCAAGCCCGCGGCCTCTTTTCTTTCCGCTCTTAGATTTATTCCTGTCCTGACCCTGGGGTTGCTGTGTGACAGTAGCATGGCTGTATGCAAGAAGTGATTCCACGATGAAAAAAAAAAGACCAGAAATCTCTCTCTCTCTACTTGTATGTTTAGAGAGGACCCAGTTTAAATAAGTTACTAGTAAAAATTTAAACAAGTATGACTAAAGATGATAGCTAAAAAAGTTGGAAAAATAAGAAAACAAATGGCAAACTGGCTGCGTGCATCATCAGCACACGCGCACAAAACAAAAGTTATCTCGATGAACATGTTTTAAGTTAGATATCTTTTTTTGGGAAAATGCAATGCTTATTACCTGTTACTTCTCCTCTTCCGTCTTCGTAAATCATGCATGCCTTCATACAGGGCAATGACTTTTCTTGCATTCTGTCACCACAATCCAAGCTCTAGAGAGATGATATATACATGTTTATGGATCATGAAGCAGGTGTTCTATTCTTAATGGTTCTAGGCCAGCACAAGGTACAGCAAAAATGTTGCCGAACATTAATGTTAAATAATAAACTACCTTTTAACTAATTGTGAGAAAGAAACAAACTTCGTGACTACAGAGCATTCAGTACAGTAATTAACCAAATAGTTTTTGAATTCACTGTAAATAATAACAAATAACATACATGTTATCCCAGTCCCCTCTAGAATCCTGTTGCCTTGCATGTCACATTACTGGATTCATTCTTCTGTTGTAAATTTCCTGTGCAGTTCTTAAGGGCTGCTGCCATCTCCCATGCCAGATTGTGGTTTATGGTCTGTTATGTAAGCTACTGTAGCTGTTGAAGTCCAATCATTTGCAAAACATTTGCAAACATTCACACATTCATCTTCTGAATGAGTTGCAAGGAAACAATGGTACATAAATCTTACTCAAAGTTGTAACATTTCACATCTATAGTTCATATTGTAAATGCGATGTAAATATTCTGTTTGAAAAGGATTGTCTTTAAAAAAACATCAATTTTTCTTAGGTTTCTGTCCAAATAGCTTTTTTTTAATGGAAGTGACCAACCTTCAAGTGTCTGTAAGGAAAACTTTATTTATCTGAAACTATAAGCTCTGTTCATTCTTTTGGTATATTCCTTGTTTATATATATATATATACACAATTGAATATTCTGGGGCTATTAAAAAGTTAAATGTTATTTAAATATTATTTAAATATTATTTAAGTTTTATATTATTATTAAATATATTAAACAAAAAATATTTATAGTATAAGATACAGTAAATATTGTATATACAGTAAATATTACGGAAAAATATTTACCATAATATATAATATTATGGCTGGAAACTTTTTAAAATTGCCGGCAGTGAAGAGTTAATAAGACGAACCCTCAATTCTAAAAGAAATCTAAAACAATGAATTAGATTAGATTAGATTAATTAAAATTAATTTACGAGTGTTTAATCATTTTATGACTACGCACATGGACATTTATGTAGTTTAATGCAATTCAGACAATAGAATTGTATTCTGTTCTCTGTATTCAATATTTTCTATTCAGAAAAATCCCAGAAGATGTTGTAAATAATTTTACTACCTTTTAATAATGTATGTCATGTACTGTGAGGCAGGGTAACAAAGCTTAAACAACAATCTTACTGGTGGCAAACTGCAGCAAACCTTGTATGTGGAATGTTCACTTCTAATAAAGCTTTTTTTTGGCTTGGTTTTTCCAACCTTCTTTGGTTTCTTACTTGGAAAAGCATTTTGTTGGAGGTGGGGGTGTTGGTAAGGCAGTTGCGGCTGATGTCAGTCTTGAAAATGATACTGGGGAGTGGGAGTGGGTGTTCCATGGCCGTGGAGGGGTTCCTGACATCTATTTAGCCCCTGCAGTCGCGCAACAGGATGGCTCCATCTTCATCCACAAGATAAATGGATGGTGGATTGAGCTGAAAATACAAGAATGACAACATTTTGAAGTTTTTTAATTATTCAGAAATGATTTAGAGTCCAGAATCAAGAAAATCAGCAAAATAAAAGCAAATTTAAGCAGGACAAAAGAAGGTGACCTAAGCTGTAGGTGCAATAATTGTGAATTTAGTGCCAGGAAATACCACTGTTACATAGGCCCTACGACTCCACTTGCATTTTCAATGAATAGGGCTGTATATGAAGATGATTGCCACTGAGGTGGTCTACCTGCTGACCCCAACGTGAAAGGATAGTCTGATAAACTATTTAGCATAGTTCCTCTCAAATACAACTATCTACACTCAAATAACAAGATGCCAATACAAAGAAAACTCAATACTTAACAGTATTTTTGTACAATGGTTATTAATGTCAAACCCTATTGTTATCCAGTCTTTGTGAAATGCATAACATTAATCTCCCTCATGTTCAAAATCAATGGAACGCTCATAATAGCAAAGATGGCTGCACAGTGGCATAACTTTTCTCCTCCCTTTACAGTCTCTTTCACTGACTGTATCTGGACCTCATGTTGAACACGTTATTTAATGTGTGGATGATTAGGACATTCACATTAATGCAACAAAGGAACATAGTTAAAGTTAACATTACTCATCAATACAGATAATGTCCTGTCTGTCATCACCTTGTCTTTTAATAATCGGGTAAAATATTGGGTAAATTATGTATTATTTATTCAACAGTAATGTGTAATGTTATGATAATTGAAGGACATTGTTAAGACATTTAACAAATAGCTGAGGCTAGGCCTCAACAACTGAGCTGTGCATGTCTAGTGTTAACGTCCCATATTTTGTCTTTATAACATTAACTCATAAGTATGTAATTAATTAATAGAAATCTCACCAGAGCACAGTTCTTCTCTCCATCTCCATCTTTCATCAGCTTTGCTCTAACCACGTCACCTCTAGAGACTTTAATGGCAAACAAGCGTGCGATTGGATGAATTTTTACCTGGACCATTGGAAATTAAATTGACTCTTCTGAAATAAAAATGGTGCCCTTTAAATGTTAAATCCATAAGGTTTGTCCCCTCTCTGTATTTTTAAATGTTCTCATCCTCCATATAGTGTTTTCTATTGATTTTATGAAGACATGGATAGAGGAGAAGAAACAACAGTGGGAAAGGTTGCCATTATCAGGACCCAAATCCACTTAAAAACGCACTTCTCTTTTAATGTAATTTTTTTAATGGTTAAGTACTAAAACTGACGTCAAAGGTGTGAAGGACATGAAATATTTTGTTTTCGTCATACACCATACACCAAGGTATGGCATCTGCCATTCTTTGGCTTCATGGTATATTTAGAAATTTTGCCTAAAAAATCTGCCTGCTATTAGGGTGTTCTTTTTGATGCCCTGAAACTTTTTTAAAGCTCTGTAGTCTTGAGTGGCCTAAAAGGTATCATTCAATAATGGAATTAATATTCATTAATGGAATCACACTTTTGTTGATGTTGTCTGGAAGTAGGGCTGCATCTCCTGTGCCTGTGCTCGGCCAACACTTCCTGGATGAACAGGCTGAGGTAGAAGCTGCATGCTTAGTCCACTCTGGCCTGGTCCCACAACCTGTAAGTAAGGACTGCATGTCTGAGAATCGAACAGACAAAGAGAAAAGACAAGAAGCAATACGAACTTAATAGGTCAGTTATACAATGACCCGGCTATACCTTACAAAGTCAGAATATGAACCCATGCCAATGTTCTTTAATTACATTAATTATCTAGAATTTAATCTAAATGAATAATATTTGGTTTGATTACGTAAGCAGTTTGATTGTTTAAAGCTAATTTATCCTGAGTGATGTTCAGGATAGAAACGTTTTGCTTTTTACCCATTTGATCTAGAGTATATAGAAGGAGTTTCATCAGTGAAATACATAGAAGCACATTCTCTATACATTCTATATATTCTATTTCTAGACATAACAGTGCAATGTTTAAAACATTCCAATGTCCTGAAAACAACAAAGACTAAAGAGTTAAAAAAGTGTAAACATCTTAAAACTTGAGAAGTTGTGGTAGTAATGAATTGGCAAGCTGTTAGTAGTCATAATTAATGTTTTGTTGTTTTAGTTTAAGAGTTATAAATGCCTTTAGTATGGCTTTAGCATATTCAGTTACGGCTTTAAGGTCTTAGCATGTACAGGGTGATGTGAATAAACATTGCTAAATTGCAAAAAAAGTTATTGAGAAATTTAACGCAACATTAATATTCACATTAAACTTGACAAGATTATGCAAACATTCTGCTAAAATTATCGCCGATGGAGTCAACAAGTAATGATGAGCTGGTGCTTATACTTCAACATTTAAGTTGAAACTCTACCACGGACCGCTTTCGGACCTAATTCAGGATGTCTGTGGGTCAATTTGAGGAGTTGTTGGAGATGTTAGCCCTACACTTGAAGAGGCTGAGGAGCAATATCAGGGAACCAATCCCAGAACAATGACTAGCTGTGTGTTTGAGGTAAGATATGGACTTCTACTTGTAAAGAGATATGAATTGATTAGCCTACTACTTGAAAAAAAAAAAAACACACACACACACATTGGAGCAAAGTTGAAAGACCTGTTAATTACTGTTGTGGGGAAACCCATGACGTAGTGAGGTGTATATTTACATATGTAGAGCTGTGTTTACATAGAAGCCCTAGGTCAAAGGTCCTCAGGGGGTGCCTCACAGTTTGGAAAAGGAAGTTAATGTTTTGTGACTGAAACCATATATTAGTGACAGTTTTTAGGAAAACAGCTGCCTTATTTAAAAGTCGGTAGTCAAGGCTGATTTTCAGAGTGGTTCATTGGCTTCACACCCTCTCATGAGCAGATCTGCAGATGCTTGATTTGACGCTGTACTTCTTTGTAATAAACCTGTATATGCAATCAAGACGGTGTCAGAGGAGTCTCCTTCATCCTCTTCACCTCATCATCACCATCTAATAAACTACAGTAGCCTAGCTTATTGTATTAGTGACGTGGCAGAGACATATGCGTGACATAAGTGAAGAAATACACTTTAAATACTTTCGGATGTCTATTACCGATGTGATTACATGTTGCATCACATTTAACCTTTCCTTCACTCAGCTAGTCACACGTACCCTGTCAAATTGTCAGAGAGACTTGCTGTCACTCTTTGCATTCTTGCCTCAGGAAACAGTCATTGTTATGGACGTCTGCAAGGCACTATGGAACGCTTTGTGCAATTAATTCATTGCGTTACCCAGTTGTGCTAAGTGACCAGAAATCTCCCGGGAGTTCTGGCATTTGCGGAATTTCCCAAATTGTTCGGGCTGTATTGATGGGAAAGGTGATCATCAAAACACCACCACGGGCAGGGAGTGACTGCTTCAAAAAGGAACAAACTCCCTTGTCCTGATGGAAGTCTGTGACACAAACTATTGGTTCACCATGGTGGACATTGGCACTTAAGGAAAGTAAAGTAATGGCAGTGTGTCTGGTGAGCACCCACTACGTTGGACGCTGGACTTGCCGCCCCCTGCCACACTCCCTGGTACTATAACTACTGTTCCACATGCCTTTTTCGGCGATGGTACATCCCCATACCCAAGTATGATATATATATATATATATATATATATGTATGTGAATGGTATTCTATTGTTGGATTCGGGGTATTTTTTTATATTTTGTATTAAGAAATGCATATAACTTATGTCTCTGATTAATTAGTAAATCTAAAACATGCTACTAAATATTGTGTAAATAACTATCAATTCAAGGCAAAATGATTTTATAAATGATTTGATTATTTGTAAGGAGATAAAAATAAACCTGCTAAAGGTAACATTTTGAATGTTCTTGGCTATTGGTCATAATGAGGGTTAATATCTATCTCTAGCAGACTATTAAATTCAAGCAAAACCAACATGGTGTTTGAAGGTGGCATCCCAGAATCATGTTGCCTAACTAACCCACACAGATGCTAACAACACCCATGCCACATGCTATAGCCCAGCAAATTTCCAACAACAGGTGATGTTGTGACTGGAGAATGTCAGAGGTGACAGCAACTTGTTGGACCCCTCAACAGGGTTCGGGCATCTTGGGCTGCCATCGCAACACGAAATGACTTCTTCCTGTAACAATAGGGTCTTGTGCCTTGGCAGAGATAGAGTAGTTAGCAGAGGCATGCTGAATTGAAGGGTGAAAGACAAATACTACAGGTCTTCAGTAATGATCAGTACTTGAAAGTAACTTACTTAAGTACAATTTTGAGAAACTTTTACTTTACTTTAGTATTTCTGTTTTATGCTACTTTATACTTCCGCTCCTGTACTTTCTATTCCATTACATTTATTGGACAGCTTTAGTTACTAGTAACTTTTAAGATGAATATTTTATACATTGGATAATATAACAAGCTTTTAAAATACAACACATTTTTAATAGTTACTTTTAAGATGAAGATTTTTGGTTTAATCTCAATAAATACTCAAATGACCAGTACTTTTACTTTAGTACTTCTTCCACCAATGGTAATGATACATAAATTAATGTATCATAATGATACAAAGAAAAAAATTAGAAATGGTAAATACTCCTGCATATGGAACTGAATGATGTAATTTTATTCTTAGAATTTGTGTTTTAAACTGTAGTAATGTGCAACATATTGTGCAAGTATTTTCTTTTCTTATTGTATTTCTGTAAAAAAACATGGAAAAATAAACTAAAAGCTGTTTAAAAGCTGTTTCTTGTATTTACTAAAGTGCTTTAACTTAAACCTTACTTTTCAAGTAAGTTAATTGTAAAACTTATTTAAAAGTCTGTGCAAATCATGAACAATTAAAACCAACATGTTAACTATGGTGGAAGGACACCTAATTAAACAAAAAATTAATGGAAAACTGTACTTACCACCACTGGACGGAGGTGAGGGGGTAGAAGTGAAATATTCCAGCAAAGTGTGTTCCACAGGAGCTGAAAAGGTGAAGGCGTTTGGCAAGGGTAGAGGTGCAAATAGCTCTGAGCTGTGATGCACTGGACGAAGGAGTTTGGAACACATCATCAAGCTGCAAGCTGTATATGGCTGTCAGGATGATCTCTCAGTGAGGAGTCTTGCAGATGTCTGATTTTTCTAACGTCTGCCAGAAGCAGCTCTCAATGTTCTCCACTTTTCCCCGCACAACCAGGTCTGTGTAGTTAGAAAATGACTCTCGTGAAGGGGGGGTGTCTGTTGGTGGGACCTCCTTGTGCCCGCGCAGACCCTCGCGACCCCCGCGGATGCGTCAAGCATAAATAAAGAGTCTGTAGATTGTATTATTATCTTTGGTTTGCAGTTTAGTTTCATTCCTATGTTCCTGATGATCATTTTCCTTTTCTCATATAATAAAACATAAAATCAGCAGAAAACAGAGAGGGAAAAAAAGGCCTGTTTTTTAATATTTTGAGATAAATTATTTATTCCTGTGAGGGTGCATTATTAGCTCTTTTTTTTTTTAGCTAAGATGAATGTTACATTCACATTGGTAAGCTAAAAGAGGATAACACCATATGCTTTATAATCTGTAGTCTGTAGTGACATACAAGAGCGGGTGCATTATCAATTATGTGAATTTCATACATGTAACATTCATCTTGGCTAAAAAAAACTCGGCAGCTACAAGGCTGTAATATGAGTACATCTTTTTGGCCATTTTAGATTCACTTGGTCCTAGGAAGGAAGGGATGTAATGAAAAAGACCTGTGTCAACATTGTAACTTTATTTCTGGAGATGCATGAATCAAATGCTTGCAAAATGTCTTTGGGCTATTTTGTCTCAACAATTTGAATTTAAGACATTTGATTATGACCTAACATTACTTGAGAGCTATAGCCTAATCAGTAGTCCATCCACCCCTTACACTCAGTAAGAACACTTCAAATAAAACTGAAGGCGGAATCAAAGTCAAAATCAGCAGACTATATGTGCTGATAGCGCATTGTCTTTAGTGGTCTTCTTTATCATTGCAATTACTTTTATTGCCAATAATAACATATTTTCAACTGGTTTTATTGAAGCCTACTATACATTATATTTGTGTACACTGAACAACTTGAATAAAAAATAACTAGTTCTAGCTGTGAGGAAAATTTACTGTATTTCATTATTTTATTATTATTATTTATGACATTATATATGACTTGCATTTATGCTCCTCGTGAATTTTAAGTGTCATACAGCAATATGTCTGAAAAGCCACATGCTGTGCAGCTGCTTCTTCACAGAAAGGTCCATGCACTATCCAGAGTATCAGAGAGAACTTGCTATTGAATTTGAATTATATGTCATTTTTCAATGCTGCGAGCACAACAAACAAAACTGTATTTATGTGGAGGGAAAAAACTCAGAGACAGATATCTAAAAAAATCTAAAATAAATAAATATATATTTTAAAAAATGTTGTAACTTGGTTGAAAAACCCTTTATCAACCCTACAGCCCCAACAAATATCAAGAAGGTTTAATCCTAACCCCCTTACAAATCCAAGTAACAGTTTATTTTACAGGTCTTAAATTCCTAGATTCCTAGGAAGTTTGAAAGGACAATGTACATGCAAAACTGGGACAGTATTCAAGTACAGCTCCAATTAGTGAATAATTACCAAGCCAGCCTAAGTTAGCCTGTTTTTTGTCAGCTGAACATGCATAAACATGCTGACAAAACATACAGACAAACAAACAATTCAACATGTATGAAGAATGATGCATGACTAAATATTCAAGGACCTTTCTCTGGAAATCAACATACACTTTAGTATGATCTTTTCTACCATATTAGACAGTTCTTTCTAGGAATCTGAAAAAACAAATATTAAATAATGAACCAATAAATTAAAACATTACTGCAAAGTTACTATACTTTGTTGTACATGGTTCTTTTTCTGCTAAAAGGCTTTACGGAACAATGAGTTTCTGTGTGGAGTTGTCTTAGGTTACTGACATGTAGTGAACAGTATGAGTGTGGGCTTTAAGTAGGACTCTACTTAACAGGACACTGTATGGAAACTGTATGGAAACTCTACCTAATACATACCTAATAATGCACAGCAGACCTGGTTATCTGATATATTTAAAAATACATTCATGCCTCACCTGCTCCGTCATAATTCATACTATAATGAGATTATAACTAGATCAGCGTTAGACAGACAGGGACAGAGAGAAAAGTCTTGGCAGCTTGAAATGGGAGGGAGTGGTCATAAAAAGTGACATTAAGAAATAAAAAGAGGGCATTTTGAAATAAAAATGTATATAATGAAATAAAGATGATATCCAGTCAAATTCAGTTATGAAAATAAAAATGATGAAATAACAATTCATAATAATGACTTGAGGTGGTTTGAGGGTTCTTCAAAGATGTCGCAAATTGTTGGTTCATTTTTATATTTAACAAAACTTATTCATATTATTATTTATTTCATAATGTCTTTTTAACATGTATTTACACTTAAGGTTTCCATAATAATTTACAGTAGTCATGGGATCTTTAACATCTGTACATGGATATGAGTGTTTTTTCACATACATTTTAAGATTATTATAGCAGCATCATGTGGCGACATGTTGCATGTACACCACAGATTGCATTTCAACCTGCAGGTCCGATCTGTTTTGCTTTAATCCTCTTTGAGTTTCATTAAGACACCTACTTTTACATTCATTCCCTAATTTGTTCTATTTTTTCAGTTTGATTTATGTTGTCATTCCTGTTTTGATTTTGATTTTACTTATGGTTTCTGTCATCTGTTTTCGGGTTTTTTTTTTTTTTTATTTTCCCATCTGATTTTTTTTTTCTTTTAGTGCATGGAAGTCTGGTGTCTTGTGTGCTGTAGGCTTAGCACACAGCTGGCAGTCAGTCTGATATGTGTCACGCGCCACAGCAGGTGAGTCACTGCCTCACCATCATAACTCCTGAGCAGGGTAATAAGTCCAAGTATTTCAATGAAGAGAGTGATTCAAAATTTTAGAACAGTAATTTGTTTGGTTTTATTTGATGGTTCGATCTTTAGCATCAGTATGAATAGTACCTTAGTGGTCAGCAACAGTGAATTAAAATACATGTTATGAAAAATGTGTGGAGATTCATAACAACCATGATGAATACATGTAGATAAATCTAAGAATTAAAACTTCACCGTAAGATTGTAATATTATCTGTGGTTTGCACTTTAGTTTCCTGTGGTTTGCACTTTATGTTCCTGCTTGTACTTTCAGATGTCCACCTTATTTTACCCTTTGTTGATTCTCTCAATGTAGTATCATAGCTGTGTCAAGTTAGTGCTGGAGCAAACTGAACATTTCTTGCAACTGCTTCACGTAAGAGGCTGTCCACAGCAGAACTTTGTTAGCAGTGCTTTTCTGCATTAAAAATGATATTACTGGAATGAATGCTAACTGAAGAGGCAGTCACAGTGAGCTGTTGTACAGGGGTGTTTCTGGACATTTTGGTGGCCAAGGCCATACATTCACAGGTGCCCCCCAGGTGCATTGATCTTTTCATTGCCAAATGTAGTGGTATTTTAGTTTAATTCAGCTTCACTCAATCTCTGGTCTGTGTGCTGTCATAAACAACACATAGCCTAGTCTGTCGATGAGTATGTTTACTAACTAGTATTCCTGTCATAAAAGAGGAATTCTGTTATAATTATATTGGGGATATGATATGGACCATAAGAAACTTGTATTCATATTCTTTATCCATGTTACTGATCATCTGTGAAGAACAGTTTTTTATTCCTCAAAAAATGTCTGTAAAGAGGTAGTATGGGTATCGGCGATTATTAAAAATTATTTATTCGAAATTATTTGAAATTATTTATTTGAATTCTATTTAAAATACACGGCTTACAGTGCACATTTAGCCAATGATAGATCTGCATTAAAATTCATAAAGCAACTAAGATATGTTTGACAGCTGAATAGCTCAGCATTAAAGGACCAGTGTGTAGGATTTATTGGCATCTGGCGGTGAGGTTGCAGATTGCAACCAACTGAATACCCCTCCCCTCACACCTCCCTTTCCAAGCATGTAGGACAACCTATGATGACCTTTAGGTAATGTAAAAATGCGAAAGGTCCTCTCTAGAGCCAGTGTTTGGTTTGTCTGTTCTGGGCTACTGTAGAAACATGGCAGTGCAATATGGTTGGCTCTGTGGAAGAGGACCCATTCCATATATAGATATGAAGGGCCTATTCTGACAACTGTTTTGGGAGAAAACATTTGGCTTTAAAGCCAATACCTGAGTTATATAAATCAAAAATGCCTGGATTGGCACCAATCTCAGGCCTGTAGCAGTGTACATAAGCATAGGATACAATCTTACTTTCACAATAATTTTGTGGTGCTGATGATGATCATTACAATTTTTTCATTATATCATTTGTTTAACTGAAGATCCATTACATAACTCGTTTAGGGTCCACCTTTGTACATAATGGCACAGTATCCCACTAATGAGTCTTAATCTTGTTATCCACTATCCACTCTGATATCTATGCAGAAGTATGAGTAAATAAAGTGCTTAGATCTCAAAATAAGCAACAGCCAGCTGTTTTATTTAATTACAAAATGTGAGTATTAGCCCCAAGTAGAGTGTCCTTATGCACCGATAAGCCGCAACATCAAAACCAGTTACCAGTTTTAATGTAGTGGCTGAATGGTGTATAGAGTCCGTCTACACACCCCTCTCAAAATAATATCTAATATACTGCAACCATTTGTTTTATTTAACGATGCAATTTGCGTTGACATGAGTGTGACCACATTGTTTGAGTAGATGGGGTGTTTGAAATAAATTTTTAAAAAATTTTCTTTAGCTCCACCTTGTGACACCCTAGGTGACCACCTGGCTGGCCTAGGCCTCAGTTTTGCAATCCATGCCCACATATTTGCATCAAAACCGTGGACACAGATTGCAAATCCATGCGTGGGGGAGTAAATCTGTATACTCGGTTTGAATGTACAGATTTACTCATGGCTTTTTTACTCAACTGACCCTAGGTGGGCTTTGTAAATTACACTCTGTCAGGCTGTTGATGAATTAGGATGCTTTCGCTTTCAGCTGTCCTGAAAAAGTTGATACTCAGACATCCAGGTTGTATCAAAAGGTGACTTTTTTTGTTTGGTTTTTTTGTTAGATATTTAAAATTATAACTATCCCCCTTCTCCCTGTGCATCCTCCCTGCAGGTCGTGTGGGTCTATGGAAGGACATCTTCACAGTGTCTATGAACGAAAAGTTTGACGCAGTGTACAGACAGAAGATGGGCAAGTCTGACCTGATCTTTGACTTCTGCCTGTGAAGAGCGCTTTAACCTGCCCTCCCCCATTCCACCTCCCTCCTCCCACTGACCTACTTCAGTACTGTTGACGGGTGCACACCTCCTGCCAAAACCCATGGTACCACATCTCCATTCAATCAATTTGCCTGAAGTTTGGGATAACACTACAAGACTTCTCTCAGAATGCAATCTGTCTCAAGGAGTCATCAAAAATCACAGCCTTGTGGGCTCACCGAAATGAATCCAGAATTATTAGTTCATTGAAAGTTCTCTATCAATGGTTAAACCAAACCTCCCTCACCCCTACCTCCACAGTATGTTCCCAAAGCTGTGTACTGTATGTGTGTGTGTGTGTGTGTGTGTGTGTGTGTGTGTGTGTGTGTGTGTGTGTGTGTGTGTGTGTGTGTGTGTGTGTGTGTATATATATATATACTGACCTGGGTTCGACTGATAGAGGTTTTTGAAGGCTGATACCAATACCTTTGAGCTGAAGTATTGGTCACCATTTATATTCAAAATCCTATTATTTGGCCACGTTCAAAACAGCGATTCAAGCTACATGCAGATATGTGTGTCTCGAATACACTGAAAATCACATGTTAATGTGGCTGGACCGGAGAAAAACAGCCAGTTCAGCCATTCAGTTTATTTATATTAAGGCCTTTTTTTCTTCTGGGTGAAGTTGCTCTGTCTTTTACGGTATGCTAGAAATGAACCACTTAGTAGGAATTGTTGTATATACTATGTTCTTAATTGCCACATTCAAAAAACTCTGTTGTCATCGGGTTGAGATGCGATAATTGTTCAAATGGAGATAACAGCTCACACTTTTGGAAAGCCTCTCCTCTAAGGTGTTCATGGTGTTTCACTCATTTGTACAAATGAAATGTGACAGGGGCAGTTGTGTGAAGAATGAAAAAAGAGAGCTTTAGAGACACTCATATCCTGCCTAGTTTCTCATTTGCATACACCTACCAATCAGTCCATGAAATGGGAATGAAGTTACAAAATATCAGTAATGTGTTGGGTGAGACGGTTTCAAGTGCTGTTTGACAATTCAAGAAGCCTTTCATTTGAAGCATACTGACTAAGTTTTCTTGAATTGTTCTTGTTCTGGCCTCTCACCAGAGATGACTTTGCCTTGGGGGATCCTATCGAAAGCTATTTCCTCTGACAACACAGCAACCAGGGTTATAGGAACACACAAATCCCTCCGCCACAAGGTGGCGATTCTCTGAGGGTTTCATAGGATGTCCCGACTGGCCTTTAGGAACAGTGTGAGGACCTTGGACATCCGGAATCAACTTCTTTCTTTGTACCTTTGCACTGAGAGGACCCAGTTGAGATGGTTCAGATGTTTGACTATGATATCCCCTGGATGACTCTCTGTGAACGTATTTCAGGTACATCTGACCGTGAGGAGACCCTGGGCAGACCCAAAACATCCTGGAGGGATTACATATCCCATTTGGCCTGGGAACACTTTGGGTTCCGTCAGGAAGAGCTGGAGGAAATAATTAGGGAGAGGTGCATATGGGTTGCTTTGTCTAGTTTGCTGTCCACATGGTAATGTACAGTATGTGTCTATTGAGTGATGGAAATGTTTAGGGGTTTTGTGCTCTTTTGGACATTGGCCACTTTGGCCATAAGTGGTTTTGATCTAAGTAGAGAGAGGAAGAGGCCACCTGAAAGAGTACTTTTGGCTTACTCGGGCTGACCAGAAGGACACTTTGGCTGTTCAAGTCACCTTCAAGTGACCTTGAACCTTTTTCCAAAAAGACCACTTTCTTTAAAGAATAATAATAATTATTATTGTTATTATTTATTTATTTATTTTTGCCATGTGAGGGCAGTGAAACAGGCAGTAAACACAATTTTATCATATCATAAAGTTCATATGGTGAATGTGTTAGCAAACAGTTGCAAAACATTTACAGATATGGAGCAACAGTAATTCATGTTTCTGTCCAATATTAACTCTCCTCTAAGGTATGTTTGATCTCCACTAAATTCTTGCTCCTCTGTGTTCAGCAGCTAGTTGCTAACTTTGATGTCTGCTATTTGGTGCTGGGCAAGTTGTGTGCAAATGGTCAGTAGAGCTTTTTCACTAAAAACGGCTTCCTGCTGCTGGTGGAAATAAGGTTGAACCAAAACAGTAAAGTTGCAAGCCAAAAAACCAAAACAATGCACTAAAAGAAGCTAAAAGGCCCTGTTGTTCCGAGAGGAACTGTAGACCGGGTTGATAATTCTCTGTGATTCAGTCACTACGAGCAACCACTTTCAGATTAAACATAGTAATGTGATCCATTTTTGATGTAAAAATATTTATTAGTGCAGCTTTAACATCAACATTACAGTTAATTTAAAATTAACTTAGTGTGGTGCCTGCTGTGTGATTCCTCACTGCTTAATACAAGCTGTTTTGCATGTCATGCCATATGACCCTTCCTTCAAAAGTAACTCAGACACATACTTAAATTCTAAATGCAAGTCATGCAGTCAGTCATTGCTCTGACTTTTAGTTCGCAGTGCACATCATCCAAAAATAGCCACATGTTGCCTCAGTAATTTTGATGCTTGTGGTTGTCAGGTGGATAAACCCTCTTAAACATGTACACCTTTATGGGACACAGAAACTCACCAGGGAAGCCCAGACTAATGAATAAACAGTTTTACGGTTAATAACTCTGTAAATCAGGCCACATCCCCCTTTTTAATGGTGTGGAAACTAGAATGCATTATTGCCTGAAAGTTTGGAATTTACTTATCCAACAACCACTTGCTATTGATGTTTGCCTGCTGAGAAAGCATAATTGAGCAGTTAGAAGTAGAAAACAAAATGCTAAAAGTCAATTGCAGGTTTTATAGACAACACCAATGCTGGCCTTTAATCTGTCAAATCAATATATTGTATATTGCCGTAACCCTAATACTGAGTGCATTAGTAATTGTCTTGTTCCAGCTGTGGTAACAAGCCAGGTAGACACATGGAAAGTAACTGTAAGAGGTGAAGCCAAACCTGTAGAGAAGAACTTTATTACGCCTAAATCAACACAGGAGCTCAGTGTGTGTGCGTGTGTCTGTGTGTGTGTGTGTGTGTGTGTGTGTGTGTGTGTGTGTGTGTGTTTGATAAAGAGAGAGAGAGAGAGAGTTTCTTAGAAATCAGGTTCAAGAACTTGTCAGTGACTTTTGAAGCTACTATGTGTAGAATACGAAAAAATCCAAGTTTGGCACACTCAAGTGGTACAATTAAAAAACACACAGGATCAGACCCAGAGACACTGAGATGAATGTGCTGATTGCAACACATAGACTGCAGCAGTTTTCACTGAAACTGAAAGAAAAATGAATGCCATCAAAATATTCTACAATATGCTAGAATCACACTAAAATTCTACGAGCAGTGACATTAACACACCCCACTTTTTAACACTTTTCTTGAGATCTAAACTGGTATCTTATACAAACGTGTTAGTTACATTATCAGCATTTGAGAGACAGTGCTGTTGTCCGATGGCCAAAATGAGCAGCTGAAACACAGTTGCAGATGCAGCTGTGTCATACACAGGTAGTATACTGAATAATGTATTGTCTCCCACATATAAAGGTAGATTTTAGACCCTCATCTTTAATGTTGATCTTTGCGGATGAAATTCAAGACTAATGGCCTTTATATTATTATTTTCTTTTTTTAATTTTCTTTTCTGCACCTTACAAGTACAGTAAATATGAAATATATGATATGTACACAAAGACATTCACATATATACAACACAGAGCTCCATCAGCAGATTTTTCTCAGGAGGGCATGATGAATTTTATTTGTTTTTGACGGTAAAATTTGAAAAGCTTGAAAAGATTCAAAAGCTAAAGTCCCCACTATGGCTAGATAAACTTGTAAGGAAGCCCCAGGGAAAATCTGTTTTCGGGACCCTATTAACCCCCATGGCCCCATGTTTTCTGTGTGTCAGTTCGTTTGAGATAATTTAAACAACACTAAATTTAGGAATGTGCTTCATGTTAACACAATATAACAATATAATCTAAAATAAAGTCTTAAAACTACAAGATTAATGCAGGACCCACCTTAATTAATATTGTATCTTAGTGGGTCACTCATGGGTAAATTCCATATTTAGTAGATATTTAGTGTTTAGTACCTTTTTTATTTAGTAGAAGTGAAAAGAAGTAAGTCCAACTCCTGCAGCAAACAGAATTTGCATTGCATTACTTAAATGTTAATGCTCTGTTACTTTTTATGACTCCAAAGGAGCTGCAGGAAAGTTCAGCTGTGACAGGATTGGTGGTGCACCATTCCAATGTGCAGCATTGATGCAAAAATAGAGTTTACACGGAAGAGACATCAGAAGGACACCTTATCTGCGACCTCAGCACAAAAGTTAGTGTCCAAATTCTGCAAAGCAAAGCCAGAGTGGTTTTGCAAACAAGGGCAATGGAGAGATGAAGTTAAAACTAAGCTCTTTGGCCACAATCACCAAAGGTGTGTAAGCAGTAAAAGGAGCAGCATTTGACGAAAAGAACACCTTGCTAACTTTGGGGTTGTGCGGCAGCCAGTGGCCCAGGAAACACTGCACAAATAGAGAAGAGTGGATTCCGCTAAATATCAGTACATCCTTGAGGCAAATGTCCTGCAGTATGTCAAGAAAGTGAAATTATTCTGGCTTCTACAACAGGACAATGATCTAAAGCAGACCTCAAAATCCACCATGAAATACTTCAAGAAACACAAGCTGAAGCTTTTGGAACAGCCCCCATAGTTCCCTGACCTTAACATCATGCTGTGTGTGCAGGACAGACTAAAAATATCTCAGAACCTGAAGTGATCAAGAACAGAGAGACTCTTATCTGCTACAAAAAAATGTGTTTGCAACTTTTGTACATGCCACAATTACTGTTTTACTTTTTTTTTTAACCTATTTTTTAACTTGATATAATAAAAATTATCAGAGCATTAACATTTGAAGCTAATTCATATTATCTGTTTGCTTCAGGTGTTGGATTTACTTCTTTTCAAGAATTTGCACACAACTGTATATTCATCTCTGTTAGCCAGATCACAATTCTGATTACAATCCAACTTGGTTTTCCCAGAGGATGTGCAAACTAGAGTTTGCACTACATCAGTCCAGAGGGTGGTGGTAATTATAATTATATGCATAATTATATGCATGGCAAGCATGGGCTACAAGTGAGACAAAAGTTTAGCTTGTCCTCATAGACTCTGACTCATCATTAAGAGGCTGCACTGATGAGGGATCAGATAAGCTGAACAGCAGCATGCTACATTCTGAACGGCCTATGTGTTGAAATCGCTGGAGCCACTTTGTTCCTGTCACTTTGCACATGTCAGGAAGAACTGATGATTTTAACGTGAGGTCAGTGTCACTTAAGCTGCTATTATAATGTGGCAGACCCTGCACAGGCTACTTCCATTTAGTGGTTTATGGAAGTGGAAGTGGAAGTATTTCCACTTGTGATGAATAAAGTTTGCATATGCATCACAGAGAGATGTATTTCCACCTATAAAAACAACTGAAAAGAATGCATCTAAAAGTACTCAAAGAGTTGGTTCAGCAATCAGATTTCAGTCCATCTCCAATGCCTCTTGGATGTATTGACACTTGGATTTTTTAGCTATCATCCAATAGCTACCCAGTCCATCCAAGATGCATGAAGTGGCTAAGTGTAAACGGGACCCTTAGGAGCTGAAGCCCACTTTGCGTGGTTGGTAATCCTACATTCGTCAATACGCTTTTTTCCAAGGTCTGTGTGGACCGTGCTTCATATTACTACTGATTGAAAATCTTCGTTTCTTTCTCTGTCTCTCTGTGTTCTCGTAAATTTCAGGGTTTGTCTGCTGGAGAACAGAGGGCAGAGTATGAACCCATAACCAGCATTAACCACATACTGCTACTTATAACAACAGCAGTATCTGGAGTCAGACTATTAACTCAAGGCATCTTTTACACACACTGCAGCACCTCCACTTCTTCCTCCTCTTCCTCTGTTGCCACAGTAGTTTCCAGTCCAGCAGACCACTTTGTATGCTCTACCAGACACTTGTGAATGTGTTTATTGTGTGGATGTAAGCAACAACCTCAGCACACACTCGTCACGTCGCCTCTTTTATGGCTGCTCATTCTTTCTGTCCATTGTTCCCTCTTCTCTCTGTCACTCTGTTTACTGCTGTTGGCAAGGCTTCAGCTGCCCATATCCACTTTTATGGTTTGTTTGGGTTTTTATACATGCCCGTCTCTCCATCCTGGGTGCATTGTATTTTACATGCTTTGCTTGCTGGTTTATTAATAAAGTTGTGTCGTCAGGCAATATTTGATGACTGTGTTCTCTTTCTTTTAACTCCTTAGTGATTAAAGACTTGTTTGGAGCTTCTGCAAAAATGTGTCAAGTGCCCTCAAAGTTTTGTTGTCAGGGGAAATAGAAAATAAGAATCAGTGGAATTTAGTCGGTTGCTGCCACGAAATTCAGGTAAAAGAAATGACATACAGTACAAATCAGGAATGTGCAGGGCTGGTCCCAGTCCTTTTATCCTGCATCGACAGGACAGTGTTTTAACCACAAATGGTCTTCCTCAGTTAAATGTGAGGGTGTGAGCACAATATAGGTTAGCTGTTAAGTCATCACTGAATTGGATAGTTGATACTTATGAGGACAATATGTGGGTAGATATTTCAAAAGTCTTAATGAGCCTTTATGATAAGAGCTTTAAAAATGTCAAATGTTAAAATGAGAGTCAGTTCTGATGCAAAATTACAAACATTCAAAATTTTGGCTAAGGTTGGCTAATGTTGACAAATTTTAAATAAATACTGTATTGCTGTGTATGTGACATTACTGACGATAACATTTCTCTACTTGTGCCACATTAGCATTTACCATTATCCTGTAATTGTCACTTCTGGCCACAATGGCAGCTGTGCAAAAGTTAGCTACATAGCCACATAGCTTTTTGATAAAAATAACTATACAACAATATACATTTGCTCTACTACAAGTCTTACATTCAAAATCTTATAAAATCTGCAATACCCGATTTTTTTTATATAAATTGGAGTCAGATGAAATAAGCTATAAACACAACACTGACATACTTTTAGTGGATATTTCGAATTTGTCGGCAAACAGTGGCCTTTTTCCACATCCTGGAAACACGGAGCAACATTATCATTAATTTGGAGTGGCCACCTGAAGAAATGTAAGTCTAAAATGCACTGTTACTTTAGCTATGTTTAGGTGTTCGCCAACTCCCGAGGGAAATATTTGTTGCTAAATGCTCCACTATGTCCACCAGTTAGTCTCTAACTGTGTCTGTCTGTTCTTTGCTGCTGAACATGTAGTGGACAGTGGCTTTGGACTAGAACAGCTAGCGTCTGAAAATAACAAAATCTGACTACCAGCACCTCACTGATCAAGAAGTTCTATCTTGTTCATTTAATGTGTACAAAACCTAAGCATCTGGTAACTTCACCAGAGCGAGACTTCAGGTACTCAATTACATTACAGCACTTGTTTTTGGAATAACTGCCTTTTGGTTAAAAATCTGTAAGAGCGAGAGAGAGAGAGAGGGAGAGAGAGAGAGAGAGAGAGAGAGAGAGAGAGAGAGAGAGATAATGTTCATTAGTTAACTAGCAACCACACTCCACCCGCTCAGTGTCATTTATCACCCTCCACACACACACAGACAGACACACACACACACACACAGACAGACACACACACACACACACACACACACACACACACACACACACACACACACACACACACACACACACACACACACACACACACACACACACCAGTTTCCCCCAATATGGCCAAGCCGCTGCCTCTTTACTTTGGACAGTGGCATTGGTCATCAGCCGGTGGCGCCACACGGCTCCAAGTACTACACCCTCCTGCACAAGAAGACGGACAGGTGGGGGATCCAGGCAAACATGGATCCACATCGACAGTGGTAAGTAGTTTTTCAATTTTCAGTCTCTATAAAACAGGTGTACTTAGAGCAATAACATCATTTCATCTTAATGGTGTTATTAATTTTTGCACAAATTAGTAATTACTAAATAACCTTTAAATCCCTCAGGCTGGTGTTTATTAATTCTGTTCAGTAATAATGTTGTTATAAATGTTGTCTCAATTAATAAATGCTTAATATATGTCACACAGTCCAATCAATCAAGCTGGCAACCCAAAAATTGTTCATTAATGACTGATAACTGATATACAGAACATTTTAAAATAATTTATCAGACATCAATGAAATTACTGTTAGTTAAGACTTATTAACCCTTTATAATGAATATCTTATTAGAAAGATGTACCAAGAGTTTTTATATAAAAAAAGATCGGATTATAGTATACTTACTAATACAGAAAGCCAAACATGTCTTTATTCCTGTAAACTGATGGTAATATTTCATCAAAGGGTGCCGTATTACGTTTACATACAGTGTATTAGCTTATTGTATGTTCCCAAAGTGAAAGTGACATTAAATATTTCATCTTCATCTGACCCCCGTAGTCTGCCTGGTGATCTTCGTTCCAGGCCAGTGGCTCATGCTGGAGGAAGTGGAGCCCCTGATCCACAGCAGACTTGGTGGCTGTGGACCTTGATGGGACAAGCCTGGTGAGCAAAGAGGAGCTCGGACAAGTCCTGGAGAGCTTGCTGTCTGTTAGCCACAACTAGCTTGACACCCTCCTCAACCAGGTGAGAGGGATATTAACTTTCTTCTGTGTCTACAGGGAGGTATGAGGTCAGAGTGCAGGTTCAACTGCAGTTCTGCATCTCTTGACCTGCAAGCTTGTGGAGATGCTTCTTCAAAAGCACTTATGCAAGGAAGCTGCTTTAGTGTGGGAGTATGGGACATCCATTACAAGAGAATTGCCTGCTTTCCATCTGTGACCCTTTTGGTTGAGACTTGAACAGGTAGAGGTGGGACAGGGACACCCTATGGTTACAAGGTGCAGTCTTTATCACTAATAGTGACGGTTGTAGGTAGGTCCTTGTGAAAAACATTTGAATATTTCCTTTACACAATGCAAAACTGAAACTAACTGAAACTGTATCGGACAAAGGTATCCAAAAACGAAATGTCGGAACACAGAAGTAGATTTCAATTTTTTTTTTTTAAAGCATACGCTGTGGAGTTTTTATTATAAACACACATGTTTCTTAACGCAAGTAAAACATTTAAAACCATAACAAAATTCATTCCAAAAATACTTTGTGCACAGAAAAGCAAAAAACTTAATTAAAAACAACAAATTTATCTACTCTTAAACTGAAAAACTACATCTCCTTACAGTATGCTGCTTACAGGCGGGGCAATGATTTTTTTGCGTAATGTCACCCATTGTTGGGGAATACAAGGGAGCAACCTGAAAATATCTACATATACCTCTGCCAATATTATTAAAGAAATTAACTGCTGATTGCTGCTTGGAACTCAGTTTATACATAGCGAACATGGACTCTCTTTTGCACCTTGCACAATGTCAGTCAAAAAATGATAATATTAGTAATTTTTAAGAAGCTCGTATGGATTGACGTCTCCTACATCTCTACTTTAACGCCATACCTACCTACCTACCTATTCATCTGACTGCCATTTCCTGACAGATCTTAACAGGTTAGAATAGTCAGATAGGACTGATTTCCGCTCTGAGAAGATTTTTTTCCGCCTCAAAGTTAATTCCGTGTTGTTATGCAAAATGTTCTCCAGAAGATGGCAGTAGAAGATTTTTTTAGTCGTTCCAGGCAGCTGACTTTGACAAATTTAGGTCTGTAGCTGTGGAGACTGGTCAGAGGAGAAGTGAATCTGGCAGCTGTTAAAAAAGACATTTTTGTGTGCAATTCTGCTGCGTTTGCTGGCATTAGTTTTTCCTCTGATTCAGCCCACTGAGTTATTCTTTGCTATGTTTTATTTTGTATGTTCCTCAGCAGCCTGCAGATGTTTACCAGAAAATGAAGGAATAAATTAAAAAAAAAAAAAAACCCTCTGGGCTATGAAAGCAGCAGCAGTAATATTTCTTGGTGATGTTGGATGTGAAAGTCATCACCCTGCAGAGGCCAAATGAGAGTGTTGCGGCCTTGTAATTGTGATACTTCTCCTCTCTGCCATTGATCAATTGAGTGTGCATGTGTGTGTAATGTGTTTGGTGTCTTTGTGCGGCGGAACAATTCCCCCCCTCCCTTCATATTCATCTGTGTGCACGCTGCCTCTGTCACTATAATCGTCTCCACTGTTCCTCTTTGTTCCGTCTCAGCGCTCACGCCTGACAGTTTGACTGCCTGTCTTTCCCACACAGATTTCCTCCCATAATATCAGCACTTTGTGTCCCCCCCAATACACACAACCCCACTTCCCTCCATCCCATGTCCACCCCTCCCACTCACCGTCTTATTCATTACAGACACGGTGTGGGTTAGCGTGTGTGTGTGTGTGTGTGTGTGTGTGTGTGTGTGTGTGTGTGTGTGTGTGTGTGTGTGGGTGTATGTGTGTGCGTGTGCTTTCAGGAGAGTTGTTGAAAGTTTACTTTAAAGGACTATCACCAGAGTAGCAGCTGTTGTTCTAGTGACATTTTGATATGGAAGTTGCTTTGTGCTTGAGGGAGCGAGATGCCAAAAGCAGCCAGACAACCTCACCCCCCTTCCTCTTATTTTCTTCTTCTTCTTCTGTTATTTATTGTCATTCATGTCCAACCCAGTCTGCTAGAAATTACGGTTCTATAGAACTAAACTGCAACAGGAAATACAGTTTGTATTAAACCTAATACAGCTGGATTATGTTCCAGCTGGATTATGTTCAGTCAGTGGCAACATATTTTTTGAATAAATGAAGCTACAGTTATTAACAGCAGCGGAGTCACCAGGAGAGATGTTTGGGGTGGATGGTGGACATACAAAGTGCAGGAATGTCACATCAGAGACCAAGGTTCACATCCACATTCCTGTCTGTGGTTTAGGCAACAAAAACACTTTGGTTAAGGTTAGGGAAAGATGGTGGTTTTGGTTAAATGTGAATACACACTTTGTATCTGAAGTTAATGTGAACGTATTCTGTATTAGACAAGACCATGATCTTTCCCTAACCCATTGCTGTCAGAGTCTAAATATAACCTTAAAAATGTTTAATAATGCTTTAGTCACTATAAGTGAATGTTATATACATATACATACATGTCCTCATTACGTGAATGGAAAATGTAATCTGGTCCCAATTACAAAACATGTCCCGCCTTTCCTACAAAACATTGCTGTTGCACTTTAGTTGTATAGAAACATAATTTCAAGGCGAGAGGGTTGATGTGGCAGGTTTTCAAAAGATTTCAAGATTTCTTTTTAAAAATGTTGATCAATTATGCCAGATTCACGCAGAGAACAAGACAGGGAAAATCCACTGCATCATGAGAGCTCAAGCTTGTCTCCTCCCTTAGCTAAATGCCTTTCTTCTGTGTTTATTCAGTATGATTAGAATTGATTTTGATTCCTCACAAACTTGGCAAATACGAAGCCTAATTTAGCCATTACGACTGATTTTTCAAGATCATGGAGAAAATGTGCTGTTGACATACTGTATGTTATCTTGCAGTATTGAAGGATTTAGGATTCAAATATCTAACAGACCGAGCATCAAGCCAGTTAGAGTCAGTCAGTCATTAATAAATGTTTTATTTGTTACACATGAATCAAGTGTAAAAGTGACCTTGCAATTTAAGCAACTGACTAAATTACCTAAATTAATTGAATGGACTGCATGGATGGCTTGCCAAACAGGTCCACTAGGCACAGGGTTAAGTGGTCCAAGGTGTCTATTTGAGGGCTAGTTTGAGGGCTCAGGTAAAAGTAGGGATGTCCAGATCACATTATTTTAGCTCCTGATAACCATCTAGGTCCTTTAAAGGATAAGTCTGGTGATATTTTTGTCAACAAATCCCATCTGCCACAATCATCAATGAATGTCTCCTGCTAACAAGTATTTGTGTATCCAAAGCCTGATATATGTTATTCCTCTGTGCCACAGAGCTCCATTGTTGTCAAAAAACTCTTCAAAACCCCTTACGGAGCCACACCACTGAACTGGGTGACATGTTCTTTCATCACCATCAACCATGAACACACACTCTGCTATTTATTTTGACTCAGTCCCACACGCACCACACTACTGTCCCGAATACTCACTAAAGCACCAAATGTGGATTAATCCACAGCTGAAAATAGTCTCCAACAAATGCACCATTTATTCCTGTATCAGTAATGTTTGTGAAAAATGACAGTGGCCAGCTGTTTTAGGAAATTACCAAGTCTCTGTCCATGTTATTTCAAGCCCCATGATGCCTTGTATGAATTACGGGCACAATTTCCACTTATTACATTCACAGAATGGGGTCTGTAAAAGTTATTGGTAGGCTACAGGGGTCTTCCCTTTTCTTAGAGATTTTGGGGGAATAAATTATTTAGGAACACACTCTGACATGCCCTAAACAGAATAATGTGATCATGCCTCTGCACTCTACTACCAAGGCATGGGAGGATGACCTGAGGATGTGGCCTCAGATAATGTACAGGAGCATATTTAGCTACTTTATTGATTCTGTTGCTTCAAACGGTGAAGCGATTAACAATTTGAAAATCTCTGAGTATCAGTACTTGAATAATAATAGGGTTGAGCATGTTCTACTGAAACAGGGGGAATACAACTTTGTCTATCGAAAGTCGATAAGAGCCTCAAAGTCCCTGATCACCACATCACTTGGCTAATGCTAAGTTAACTTAGTTTGTTACTGCTATCTTAGGCCACTTCCTTTGGTTGTCCTGAGAAAAATCCATACGATCACATGATCCTCTATTAAGATAAAGTTTGACATTTTGGCAAATACGCGTATTTGCTTTTTTCTGAGAGTTACCGCCACCAGCCAGTTAACTCAGTTTAGCAATAAGGCTGGAGACAGGGAGAAACAGCTGGCTTGGCTCTGCCCAATGGTAACATAATCCACCGACCAGTGCCTCTAAAGCTCAATAATTAACACAGTATATCTTGTTTCCCCTTCTATGGATTAAACAAATGAGATACAAAGTGAGAGTCATATCGATCATCTCACTCTTGGCAAGAAAGCAAATTACTATATTTCCCAAAATGTTGAACTTTTCCTTTTAGGTGCACCAGGCTGTATTCTGACATCACTGATTCCTCCTATATATTTAAGAAAGGGGAAGACACTTATTACCTACCACTAACTCTCGCAGACACTGGTTCAGGGAAAGGATTAACTTGAAGTTGCACACATAATTTATAGATATCATGATATCATGGTGCTTGCAATAAGGTTGATATATATATTTTTGAGCCATTTTTAGAGATTTATTCTTCAGTAGGAACTGATGGGGCAATGGACTGAGAGTGACAAACAAAGTAGGGAAGCAAAAAAGCACATAGAGACAGACCAACACCAGCCTTATTATCTAAGTGTTTGATTTGCACATCTGGAATCAGATAAGATCGTAATCCTGCAGTTTGAGCCAAAAGATTCTGTGGAAACCATTATCAGTAACTGCTACTTGCAGCCACAGTGGCCACTGCTCTGCAAAAGTCACATTTAAAATGAAAGTGATTGGTGAACAGCATTTCTGTTTTCAACACTAAATCAGATAGGGCTCGGACCATTTATTGTTATTTGATATTCACTAATAATGTAGTGAAACTTACAAGTAAAATTATTTATTCATCAGTATGATTTTGCACATCAATCGATTATCCATACACTGCAATGACATTTCAGTGGTTTGAACCTCTACTACAATAACTTTTGTTGCTATGACAAGCATTTTGAAATAGCAGACTTATACATGGCAGTTGATATTTTTTAACTTAAGAGGATATTATTTCAAGGAGATTTCCTCTACTCTACATGAGTAGTTTGGATTAATGTCTTGTTGCTCCCCTCTGGAGAAAGAAAAAACAGCTCTTATGTCTTATGGCCTCTGCCTCAATTCACACACACACACACACACACACACACACACACACACACACACACACACACACACACACACACACACACACACACACACACACACACACAATCACACAATCACACACACACATAAGGGTGTTATGCTCTGTGGCTGCTGATAGCACAGATAATTGGACGGTGTGGTATCTATAATAAGACTCAATGTCAGCAGCTCCGCTGGGGACCACTGCACTGGATTACACCATGGAAGGATGTAGGGCAGGGCAACAGGGACTGTACTTTGATTATGAGCCACCAAAATAGGTACAGTGTGTGTGCCAAGTATTTGTCTGCTTGCTTGAGCGTATGTGTGTATTTGTGTGTGTTTTTGTGGAAACTAGTCGTCTGATGTTGTGTGTTTGGGCATTTGCCAACTCTTCACCAGTTGTGTGTGTGTGTGTGTGTGTGTGTGTGTGTGTGTGTGTGTGTGTGTGTGTGTGTGTGTGTGTGTGTGTGTATTAAAGGGCACAAGGTCAGAACAAAAACATGTGGCTGCATTCCCCAGGTGTACCCTGTTCCAGAGAACAGCACCTAGAGTATTCCTCCGAAAATTACTGCTCAATCCACCTGACGCCAGCCACATCACCACACTGCTCTTCTTGTCTCCACGGAGACACCATTATATGTGCCATTATCACAGACGCTGCTACTGGGATGTTTGAAAAGTTTGGAGTGGGCTTCAATGCAGGATGATGGAGTAATGTTTCCCCCACTCCATTGTCTTCATCCTCCTCTGGCTTTTCATCAATAGTCTCACACTTGTGTTGATTTGTGTATGTGGCTCCATTTATTTACATGTCCTTGTGTTTGTGGCTGCTGTAGGTGTGTGAGAGGAGTTCTGCGATGGTTGACTACATGCAGTTTCTGATGAGGTGCAGCCGAGCTCCTGTAGCCCACAGAGCCTGCAGCAGCAGCAGCGTGAGGTACACACAGACTTCTGCTAAACAAAGAAATGCGATGCTGAGCTTGCATTTCTTGGATGTTTGATGTCAGCAGCTGAATATACTTTAAACTTCCATGTCCCTGGCTGAGATACAGAAGCATCTATGAGTTAAGATGTGTAACCTCCCTCCAATCACTTAAATGTCTGACTTGCTCATTTTTTAAAAGCTGCAGCCCATGATTCCTTTGTTGGTAGTCAGGTGCAACCTTTTGAGTGTTTGATATGTTTCCACATTAAAATGTCTAAAAATGACTAGATCTATGTTATATATTTTGTTGAGTTGTATACTTACATTATCTCAAATGTTTCCAGCAATTTTACAAACCTAGAGATATACGTAATTTTAATCAAGGTAAAGGTCCATTTCATTTGGTCACCTGCCAATGGCGTCATACCCCATTTGCACATGAATCAGAATAGTGGTTGCCTGCCAGAAATGGTCAAAATTGACTTTAATCCAGTTTTAAGCCACATTTTTATGATGCACTTTTTAGATCATGGTTGTTTTTAACTATATATTTTAACCGCATAAAGGATTTTAGTCATTGGAGATCTGGATCTTAAGTTATTATAGAAACAAGCTGAGCAAAGGTTAGCGGCAGCACAGCTCGCAGCCCCTCCGAGACGTCCTGTGTCCGCCGAACAGTGTTGGAGAAACACTGATTTTTAACGTGAAACTGCTAATTCAGTGTTTTTACCTGAATTAATCACCGGGTCAGTTTGTTTTGGAGAGGAAGAGACCTCTGCAGATAATTTGGCTTCCGGTAAAACCCTCCTGAACGTCTGAATCGTAAGTGAGCATACGTTAGTGGCGACTCAGCTCACAGCCCCTCCTGGATGATTTTTAACACGAAACTGCTTTATTCAGTGTTTTTACCAGTTTTAATCATCTCATCCATTTGTTTTAGAGAAGAGGAGACCTCTGCGGATAGTTCCCTTCTCCGTCTTTTGTTATTGTTTTGATTGAGAGACCCATAGAGACAGAAAATATTTTATTGTGTTTTTAAGCCACAGTTGAATTTAATGTTCAGCATCAAAGCTTGGCAAAATAATTGTTTATATTAAACATGCCCTGTGCAGTTTATACTAGTATGCTCACACAGATGCAAATGTATTTTCATTTGCGTAGGAGTTCAACTTTGGTAAACTATGACATGTAAATTTTTGACCAATAGCAAGCTGTATTGACAGTGCTAATCATACAGGGAATGGAGCCAAAGCCATAGCTTGTTTGCTGTGCTGTACCATTTACTTTTTATTTAACATCCCCTGTTAACACTTCAGTGTTAAACCAAAAGACATTGGATGCTGTCCATGTACAGATGTCTCATTTATACAAGCTGATCACCTGCATGTCTATACAAGCAAAAAATCACTGATGTTAAATATAAACCAACATGTTACTTGTTGTTGATTAACACATCTGGTCAGGTATTTTCAGTGTCTGGAGGATGATCTGACTTTCACTCAGTCACTTCTCTTTTGAAAACTGGATCTGCAGTTGATTTGTCACTAAACTGTGTCACTGAAAACCAACCAGGTTATCATTGTGTTGTTGGTCCAAACACACACATACTCACAGGGCGCAACTCTGAATCAAGGCTCACAATATCTCTGGCCTATGGTTATCATTCCATGTACTGTGTGTGTTTTACTATGCAGATGCTAGTTAAAGAGTTAATAGTGAAAATACAGAGAAATACTTTTTTTATTTTATACTGAGGTGAACAAATAGCTTTTTATCAGATGATGACGTGTCTGGTCAATTACAGATATTGAAGGAAGGACAAATTTCTATAATTTACCTATTGGGTAGACATGACCTCCAGTCCCTGGTCCAGTGCATTGTAGGAAAGTAAGGCATTTCGACAGCACAATGCATTCTGACTACTTTGAGTATAATTACGTTTGTTACTTTTCCACTGTGAACACACAACATACCCAAAATATACTTAGAATACTAATTGTAAGCAGGTTGTGATGGTGATAGTTTTATTAGCAGTGCAAACAGTAAACTTTATCAATAAAGGTGTACAGACAACCTGATATTGTCATTTTAAGGCCACACAGTTAGTTGGGCAAAAATGTATCTTTGTACACTCTTCACTTCAGCAATGTTACTAACAAGTCCACCTTTGAATAAGACTAAGGGTGCTCTCATACCATACATAAGTTTAAAAAAATGACAAATTGTTGCCTTTCGTTCTGGTGTGCTCCCTGTTCATACTGACTTTTTAAAAAACAAAACCACAAAGAGTAAAACATGTAGTCATACAGACTGAAAAGTAGCTCACTGATAGGACAATTAGTGTATTTGTGTCATATGTTGGTTATATTTCTGGTATAGTTCACATCTATTTTTGTCCTATTTTTAACATATTTTGTTCAATTTAGTCTTACTATATTGCGCTAAGCCTTTCTCTTTTTAAAGTGTATTTTATTTAATTTTTTTTATTAACAAGACAGAAACAATTAGGGAAAATAACTGGAGAAACAATTCTGGCATAATCAGAAATAAAGACCCCGTATATTGTATTTAAAGTTTTGTGTGTCAATTTCCCCTAGTTTAAGGTAGATCAACCAATAATAATAAATTGCAGCCCTATTGTAATGTCTTAAATTTAAAATGCTCTGGACACAAGATCAGGAATAGGGACTTCTCTGACTTTCAGTATGGTCCGGTCACAATCTACAGGAATGGAATAATATTAAAAGCTAGCCAATCGACTTTTTTTTTTTTATGATGCCACATAATCTATTGTTAACATCACCTTCATGCTGTTTAAATTTTCTAACAATGACTGTTTTACCTTTCTTTCATCAGTAAATTTAGTCGTTATTCAAGGAAAGCCAATTTTCCAATGGACCTCTAACATGGCACCAAGTGTGGTTGCTAGGAGACTTGTGACGCAAAGTATAGCCCCTTCATACATTACTTCCTTCCACCCAAACAAATGCCAGGAGTTTCTAGATCTCTCTCCATAAATGGTCTGCCTCTGACTGCTGTTACTAAGGTGATGGGTTCTGTTGTCACGGCAACACGATAACGATCTCAGCCTACCAATGACCCCTGTGATTGACAAAAAGACGCTCTGTGCTAGAGAAAGTTGTGACGAATAAATCAAATACTCAGAGGCTGTTTGCTAAACAAACAACAAAGGCACTGGGGACTCCCTCTCTGCAGTGATCATTTCCGTGACTTTGATCTCTGTCAAAATTGTTTGACAATTACTGTAATAAGTGTGAGTATGTATGATTTTGTTTATGAGTTTATGACTGTGTATGTGTCTGCAGTCACTGTCTGATAACTCATCTCAGATGAGCAGCTGGGCCTGATAATGAGTGATGCACACACACATATGATGAAGTACCAGTCACAGCTGTTTACCCCATGTGCTCACTTCACTTATCAATATTCAGTTAATTCATAATGTTTTCCCCGGCCCCTTACCCTAACCTTAACCATGACAACTAAATGCCTTACCTCAACCCTTGCCCTAACCCTAACCTAAACCTAAGTCTATCCTGAACCCTAAAACCAAGTCATTACCCTCAAATGGACCCTTGAATTTGTGAGGACTGGCCAAAATGTCCTAACATTGATGGTTCCAACCAAAATTTGTCCACACAAACGTCAAATTCATGTACAAACTTGTGGAAACACACACACACACACACACATACACACACACACACACACACACACACACACACACACACACACACACACACACACACACACACACACACATTTTTACTTAAGTGTCCATCCAAGTGTTTAATGAAAGATATTTATAAAACTGTTTATAACTCAATATTCTCTGGGTTTTCGGATTAAACGTGTCATTGTGGAGTTAAATCTGACAAGATACAGTGCTTACATATTGGACACCAGTAGCTTACTTCCTGGACTTCCTGTTTCATTGGGATTCATAAAAACTAGTGACACTCTGCTAATTTGTTGTCTTGGAGGCCGGACTACAAATTTCCAAACATACATTATTTGGATAAACTGAACATGTATTCAAAACCTGAATGGTTCTTTTCTCGCCTGAAAAACTCAACAAAGGGTTAGGCTAGGTTAGGTACATAAAGCCTGTTGGACATGCAGAATTATCCGTAATGTTGCTGTTTATCCAACTCAAGCCCATCTCTCCCCTTAGTGTCCCAGAGCACTTCAGGTGTTGCAGTTTTTGCATGTGTTTTCTCTATTTGTATGTGTTTTCGAATTTGTTACATTTCTGGATTTGGAGTGCGATTCTCTTAATGTTTGTTCTTTCTCTCTTGTATTTGCTTTGTCCTTAGGGGCCACCGTAAATATCAGGTTCTGTTTCACAAAAGGGGTTGTGAAGATGGGTTGAAAGTAGGTGATGTAGAGGTGGAGGAGGCAGCAGGTGAATAGCTGTGAATTTATGATCATTTAGAAAAATAGCAATTTCAGATGGAAGTAAGATGAAGTGACCCATGGCTACATCATCACTTTTGTTCGATTTTTTTTTGTCTTCAGATGAATTGTTTTTCTGTTATTAAGAAACGTTCAACTGAAAGTTTAATGATCATTAACTGCAACCAAAAAGGATGAAACCAAGTGGCAAAGTCATGTACTGTAAAATGAATGTCTCAAAAGAAAATCATTGGGGCACCCTGGTTGCTCACCTGGTAGAGTGTGCACCACTAACCATGCTGAGTCCTTACTACAGCGGCCGGCGTTAGAATCCAGCCTGAGCCATTTGCTGCATGTCACATCCTCTCCTTTCGATGCCTCTCTTGTCACTCTCTGCTCTCTCTATCAAATAAAGCAGACATGCCCCCCAAATGTAACCACCAAACTTAACTGATGATTGAAAGAGTTAATTTTGAGTCTTTGCTTCTCACAAGCAAGTTGTTCCTTCTGCATTGCCAAACACTCCTTTTCCACACGTAGACGGGCCCCGTCAATCCTGTAGATGTCAGGGTCAGAATGGACAAGTGTCCATTTTGATAAAATCAAATTTTGGTCAGATTAAATACTCAGATAAAATACTTTCAGACACAAGGTCATCAGTTCAGCTATTACAGTCAAGCAGCAGCTTTTATGCATGAAATGGGTCAATACAATTCAAACTCAACTTAGACAGTCACAAGACTCAATCAAATTCCTTTTTTTGATGCAACATTGTGTTACTTCTGTCATTTTAATCCAATTTTGAGATGATGCAAATAATCTGTATGTCTGTCTGTCTGACTGCCTTTTTGGAAAGTTGCAAGTAACTGGAAAACAAAAAAGCTGCACTTACCTTCTGTACTTTGGTTATCTCTGAGATAACAATCCCATAAGGTGACATATATCAGTAACTGAAAAGTGTAGTTGTGGTGGTGCACACGCGGATATGTAATTAAGTATCTCCATGTGTCCTGTTTCATGATGTTTCAAATGTTTGATTTGATCAGCCATTTCTATTTACAGAATGTAAGCATCCCATCTGTTACAAGTTGCACCAAAACGAGAGAAAGACTAAATGTAGGGCCAAAAGACTATGTCTTTAATAAAAACAATTCAACAATTCAGAAGTTGCATGTTAACGCAAAATGAAGGCAGTTTCTTTCGAAACAAAAAGCCACAGAATGTGAAAAGAAACAGAATGTATCAAAAACATTTCATTTATGTTTAGTTAGTGAGTGGTGCTTCCTAACGTCATCAGTATGCTCACCCAGGGTGCCAAAAAATAAAAATAACAAATATACTACCTTCTTGAGCAAAATGTATCCAGTGCAAATTGTGGCAAAGTGGTATGTTGGCCTGATTGACTTGTTGATCAGGGTGTTCCAAGCAAAATAACTATTTCTATCTATCTTTTTAACTGAGAATCTGTGAAAATTGCTTTCGTAATAGTTGCCACTTCCACGAGTAGCTCCTGAACAAACCAGCACAACAGCAGGAATCTTTCCATATGGGGATTCCCAGGAGTAAATCTTCCTCAAATGGGAGTCTGTGGTCTAATCTGCATCTATTTCAGGAGACACAGCATGAGTATTTGTAGGAAGCCCTCTTGCCGGCCCACCATGTTGTTTTTGGTTATGTAGTGCCTTTGTAATACTAACGTTTGGATAGGGAGTGACAGCAGCAGAATGGTCCCAGAGCCCCTTATTATCCCTCTGAGCTCCACTTTAATGCTGCCTGTTTCTTGCACTCTGGACCCGAACCAGAGAGAAATTAGCTCTCTAATTGACAGACAAAAGAAAGTTCATCTCTTTGCTCTCTGATGATGGCTGTCTGATCTCCTCCCGCTTTTCTCTCTCTTCTCTTTATGCTCCCTCTGTCATTTAGTGGTTTCTCCTCCTCTGATCCTGTTTGGGATCTGTCTCCCTTCATTCCCCTCCAACTTTCCCTCTTTCATCCCTCGTCCGAGAGCTGTCCTATCCGTCTGCTCTTCTCCTTCCCATAATTCATAGTGACAGAGAAGGTTAGAGCTCTGGCTGACAGAGAGAAGAGAGTCAAGTGTCTTTTAACGCCTTGTCATCACACACTGTTTACAAGTCAGCACAGCTGAAAACAGAGGAATGCAGCTTTGTCTGTGACACTAAAAAGTGTCAGAACTGTATCACTTGCATTTCCCAAATGCTTAAATCCAAAGAGAGACAGTGTTGACATGTGAGGATTAGTGCTTCACTTAAAAATTTATCATAACACAGCTATCATCTTGTCATTTTCTGCAATGCAGGTTTCTTCTTACATTAGAGTTTTATATGGAGATTTTGTGTCTCCGAGTGTAAGTTTCATCATTTTGTCTCTTAGAGGAAAAGTAAAAATGTGTACTCTAAATAAAAACTTTTGACCCATTTTACCTTCTGTTCAAACTGCTAAGTCAAACACTATTTTGTGTAATACAAAAATGCAGGTGAGTTGGGAGGCTGTAAGCACAAACACATCATTCTCAATCACTCTAATTGAGCCCAGCTGAGAAGATTTCACATGCTTAACAAATTATTGAAGACGTTTCCCTGTAATTACACAGGTCAGGTAAGATCCCTTAATGTCACATATGAACAAATTTAGTTTTATTTCATTCACTTTATTCATCCATTTATTCATCCAGAACTATCTAAACCCCACCTAAATCTGTGCTCGTTTACACCGATTCGTTCATATCCAACGATGTTCTACACAAAGTGCTATTTCTGAGGTCTCTCTTCATTCTGTCAAACTAAATATTTTCTGGACTTTTCAAAATCACAAATAACACAGTAATTGACTTCAACACACAATCAAAAGCAGCAGTCGACCCCCCCAGTTCAGATTGCTGCCATTTTGTGGTGATCATATTAACGTTATGGAGCCTGCCCACTTTTGGTTTGCTCCATTTCCTGTTTTGTCTCTCAGCTTCCAGTTGTTGTTGCTGGCTGTAGTAAACAGAAGTCAGAAGTCTTGGTCCTGATCGCTTCAAACGGCCTGCTATACATTTCTCAAAGCTGGGAATACATGTCCACATTTATCCGGCGGTCATAAGGTCTGACATCACCACATCCACCATAGATTAAAAGAGGATGTATAGTATGTAAAGTGTTAATTAGCTTATAACTAGCCCATCTACTTTATTAACATCATTTTTATTCTTCACAATCACTAAACCAGATGATTATTGTGATTATTGTGTTGGTATGGAATCTGATTTATGAACATGAAATAAAACATTTTTACACAACAATAAGACCATTTGTAGCTAACCAGATGAGATGATATCAGCACACTCCAGTCACACACCAGTCACCATGACTGTTATACCAATAATCACAACCAACTGATCCCAGAAACAGCGGAACAATTTCCAACTTCTGGTATAGACAGGAACTTAAAACAAAATAATGCAGTCGGAGCACTGCTTTGTTCCATAAGGTCAATATATCAGTGGTGTTACTCAATAACAAGAGTGGCAATAAAGGCTCAATTCACCCAAATTACACAACAAACAATCATATTTTTCAGTTATATTTAGTGGTATCTAGCCATGCAAATAGTTTTGTTTTATTTGTCCAGATTTTGAGACATCTGTCTGAGATTTCTATAGTGTTGGACAAGATGCATGTTCTAGAAGTAGTCTTGCCCACTGAAAATTCTCATTTTAAAGTTTTATTTGAATTATATGATAGGTGTTCATCAACACAACCTCAGGGGCCTCCTGGATAATTTAATGATCCTTAATTATTTCCATCTTGTTTTCAGTTTCGTATGGCAGATGGCTCTAAATATCAAAATACCCAGCCACTGTTGCTATGGAGAATATGCCAGTCAGAGGTGCTATCAAGTTTGAAATGTGAAACTTAACACCCCCATAATCGCCGAATTTGACCAAAACTGATCCAGAATACAAAGCATAAAATGCAGATTTTGCTCACCAGTGGCGTTAAAGACAAGATGTATGTTTTATTCTGAAATGCACCTTCTGAATCTTTGTTAAAAGTTCTCCATAAAGTTTTCTTGTTAACAAATGAATGCTATGTACACATTCAGTGTTATTTACCAAAACTTGTGTGTATCCTTGAGCCCAGACATGTTTGATTGCTTTTCCTTCCTCATAAAACATTTGCAAAGCCCATTTTTAATATATTTTGAACTGTGCATTGTTGACTAGTCTTCTTCGTTTTTGTTGGTGCATTACTACATTTCTTGACCTGTTACCCTCATCAGCTGTGTGTCCTTGTGTAGGGACCCGCTTATATAAACATTGCCCCATAGCACTACTAGTGGTAAAAAAAAAAAGTTAACCAGGTTAACTTTATGTTTTTTAATGTATTCAGTCATGTACCTTGATTTTTTTTCCAGCAAAAAATAACAGTTTTGCACTGATGGGTCAAGTAGGAGAGTCTCAGTTCATCTTCAATTGCTTCAACTGCCACTCCCCAAGCATGCTATGGAGCAACACTTTTTACCAAAGAAATAGTTCATCTGAAGATTGTTATCAAAGTGTTCTGTGGATTGTCACGAGTAACAGAGACAGTTGTGTGACAAATGAAATTCTGTTTATCTCCATTGTATGGTGCTGGAGACAGATATCTGAATACATGGACAAATAAACCAAAGCTATCTGCATGGATAGATACCACTATGGGTGAGTCAGCAGATATGTTCTTTTGTAATTTGATGGAGCTGAACCTTTAAGTGTCCAAGAATCATTAGGAGGAAAGGCTGAGAATACACTGTGATCAAATGGCTATCACATCGGACTTTGGGTCGAGGCTGTTGAGATCATACTAATCAGCTGAGAGGGTACAAACAGACAGAGAAAGGACAGGCGTGCACATGCAGGGCTCACTGGAGTAGCATATAACAGGCCAGTAAACAAAAACAACAGAGCTTTCATTAATTAAGGACCATGGGGCTGGGTGGGCAGACGGATGGGCGAGGGCTGCTGAGACACTCCGAACATGGCATGGCGCCAGGCCTCCAACCACGCCAACCAGAACACAGCTGCCTAATGGAGCACTGGCACTGTCAAAGGAGTGGGGAGTGGAGAGGGGGGGAAAAGAAAAAAAGGAAGGGGGGAACTGGAGATAAAAACTAAATAATCAAAGAATTTGTAGAAGAATTAAAGGGGGGGGGGGGTGCATGGGCTGAGAAGACAAAGGAAAAGAAATAAAAGGAAACAAAGTTTGTGAGGGAATTGAGATGAGGAGGAAACAAAGGCAGATAAAAGGAGAGGGAGAATGTGTGTGTGCAGAGGGAGAGATGAGATGGAGATAGATATGGAGATTGGATGATATCCCTCTGTCTCATTAATACCGTATGATCTCCTCTCTCCCTCCTTTGTGATTTTAACACATTTCTAATTAGCACAGAATCCTTTAATTTGGAGAGAGAGGGAAGGAGATTGGGGGGAGAGAATCATATTTATATCTGTCTTTAATAAATTCACTTTCATTTGATCTTTTTTTAAACACAGGGGCTGCTGTGAAGCGCCTCTTCCCTTTCCCCTGACTCTGGCAGAATGAAATGTGGTGTGAATGCAGGGGTAATTATTATGCTCGTAAGGAAGGCTGCACGGTAGCTGAAGTTGTTAGATTACAAAAGTAGAGATATTCAAAGTTTTACTTCTGTATAAAACCCCACCTCCCCTGTGATTTAATGGAAGACTAAAGATGTAGAAATATGTAACTATAAAGACACAACTTAGTCCAATGTGATGCACGAAATAGTGAAGTGTTACATTTCAGAGGTCAGCATCTATAATTTCGCTTGACTTTACTCCATCTGCTCTATTTGTGTCTTAGCATAGAGACAATGTCAGTTTAACAGCACATGAGGGAGGCTCCTTCATTGCCTTTCACTGAGAGACTTGGCAGCTCGTCTAATCAGAGTGCAATTAGACAGAGACTTCTCTGGGCGACAGAAGACTCTGATTACCCAAGAGTAACTGGGGGTATATTTAGTATCTCTGCTCCTGTTCCTCTGTGGTTAGTGCGGCACCCTGGAGCTATGGAGTGAGCTGGTGAATGGTGGAGACATTGGAAAGCAGGAAGGGCAGGACTTGGCTGAGCTCAGACTGACTGACTGACTGCAACAAAGCTCTAACAATGTTAACCTGATCCAAACCCTCATCATCCAGCTTCCCAGAGTTTGAGGGTGTTCCAAATTACACATATATCAAATCTCTTCCTGCCTTCGGCTCCTCAGTCCTCTGCTGCACTGATGTTAGACTGCTCATTGTGTTTGTCAGAGTTTCATAAATTGGTTTGCCCAAAAGGAAGGCCAATATTGCACCTTTTAGCGTTTACTAGAGATGCACCGATCGACTGGCCGATGACCAGAATAAAACAGTTTTAAGATTGATTGGCCAAATAGTCTCAGATATATCTGTTTCTGTGCCGGTCAAAATTATACCCTTGCGCCGCACGGTGGTTCATGTCGCGCATATAGCAGCACAGACACAGCCACTCACACAACATGTC
This sequence comes from Xiphias gladius, assembly GCF_016859285.1. Lineage (NCBI taxonomy): Eukaryota > Metazoa > Chordata > Actinopteri > Istiophoriformes > Xiphiidae > Xiphias > Xiphias gladius. Next base: position 17,970,599 of record NC_053401.1, on the reverse strand, counting down.
GTTGACGTGGAGGTTCTTCCCTGTGAGTGAAGAAGACACAAAGCTTACAATTTGTCATACCTGTAAGGCTAAAGTAAGCCATGGAGGAACAATCACGAAAACATTTGGAACAATGAACTTACTCAGACACTTAAAACACCATTGCCATGAACATGCCCAATTTCAAGAGGCTAGCAAAGGCAAAGCTACTAAAACTAAGGCTCAGGCCACATTGTTTACCTCACCTGTGTGTGACAGTATTGGAACGTCTTTGTTTTCATTTTGCATGCCCAGGTTAGCAGGTTACAGCAGCCACACAGAGGGATGGGTCAAGCCTTGCTGCAGCGGTGCGTCACCTAGAGTTTTGGCGTCTCGTGTGACACCACGTGTGACGCCTATTGTTTATTTCATCTCAATTGTCTATTGTCTATTTTATCTCAGCAAAAATAGACAGGGAAAAGATCTGTTGATAGTCATATTGACATTATACCAGCAACATTACATAAAACTAACACCCTTCACTATAGTTTCAATGTCTAGGCTATTTCTGAATATGTGACAGTGATGAAAAAAATTTAAATATTATCTTTAAACCATTTTAGCAATTGCATGTTATTAAAGGAGGAAGTGGAGTCTACATGTGTATTATATAGTCATAGGAGAAACCCAATGTAGGCTTTAATAATGACAATAAGTTAACAGAACATTGGGTGAAGGGCAATAGTTTTCTAGTGCTCTCTCTCTCTCTCTTTATCTAACTCCCTCAAAATAAAATCACATGACTGCTTTCGAGTTACAACTCTTCAATTTTCAGACTGCTAATCAAGGCTGGATGATTATTAGCCTATTATTGATCGCCATTATCAAAGGCCATCTATCAATGTCGAAAGATAGGGCTGGCAGTATCAGTGGCACAGCAGGTAGCGCTGACGGTATGGACGAACGCATGTGAGCCATAGCAGTTCGGCAAGGTGTGTAATGCCTGCGCGACACTGCCAACCTCACCTGTCCGCGATGGCTACCTTGTTGAACTGAAAAGTTTTAAGAGAGAGAGAGAGAGAGAGAGAGAGAGGGAGAGAGAGAGAGAGTGGAAACTGGAAAAAAAAAACTGGAAAACTACTGCCCTTCAACTAATGTTCTGTTAATTTATTGACATAATATAATTAAAGAATACATTGGGTGTCTGCTTTGACTATATAGTCCACTTTCTCCTTTAATAACATGCAATTGCTGAAATGGTTAAAAAAAATATATATATTTTAGATTTTATAATTATATTTTTTTCCCATATGTTTTTTCATGTCTGTGACATATTCAGAAATAGCCTAGACATTGAAACTATAATGAAAGGGGCCACGTTTGCTGGTCTGATGTCAATATGACTATCAACAGATCTTGATAGATCTGATAGTCAGACTTTTGCTGTGAACCACGTGACTCACGTGTGAAAAAAAGGCTCCATGCTGAAAAAGAAAGAAGGTCCTGTAACCTGGTGTAGTTTTGGAGAACATTTATTTAATAGTAGGTGTTTTATTTTGAACATACAATTTGAATTGTCTATTGAAGAAAAGTTACAAAAATATTTGTGTATGCTATCGAATATAGTTCTTAGAAAGAAACAAAAATTGGAATCAGCCAAAATCGGAATCAGCAGGTTAGACTTTTAAAAAAATCTGAAATCAGCCAAGAAAATTGAACTGGTGCATCTTTAGTGCTTAAATGTATATCAGTGGCAAACCAAAGTTGAGCCAAGTCAGTTTTCTTTACTGGACTGCATTGTTTTGCCACAACCCCTTGTGTTGGGACCCCTGCTGCATCAAAGGACTGGCTCCATTGTAATGAATGACAGGGTTGTGTTTTTTCTCGCAGGTCTGAATGTGACTTTGTGCAGGAGACTAAAGTTTTCATCCAGTCACCTGTAGTTGACACTTGCCTTTTTATTACCCTAACTGTAACCAAGAGTTTTTGTTGCTTAATCTCAATCATAGTTTATTTACCATAACTATCTTTCTTATCTTTCCAAACCTTACCCATGTAGTTGCCATTCGCAGACATTGCAGAAAGCCAGAATTTCAAAAACGTTGGCACAGACCCATTTTTTCACTATTCTTCAATATCACTGTTCATGTCTGGCAATAGAGTTTCACCAGGACAACCTTTTTTGTCAGTGCCTTCCAAAAAGCATGTTATGTTCATACTTGTTAATAATCTCTGATATGCCACCTACATGGGTAAGGTTTTTGCCTTTATTTAGGAAACTAAAACTACTTGGTAAAGGTTAGGGAAAGGTTGTGGTCATGGTTAAAAGAAACACAAACTGCTTGTTGGGAGGAGATGGGAGAGAGCAGTTTCCAGTGTTTGACCAAATGACCAGTGCTGTAATTTTTCTTGTAAGGACAGTCCAGGAAGTATTTAATCCTTATATTACACAGAAATCATAGGGAGGAGGTTGTTGTGGTTGGAGGGTTGGGTGTACAAAGCAGAGAGTGTAACACCAGAAACCAGGGTTTGCATGTTGCACGTTGCAATTTCCCACAAGATAATTTCCGCTCACTCAGTTTGACATTTCACTCAAAAACAAATGCCATACTGCCATACTGCTTTACAAACTTTCAGGATGACGGTAACAACATCTCCTGGCTGGACAATTTCGGTACAGAGTTGGGGAAAAGAAATTCAACATTTCTTTCTCCTGAAGAGAGGAGAGAAGAGAGAGAGACTTTTTGGAGACTCTGGATGATAAGGAGGAATGCAACTACTTTGAATGTGATACTCCATCTGACCCCACAACATCATAGAGGTTACCATTGGCTATTATACTAGAACATTTCCTCAGCAAAGATCTATAAAAAACCTGTGTATATTGTATTTGTTTGGATGGGCTGTACAGAAGAGACATTGTCATTGTACATATATTTTTCTTGAAGGACATCTATACGAAATTAAGGAAGAGATTTTTAATGAAAATTATACAAATGCACAAACATATGTACTGGATTGTCTTGGGGTTGTACCATCTTCTCCACACAACCTACGAGATGTTGCAGCAACTATTTTGCAGAGGTGGCTGACTACACTATTTCTCACTTCAAAACCAAAACCGATAACTAGTGGAAACGAAACACTGAACACTGTAGTTTAAGAGTCACTGAAACACTTGAGAATAATGGAAAAATATTTAGACTGCTAAATTATGTCAAAACTCGATATGTATAAGATGATAAATTTGCTGTGTGAACCTGTTGATACTGCAATACATGACACTGAAAGAACACATTGTTGCCCTAGATTAAAAAATCAGCAAGATTGTTAAAGAGCATTCGGCTATGCCGGTCCAAAATACAGACCCGTCTTACATTAGTGGGAATATTTGACTCGCTATATACATTAATAGGTATAGTGTGGGGTTATTCTTTCACAGTTTTCGGAAACCTACTACATATTCGCAATTTCCAGAATCAATTGCTATATTTCTCATGAGAAATTGTTTGGCTATTCAACATTCAGTGAAAAAAGTTCAGGACATGTGCACAGCCGTTTGCAGACAACACTGTATTTTTTTCTTTCATCATATGGCTAAAGGACTATCCTGTGAGGAACTGATGAGGAAATACAGTGACAGCCTGTTTAAGAAAGACTTCATAGTTTGTAAATTTGTGAAAAAAATTGCCTTTCTGTTCTGTGTAGAAAATCTGGTTTTGGATGTATCCAATGTGTGCAATCAGGAGATTTTTTTAAAAGCGTGTCAAGTAACATTATTGTATATCCTTTTGTGTGCCCTGATTATGAAAAACATGTCAAATAAATGTTTAATGTGCAACAAGTTTCGTTATTACCTTGTGGATCTAAAGGAACGACTGTTTCTTTCACTTTTATTTAAAAAATACAGAAACCGCTTCCAAAAATCTATCAGTCAGTTAATAGTGTTGTAGGAGATAAAAATGGACTAATCTCGATGTCTGACCATTGTTTTTTTCTAATAAGAAGAGTAGTTGTGGCAGACGTTTTTTCCTTTAACTTTAATTTTTTTCCTGACTTATTGATATGAAACGACTGATAAAGGTACATTCAACATAGCTAATGAGTATAAGTAATCCTCCCAAACTACAGGGCTTCGACCATCAGGAACATTGTGAGATGCTGGACCATTTTTTATTAAATCATGCACACAAGACCCTTTCACAACATTTGTATGAAAGAAAACTCTCCTTGTGAGTTCCCACAAGTAATGTGTTTTGAGGCATTCATTGTTTCCAAAATTTGTTTTATTTTGACTGTTTTTCTGCATGTTTCTCAAAATTTCATCAATCACAATCTTTTCTTTCTCGATTGTCCGTGTTAGACATGTTGTGACATGATGCTCTGAACCATCCTCGCTGATAGGGAGAATGCTACATGTACAACGTCTTCTGCTCCCTTTCACTTTACTATACCATGGTAAGAAATCTGTGCAATGCAAAATATTTTTTAGCCTTTTCATAAATATCTTCAGTTTTCTGCTCCAAAATGTCTTTAATGAGACGATCCAGCTCATTTTCTACAGTTACTTGAATAGACTCGTGCAGGTTGTCTTCTGAAAAGATGCTGTTGCTGTTTAGGGATATGAAATATTTTCTCTTAAATATCTTCTCTTATTGTGTTGAGGCAATGAGCCTCGATTTAAAGGGCACTGTTATACTCAGGAGAAGTAAGAGAAATCCACCGGACTGATGAACTTCTTCTCCTTTGACAAGAACACCTTTTATCGGCCATTGGTCTAATCCCCTCCTTATTTTTTTTAAACATTTTATAGTGTGTTTTGTTTAAAGGTACCTTGCCTTTTAGAACATTCAAGGCTATTTCACACAATGTCAAAATAAAGTCTTTGGAAGGAGATTGAATAATATGCTTCCTCCGAGCATTAGATGCATTTTGCAAGAGTTTCAATGAAGAAAAGTTCCTTCTCATGCATTCAGACATGATTTTATTTGTTCTTTGGTACATACACAACAGGCAGGTCAGAAAGCAAGTCAATCCTGAGACGGACGTGGTCAGGTGTCCTGGTGTTATAATCAATCAGCTAATATCAATAAGGAACAACCGTAGCATCCTTAAACATACCATAAAATATTTACTTTTCCCTGGAAAGATCTGTCCAGCCATTAGCATGACTTGGTATTTGTCCCTGGGGTTTTAAAACAAAACAAAACATACGTGTTTAGATTAATTGTTGTGACTTTGCCTTGAAAAAACTGATTTTGGACTAGATACAAACAACTTAAATTTCTATGATGCACATACTTAGTAAATGCATTTTGCACATCAACATTGTTACTAGCATCATTCATTAAATTGTCAATTATCAACAAATTGTTTTTAATGAAAGGTAAGACATGAATCATCACGATGGCAATGAAAACAATTGCAAACCTTCAACAAAATTCACATTTCTTACTCTTATCAAATCATCATACAACGGTTGCCAACATGATTATAAATACAATATTTTCAATGTTTTTTTTAAAATCAGTAAATCAGTGCATCCTAAATCAACACTTTAACATTTTTCCACTGTTTGACAGACCTGATACAATGAGACTGGAAGGGTGTTGCAGTCTCACATCTCTAGCACCCATTTTAATAGTTGTAGGGTTAAGTTGTCACATCAGAGAAGACACGATTTATTGTGTAAACCACTTGAAACCATTTTTAGCTGTTGTTTGTTTTTAGTTTAAATTCATTTTCATAATTTACTCCTAACTATATTGTCTGATTTTGTCATTATATTTTGTGATGTATTGTCATGGCTCACAAACTTGTGCACAAGATCCACTAGGCTGTCAAGTGTGACAATGGCTCCGTTGCATGCATTCTGGGTGATTCCCTTGCATTTTAAATGTAATTTGTTGTGGAGTGTTCAGGTAAGCACCTGACACATATTCCACAATGTAATCATCACCTCCGGTATCTGCATTAGTTTTGTTGGTAAGATCCCCTTAAAAGGAGCCCGTCCCATGGACCTAGTCTCCAACCCTTGACACAAAAGCAATGCTGTCTGTGTCAGAATAGAGGCATCTCTCCCCTAGCTTGCCCATTAGGTCATGCAGCATAAGCCTCACATATGCTTTTGTTATAGCACCAATAAAGATCTCTTTGGTTTTAGCAGCCTGTGCCAGTCTGTGTCTCCAATGACCAAATGCAAAGTAATTGGATACAAATGAAAACTGCCTGACATTGCACTTGTCGATAAACATGTAGCAGGCAAACTGTTCAAGGTCTGTTAGTAACTAGCATGTAGCCTGACTTTCACGCATCAAAAATGACCCCACAAAGAATTAAGCAACAGTTTGTTGATGGTTATCATGGTTTTGTTGACAGCTTTTTTTTTCTGGATTTAGCTGAATACCCTCTTTGTCATAGTAATCCTGATCCTACAACTCAAAATGGCCGAAACTCCTGAGAGAGCCCTTTCAAGATCAGAGTGGTCAGAGTGGTCTGGTTTTGAATCTGCACATGTTCAACACAAAGGAATCATCAGCTTGCTGTTACAGTGATATGAAAGTACTGGGTAAGCCCAAAGTAGCTTTCAATTGGTTTGAAATCGCAGAAGGTTATTTTAGGATGTCTAACTGCATAGCCTTTATGAGCCTGCACAGTTGGATACATCGATGTATTAGAATAATGATATAATAACGTATTTTTCTCACCCTCAGCAACATTGTAGTGTAGTCTGTGTGCACTGGTGCAACCACCAAACAGTGGCTTGTTCCATGGAGTTTGTGTGTCATTGTATATTGTATACACAATTTTTTTGCCTGGGATTGTAGCAATTTAGACACCTGTGCCAGAAACAAACAGCAAACTCGTGCAATGCGTACAATTTTACGTTCACAAAACCATCAACATAATATGACCCAAAATGTTCTTCTCCATGATTCAGGGCATGCCTGATTTCTATTTTGTTTTTGGAAGCCTCAAACTCTAGCCACTGTATAGATATATATCTATAGAAAGCCTCGTGCTGGCTGGTGTATGCACCATCGTGTGTCAATGCCAGTGTGTAAGGGGGTAGTCACTGTGTTTTAAACACAAATGTGCAACATGAAGTGGTGTAGTCAAAGGTGTCCAATTTGGTACATTCCAAGGAATGCTTCAAAGTACACCATGCATGCTTTTTGCAACACATCTTTGATTCCATATTTTCGCATCTCAAACTGGAAATCAAGTACCCCATCACAAACTGTATTGTACCACTGCATGAACTCTGTCTTTGACAGACATGTTGTCATACCCATAAAAGCGTGGTTCAGAGTACGAACCTACATCTGTAGTTTTAATTTTCCACTGTGTTGAATAGGTGTGGGAAGTATCTTTTTCCTAATATCCTCAAAACCTAACCCTGCAGGAGTCTTTGACAGGTGCATTGGTAGAAAACTGAAAGAATCGAGCCAAGTCATCGCACATTGACAAGACTTTACTTTTCGCTGTGATGCCTTGTTTGGTAAAGTAGTCTAGCATGATGTAATTGTCAAATCCTGATGACCTGTGTGCTATGAATGTGTAGTCTCTGTATTTTGGTTGCCTAAATTTTTGCACAAAGAGATTGACGTAAGATGCACCAGAAGACCACCATTTTTTGTTTTCAAAATCAATCGCGCATACAGAATTGGCTTCATGTTTGCTGTTATATGTCTGTAATTCAGGGTAAAAAAAAAATCATAATTAGTGTGGGGCATTGTGAGTTTTTAGGTTGTACATAACACTGATGTTGTATGTCTGTTTTTAACAGATCTCCCCAATGACCGCATTTACGTTTTTTGGCATGTATGACCAACAGCATTGGTTCTGTCACTTACCCTGTACAGTTGACTGCAATCGCTGCAATATTTACTGCAATCACAGTGTAAATCTTTTGCCAAGTTTGGATTCTGTCACATCTTTGCATCTGGTAAAACAAAACACTTTTCTAAAAAAAGTGGTGATAATCTGTGCAGCACATAGGTTTTAAATCTTGTTGTTTGTGACACTTTCAGATGGGCATACATTGCAAAAATAATGCCTGAGATATGTAACCTTTGTAACAGTATTCACATATGTATGGGCTTCCATGAAATCCTATTTTGTTTTGTATTATATTGTAGTGATCCTTCTGCAGATAATGCTATAGTGTTTTTGGGTGGGGTTACTCTTGTGTCTTGTCCAGTTTTTTAATGCTGTGATTGTGGTGAAAAACAAGATTTTTAACACCTATCACATTACCTAACACATATCCTGCTCAAATTTAGACTTTGTGATTTGAAATCAAACCTTACTTGTGCATGGATTTGATACACTCGTTCTTGAATTTCACTCTCGGACATGTGCCACACAACTGGAGATGCAGAAGTCGATGTTTAATGGGACATAGAGACATGCTTGTTTCTTTTGAATAATCTGATTATACATAACGTTTCTTAATTTGCTCCTCACACCGCCTTGTATGTTTAAAGCTGCTGTGACAACGAATTAAAGCATATCATCAACCAATTCAAGCATATCATCTGATGTCATCAGTTTTGCATGACCTGTTCGATTTCATTCAGAAATGTCAAGCATTATAGTAGTTAGACAGATTTATTGCCACGCACACATCACTTGACGTTGATGGGCCTCTCAGTACAAGATTTAGAACGTCGTCTGGTGCCATTATGTTTGTCAAAAAATGTCTGTTAATTTATGTTCTAGTGTACTCAATGCTGTTTCAAAATTTTCCAACCTGATACTATGCCAGTGTAGAAGCTGTCTAATTTCAAGTCCATTAAGTTTTCTTCTCTCTTTAGTGACAAAACTGTGCATCCCTCCACTTCGTCTTATACATACTGTTGGTTTTTGGGCTGGGGGTCTGGCTCTACAAATACTGAGGGATGTTTGTATTATCTTGGTGATGCAGCTTTATCTCCCATTTGACGTGTTTGGGCATCAGTATCTGACTCAGTATATTCTGAGGTGTTCCTTTTCAGCAAACCCATGTCTTGCAAAGGGTTAAGACTGTGTTCAGTGGTTAATTCTACATCATACTCTATTATAGTGTCAATTTAATTTTCAGCATCAGATATGATTTCAGCTTGGGATGATGTTGCATATTGGAGCCAATTTTCTTCACTGTCTCAATCTGTATCATTAACCATTTGATCTTTTTATCCTCTATATCTGTAATGCTCTCATAGAGTCATGTGGATTCATAATCATATCCACAACTGCTTTCATTGTCGCTGATTACAATACAGCATCGTTTTCCATATTTTGATTTCCACACTGTTTTATGAGCCATGATTAAACAATACAAAATAAAATAAGTTGTATCAGATAGAAATTAGCAAGACAGCTTTTGTTGTTCTACACATTTGCAGCTGTGCCTTACTTTGCCTCAACAGACCATCATGTCCATTTTGTGAATGTTTATAAAAATTTGTTTTTAAGTGGCTCTTTGTACCGATGGTGTGGTGCATTGTTTCTTACTGTAAGCATCAGGTTGTTCCTCCTCCAAGGATATGTTGTTTTCATCCCAGCACTGTATCTGTGAATCAGTTCAGCTTAACAGACAAAGTCTAGAGTTTCAAGAAGAATGTTCCCCTAGGTTGATAATTCCACCACAGCTCTCAATTCCTGGGTGTCAGGCTCTATTGGTCTCGAAGGATCCTGACGTTCAAAGGGGCCTGACATTGGACTATCTGTAAGCAAAATAGGACTAGACGGAGTTGTAGGTCCTGGGATTGTTGAATGCTTGATCCTTATCCCTGCAAGAGTTTTGAAACAAAACAGTATCTCCTTAAATAATCTCATCCTGACACCGTACCTGCATAGGTCTTAGACTGTTGAGGAAAAGACAGCACCTGTTTGCAACTTGGAATGGAGTTTATTGTATACTTAATGCTTCTCATGTATACCCTTACTTAAGCTGAAAAACACACAAACATACATATACGTAAATACAGACACATGCACAAATGAAATAATGAACACAGCGTTACATAAACAGTCATTTTCATTGTGTACAATTGGGTACAGAATACCAACCAGAATATGCAGGTCTTTTGGCCGGAGATGTCTTCTTTGCAACAAACAAGAGAGAGCTTTCGCAACAGACATGCGTTCTGTTACTTGCTCCATTGCTGGATTTTTTGCACCCTGGGGACACCACCACACATTTCAGAGCTGTTTTGGAAACACTTGTAGAATTTAAATACATAAATAAATCAACCAGAAAAATCAGAAAAAAACTCTTGTAACATCTTAAATATCATTTAAAATGATGTTTTGTTAATACTGATACAAGAGCCATTTCTACAGAAACTAGGTGTTTTGAGCATTCTTCGGACAGGGAAGAATAATTCAACGCAGAGTCCCCGGGGATTCTCTTGGTAACATGGTTATGACAGGATGTGTTTATATATAGTCTGTGCCTTCTTGACTTTGTTTCCAATAAAACATTCAACTTTCCTTTAAGGGGGGTCTTTTTTTTTTTCGTCGTGATCCTGATCCCTTCCTTAGAGTCATTTCATTCAAAAATTTTTTTTTTTTTTTGAAAATATGATGACTCTAGAAATATTTTTTTTCATTTTTTTTTTTTTTTTATTATTATTAGTAATTTAATGTTGGTTTATGTTCAGACATTAACATTATTAATAATAAAGGTATTTTTTGTTTGTAGTTTTACTGGATGTTCTTTTCTTTTCTTCACCCCACCAGTTTTTTTTTTGGAATACACATACTTTTTTTTTTTTTTTTTTTAAAAAAACTTGAGATGGTTAACTTTGACACAATATGTTTCATCTGGGTGTTTGTTATAATCTAAATAATGCATACATCCCTTGAATAGAAGCTCACAACTTGTTGCTGACAAGATCTAGCACAACGTTAGTCGGTCATTTTGGATGCGAATATGTGAATTGCAAGCCAGCTCTTCCTGATACTTTTCATAATTTTTATTTCAGACAATATTCATTCCCTCACTGACATTTTTTAAATGACATGTTTTAAAACATAAGAAGGTACAGTTCTTGGGAAACTAACCTGTTTTTACTTCCACAGGAAGCATCAACACTCCCTCACACTTTTAATTTTATAGCAACCCTCCTGTAAAAACACATTCAAGAAAAAACACACACACAAACACACACACACACACACACACACACACACACACACACACACACACACAAACACACATCACTAAACACTGTTTTCCAACTTAAGGAGGTACAGTTTTTGGGAAACTAGCACCTCTACCATCCGTTTTACCCCTTGAAATGCTTCAACATCCTCCCAAATACCAGTTGCTGGAATAAGAGGAGGTAAATCTCAACAAACCCATGACATTTCCTACAAAAAAAACACCTCTCTATGCATTCCATCCAATACTTAGTCTATAACAAACAAAATCACTCCTATAAAGAATAACAAATTGTCATACTCATGTGAAGTCAAGACAGACCAACTGCTGGGAAAGTGATGATAAAGGTCCAACACTCACTCACGCACACACACACGTACACACACACATACACACACTAATAGTGTCGCAACATGTTTTAAACGTAAGAAGCAGCCTGTAATTTTGTGAAAAACAACTAAGATTTTATGTAATTTATTTTATATAATCAGACATTCTTATGGGGATGATGGATATATGACTAATTCAGTGTACATCTCTTTTAGATGTAGTGCTGACCCACACATACATCCCCTTTAGGTATAATACACATTCAAACACGCGCTCACACACAATCACACATACATCTCACATCACCCTTCGATAAAACTTAGGAAGCATCCGTTTTTTTCCTTTGCTACCGTCAGAAAAAGCATGCCCATGGATATCAAACAAACAGTGTTAGTCAATCTTATTTAACATTTTTAGAAGTGTTCACTATGAACAGTTTGCCTTGGCAGTGCACATATGTTTAATCTAATCTTTTGTCTATACATTGATAAATATGTTGTTTGGTGTAATTGCTATTGTAGATTAGTTTGATACAAATGCAATTTGTATGAGACAGGGTTGAAAAAAGGTGAAATAGTACGTTTTGTATTTTTCACAATTAATTCATTTATGTCAACAGCTTTTAAAAGCTGTAAGTCAGGCAAACAAGCGGAAAAAAATCCAAGGTACTCTGAGTCCTACGTACAATATAAAGCCTTCAAAATTACATTGCTGACACCATGGTTGTAAGTAAAGCCTCCCAACCTTAAGGAGCTGATATGATATGATATGAGGGCCATTTGTACTTATTTTAATGGATCTATTAAAATTATTTCTGACTGAAGGTTTTAGAATCCCAAATTCTCATTAGCCCAGCAATTAAGGAGCTGTCAAGCTGTCATGTGATTTTGATCCTGGCATACTTCTGTAATCTGTTTTCAACAGCAGACTGCTGGACTGGTTAAGACCATACAACTGCAATGTGCATGGCTTGATTCCAGCTGAGGACCTTTGTTGCATGTCTCTATCTCCCTGTATTTCCTGTCTATATCTCCACTGGTGCTTTGAAATAAAAGCAAAAATGCTAAAAAATATATTAAAAAAGAAATACTATACTTACTGCAGTTAAAACAATATGTATTTGAGAAATTCTGAATAAAATTCTAGATGGATTCAATTTAAGATTTGCAAATCAAAACATCTATTGATGACTTCAGTCTAGTACTGAGTAGATATCATCCTTCAGATCAGATCACTTGTAAGTACATGTCCCAATTTAACTCATGAAACACAGTGGCACATTCTTTTCAAGCTGCTCATAAATGTCTCTGTCTGTGCTTCACTTATCCATAATCCCCCTCACTGAACCCCTCTCCTTCGCTCTATTTCATCTATCAACCAGCAGCCCGGGCTCCCACAGATCAAGGCATGTGTTTCAATAACCATGTTCACAGAGATGAAAGCTCCGGTCAGCTGAGTCTCACGAGTTCTGGAGTTCAGAAGCACTGCTGAGGTGTAATGTTGCTGTTGCTGTCAATCATTGTTTGTAAACCCCTGCAGACTGGGAACAACCTGAGGACCGTGATCAGAGTGTTTCATCTGTTTGACTACAAATGAGAAGGACACATCAAGCAGCATGAGTTCCACCACATCCTGGACAGCTATTACATTCATCTGACAGACAAGGGGTTTCAGAGGTAGGATTAGTTTTGTACAGCTGATACAGTTTGACAGGTCACACATCAGCCTTGTGCAGCAGCTTGCAAGGGCCCAAAAACGCTATACACGGTGAATCAGATGGGATTTCTGCCATATTGAGAAACTCAACATCATTTCCTTTCCCAACATCCAACATACAAGTATTAAGTGCCTCATTACTGAGTGGGGCTGTGGTCAGGGCATTCCTGCAAAAGAGACATTGAAATTTAAATATTGTTGTGTATTGTTCTACTGAAGCTTTTCTAGATATAGTGGCTTCATAAAGTATTCAGAGCCATTCCCTGTATCGTGTACTGAGATTTAGTGTTTTTAGAAATTTTAGCAAATTTATTAAAAATCAAGCACTGAAATATATCATTTACAAAATTATTCCGACCCTTTGCTGTGGCACTCCAGACTGTGGTCAGGTGCATCCTGCTTGCTATAATTATCCTTAAGAGTTGTCTAGAACTTGATTCGTGTCGACCTGTTGCAAATTGAACTGATTGGACATAGTTAAGAAAGGCATACACCTGTGTATACAAGGCTCCCAATTCCCACTGCAAGTCAGGACAAAAAACAAACCATGAGTCCAAGGAACTCTCTTTAACTCTCATGATAAAATTGTGGCAAGACATAAATCGAGGCAAAGGTAAAAACAATTTCTTCCCAAGAGCACAATGGATAGAGTATAAATGATTCCTATGTAACATATCTCTTTCATTCAATTATAACACAGTACATGAAGTACAGTACATGTTTATTTTAGTTCTTTGTGATTTGTTTTTATTTAGGCATTTTTAATCTTCTACGGGTTCCAATGTTACATTTAAAAAAAAAAAAAAAATTATTCAAGGTTTTGTTTTGCTCAGATCCAATTAATTTTTTTAAATATGTGTGCATGCGGTAATGTGTTGCACACACACACACACACACACACACACACACACACACACACACACACACACACACACACACACACACAGACATTCACGTTGTCAGTCAACCAACACAGGTCCGACTAATTCCAGTATTCCCTGCGGTGGGAAGTCGTCTGTCGGCTGGGACGAGATCAGTAGTGCTAACTTATTGGTCAGACTTTGTCTCAGCATGAGAGAGAGCTAATTGACTTTTAAAACTTTGGGCCCTGCAGTCAAATCTACTCCGGAAACGCTGCTCAACTTTTTTGACACAGCTCTAGAGGATTGTGTGTGACAGGTTCATTTTCAATGGCTTTAATTGGTTTTCGTGCTCAGCACTGTCTCTTACACACACATACACACACCCTCTCTTTGTCTGTGTCTAGGAACACATAAACCCAAGCATAAAGCATGACCCCTTTTTTTTCTCATATTGTCAGTGACATGGATTTCTTGACATTATCAGTCACCTGTGAAAACACTTGTGTACTATTAATTTAAGCATCTGTTGTTTCTACGCTATCGAATCACCACATCCCCAATAACATGGCTGTAATTTCTTATGAACAGGTTCTGGACAAGCTTTGCTTTCTTAACAGTTATAACTTTAAGATTGCTCCAGTCTGCATTAAGCTAGGTATGGATACAGTGGATAAGATTGTGGATTTAAGTAATGTTATTGAGAATGGATCAGCAGGGTACATAAACCAAGACGAAAACAAGACTGTTAAGAGTGTATACTCATACTAGCATCTCTGTGAGGCTGTACTTATACATAGTAACACTCGTTACTCCAAGCCTTACAGTGTAACTGTTAGCTAGATACTGCGTTACTGCATTTCAACTAGCTACTTTTGGGCCATGGGTAAAGTTAAAGCATGGGTACAGTGTAACGCCATTTTAAAGGCATGGTCCGACATTCTGGGAAGAGTTAGATGAGTTAGATTGATACCACTCTCATGTCTGCCTGTTAAATATGAAGCTACAGCCAGCTACAGTGGGTTATATGCTGGACTATTTCTTGGCCAGGCACAGTAAGTTCCTGGAGTCTCTCCGCTGACTGAATGGTAACTGTTTAGAGCTAAGAAATGGTATGGGACATAATTTGTCGTTTTTACACTTTTAATAAATTTGATGTAACATGACAGTTAGTTAGTTTTAGAGATGCTGATTTGTTACTTTTAGACAGTCAGGCTAGTTATTCCCCCATTTACAGTTTTTGTGCTAAGCTAACCAGCGTATTCCACAAAATGTCAAACTTTTGCTTTAATGATCGACACAACAATGGGACAACAGACCACTAGTGAAATACATTAAAAAAACTGTCTTAACTTCAGCATATCACTCAACCAAGCCAAAAAATTGCTAATGTTACAGGCAATGTGCACAGCATTTTAATCACTTACTATCAATTGAACTTTGTAAATCATCCCAATATACTGTACGTTTGTAAAATAATGTATTCCACGAAATAAATCTCCACAAAAATAATCTTACACTAATAATATGCTCACAATGACAATGCTAATGTGCATAGTTAGCAATTGATAATTGCCATATTAAACATCTTAGTTTAACATGCTAACATTTTCTAATTGTCACTAAACACAGAATTATTTTTATTAAATTCGTTCTGTGGGGAACATGAATCTGTGTACCTAATTTCTAGCAATATATTCAACAGTTGTTAAGATATTTCACTCAAAACCACAAATGTCATCTTCATGTCAGTGGATCATCAAAGTCAGTAGGATACATATTCAGAGGACCAATATGTCCGTACAAAATTACAGTCTCCATTTGTTGAGATATTTTGACCAAAGTGCTGGACTGACCAACAGAACTCCTGTAAACAAGCTGCTAGCTTGGCCAAAAACCTACATGATTCCAATCAATTGCAAAGTCAGATCTATGATCAAATTAGCTTATTAAATCTATCCAACTGAGGGACAACTCCATGTGAGAGAGTCAAACAGAGTAAGCAGAGAGCAGGATCTCAGTCTAGCTCAGTCTAATCACACACAGGAAGCTGCAGACTCTCTTCTATAACAAGGTACAGACTTTTCTGAATGCCTTTGTGTATTTTATTCCTCCTGTTTACATGTCACCATCTGGCCTTCTCCCCTGCATTATCCTCTTTAAAGACGGAGGGGTAAATTGGCTCTAAGTGGCACGTCAGGATGCAAATGGCAGAGGGAACACTTCTGATTAAAATGTTTGCCCAGAAAAATCAGCTCCTGAGTTAGTGTGTTAATCACAGCTAATATGTGGGAAAGGCGGCGAAGTTGAGGCTGATTCTTGTTTCGCATCCGAGACGCGCACTGTGATGTTCTCCATGGCAACCAAAAACAGAGATTACTCACTTACTGTTCTTACCGAGGAAAGAAAGGCAAAGCAAGAAGAGGTTTGTCTCTGAAATATGAATTTATGTACATCAGTGTGTTCTTCTACCTGACAGATGTGTATGAACTCTAACACGGTGTGGCAAGTGCAGCAGGTCTTTGACACAACCCACTCTGGCATGGTAAAGCAGGGTGTCCTGAGGGCTGCTCTCATCAGCTTTATATTTCCCATGAACCCTCACTCCTTCTAGAAGCTGACCAGTCAGTAGGAAAAGCAATATTTTTCATTTATTTATCTTTCTTTTCTCCTTTGCCTGTACTCTTTAAATCTTAAACTCTAGCTGTCATCTATTCTGTGTAATATATTTTTCATGCATGTGTATAGATTATGTGTGTGTATGCAGTTATGATGTGAGAGTAACAGGGCCAGCAGGTTATGGGTATTCTGTTGAATTTTCTTGCTCATAAAACATCTGTAATACAACTTTTTTAACATCTTAAATCCTGTATTGTTTTTATCCATGCTAACTCGCTGTCTAACACTGTCTAGTTTGTCGGTGCATTGCTACTTTTCTTGGCACAGTACCACTACCAGTAGATCAGTGGAGTAGTAAGAAACCGCTGCCATTTTGATGTGCCATTTGAGGGGGTGACCTCCTGATCACCGTATTTACTACCTGAATGCTCAACAATACGAGTGTTGGGCGATCAGTTGGATTTCTGGCAGGTCAGAAATTTTGCTTGACTGTCTGCAGTTGGAGCAGTTCAAGGGTATGATTTCCTACAAGGCTGTGGTCAAAGGATCCGTTATAAATTTTAGTCAGCTTGTTTTGGAGTAATAATTTACAAGTTGTTGCTAAAGTACCTTTTTAGACTGCTGTACTATACACTCCTTAAATATAAAATGGAATACACAGACCATATTGTCTACATCTTCCCATCTGCAGCTCCATATTTTTCTGTTTTTTCCTCTTACTTTCCATTCATAGTAGAATTGCATAAATAAGGCTGCTTATCTCTCTTTTTGTCAACATTGTTGAGGATGCAGTCTTCTTGTTGAATAAACTTTACTGGCATAGGACAAAACCAATTTTATGTTCAGTGTGACAGAAGAAGGGACTATTGTGATGTTATTGCAATATTTATGTTGTTTCATGTACTGTGATAGATATCGACAATCACAGTGAGTAGAAGGTTTGAAGAGGAAATGTCTTGGCTAGTTGTTTGTAACTAAAAAGCAGAAGAGTACATAGACTTTCATCAACGTTGGGTTGTAGTCACTCAAGATCACTGCCATGTCGTCTTCACTGCCATCAGAAACTCAGCCCAAGCTGGCCAATCACAGTTTTTGCAGTCTCCATATGGTATCCTGGTAGCCCTGACTTGTAGTTAAATGTTTGAGGTAATAGTGTAAGCAACTAATACACAGGTATAAATCCAGCTTTCAGGTTAAGTTTAGGGGCTAAGGTTAGCAAGATATCATGTTTAATGTGAAACAAAAAAAATACTTAATTGTTGAACTGTGACAAGACATAACCTCTGGTCTTCTGCATTAAGGTTGGATGTGTTTTAAACCCATCTCCCACCCAAATCTCCATATCCTTACCATCTGCCTTGCTAAATCAAAGGCATAGTGCTTCCCACAGTAGCATTTAACATTTTCTCCTATATGAACATAATTTGTAGGGATAATGGACAAAACCATCCTCTTCACATTTCCCATGCTACCTTAGCGTTTGTCATCTGGATTTTGAACTCTGGAAACCTTTGAAGCTACTTAATTAACAGCTGGTCAGAAGTAAACCTGCACTCTATGTAATTTTCACAGTCTTTGAACCCATCATGTACAGTATAAGAACACAAATGATAAGAATCATTTGTGTGCTTCATCCAGGACTGTTCCAGCCACTGCTCCAACTAGAACCATGGTAGATTTCTGTCAACATTTCTAGGTCTTGAGCTGGCAAATTTAAAGGTCATCTTACACAGAAAATTAACGCCAGCTGCTGGTCTCACACAAAAATGTAAGATCATTTATGAGTTAGGGTACTTTACACGATACTTTAGGCGCTGGTGATGTGAAGCAATGGATACTGGTCAGAAGGAGGTGTTATAAGGAAATAATGAAGATATATGTCTATTCTGATATATTGTCTTCTTCCCTTTCCGCCTGTCTCCTCTCTCAGGGCCTCTGAGTAGCCTGCCCCAGATGAAGACAACTTGAATTTCCAAGACACTTACCCTTGAGTTAAAGAGATCTTCCGTCCGCTGGATATGGTAGGAGTCAGGACTAGGAAAACAAGACTAGGTCATAATCTAGTATATGGCTGGACATTGTATGGTCAATGTACAAAATTGAGGACGTAGATGAAAACAATTATGGAACTGCTGTAAACAGCTACTTTCAATGGAAAGTAGCTAAAGCCTCCTCGAAAAGTCTCTAAATGTCACTAGATGATGTAATACGCTAATTACCATATTGCTGACATCATTGCGTCGGATTTGCATTCTGCCTAATGTCATCCAGTTTCAGCCCTTTATCTGTTTGTTTCTCTCCTACTCTCTGTGCTCACATATACAGTATTTGAATACAGCTAAATTCCCAATAAAGCTGTTCTTATTTATTTATAATATTATATTTATTATATATATTCACTCTTGCTTTTCTGTTTCTGTTGTCAGATAATGGAACAAGTATGAAAAGGTAAATGAAACACTGCCCATTAAGACTACATGTAAAGCAGGAGTCCCTTCCAAGCCCTTTTCAAGCTGCTGTTCTGCACTGGTAAAATCCTGATTTTATAACCGCTACATTGTCTGAAAAAATGACCATACATCTAAGTTAAAGACAACGGCTGTTGTGTGATTTGGGCTATATTTACTTGTAAAATGATCACTCAGACAGAAAGTTACAAGCTCATTCACGTCTGTGTCAGTTGCTGTGCGGTCAGTTTAATGAGATGCTCGACATCACGCTTATGGGGCAATACTGGCAACTCTGTTCTACGGAAAGTTAGCTAGCAAGGTAGCTTAGGTTTGTTCAAAAAATCGCTGGATTTGTCGCTAGGTGCTTTTTTTGAAAAACAGTTGCTACAGTGACGTTTGGAACACTGCCTGTAAACGGCCCCCTGTTGACGTAATAGAAACTGTTCATTTTGAAAGAGCCGGCCAACCAATAGTGTAACTGCATCACGCACCCAACTCTATCACTCACTCAGTCACAGACATTTGGGGATGTAGCACTGGACTGCTCCAGTGAAAAATAATAGACCTAAATGGAGTGATGAATCTGCTACTTGTACAAAAGACAAACTGAAATGCTTTCAGGCCTTTCCCTTATTTGCACAGCCTTGAAAGAACTCTAGTACAAGTCCAGACATAAATGATTTTGAATGATATCAGACAGGACACAAGGGAGTAATTTCGGCAGATTGCTAAGAGACAAAGGCACATGTTCAGGTGTATGCTTTAAATATAAATGGCAGACAGATTTACAGATGAGCCAGTCATCATCTGCAGCTTTTTGGTGGCCATAAACATGATTAGATGATTGCATATGGCCACTGGTTAGCCACTCAGTCACTAGCCATATGTTCATCTGACAGCTATCCCCTTCAACGTGCCTCTGCATCCAGTTCTGCCTCTGCAGTTTCAAATCAGTCTACTTCAGCTGGAACTGAATGAAACTTTGGAGTTTTACTAAACTTTAGTGCTTGGGTGGTGGTGGTGGTTGGGGGGGGGGGGGGTTCCATTAATTCACAGTTATGTTTGATGTTGCTGCTGCCAGTTACAAAACAGTCAGCTTCCAAGTTTGGGGAAGTGTGTGTGTTCATGTGTGAATCCTCTCCCAGATATGACTCACACATATCTTTTTGCCAGAATCTCCTACTTTTAATGGCATGGGAGTGAAAAAAAATCCCTCCATCAACTGTTTTAATAATCTATTCAGAAGGTGGGAGATCAAACAAGAGTGTCCTCACACCGCCAGCCAATAATGAGGTTTTTCACTCAGGCAGGGTCGACGCCAACTCTGGTTTTTAGACTATCTCTGAGGAAGCATTCTAGGGTTAGGATGACTTGCAGTAATTCACATTGTTTGCGTATAATTTACAATCTGACATACACATCAGATGGATGTACCATTGTGCCAAGCCATAATTAAAAAAACCATAATATTACATAATCACATAAACTACATACCATAAATTGTGACCTTAACGTGGAGTTAACACTATATAACTATATCTCTACAACTTTTACTGTTTGAATTAATTTAATATCCCTATAATATATAGGGACTAACTTTGTAAATCTTTTTGTTGACCCTATGTTAACTTTTGAAACTGTAACCGAGGCAGTAGTTTGTGGTGTTTCATTGGATTGCATTATTGTAAGATGTAGTGATGTGGAATTATGCCACACAACTACTATTTTAAATTTTAAATTCATAGCATTCCACTAGTCCATAATTGTTGTTTTATATATTATATACAGTGGCCTCTGACCAACAAATTATAATCAGTTCATACTTGAGTCCAATGGACGTTTATGCTAGATGTAAAGAAAATTCCCCCCAGGTGTTCCTGATATATTGCATTCACCAGAATAGGCTGGATGTGAGGTAACTGTGACCTTGACCTTAGACATTTGACCACCAAAATGTAATCAGTTCATCCTTAAGTGCCAAATTTGAAGAAATTCCCTAGAGGTGTTCCTGAGGTATCGTGTTCAAGAGAATGGGACGGATGTGAGGACATGGTGACCTTGACATTTGACCACCAAAATATAACTACAGACCCTTTTGCGATGTGACCAAACCAGCTGTGAAACCCGTCAACATGTTGACGTTTCGACTCATATGTTCTCAGAAGTCATTACTACATTATTGACAGGCATTGGGAATGGTGTGATCTCATCGCAAGACGGTCTTTAGTTTTACCTAATGTCTTATAGTGGACGGGAATGATTGAAAGTGGGATACAGTAATCTGCGACCAAAAACAAATGTGGGCCATGGACGTAAAGTGGGGGGGCCAATGGCCCCTTCCCTACTTGCAACCCCCCTACTTCCAACCCCCCTATTTCCGGCATCCTTGCTTGGACCACACCCTTCTTCGAACTCGGTTTTCATTTTGATCTCAACTACACACCTAAAAGTTTAGTGACTGCATCTTGCATGGTTGTGATGCTATTGCAGTGACAAAATCTGTCCACACAAACACCCACCCACACACAAACACACACACAAACACACACTCACTAAGTGATAACAATACCAGCCAAGCTGTTGCAGCAGGTAATCACTTAAGCCTTGAGTCCAAGTGAGCGCCGGCTACAAAAAAGCTCATGAAGTGATCTGAAATTCAAAGAGAACTTATTAAAATTATTGAGATACATTGAGTTCTACAAAGGTAACTTCTCCATGTCAACAGAGGTGTAAGTGCATTTCCTTAACTGCACTTTTCCTTGGAATTCTTAAGGCCTCGTTATGCTTCAGACATAGTGTCAGAGCATCTATGGTGTCTGAAACCCCCTTTCTGACCGTGAAATCATATCACATGCAACAAATGTTATGTTTTTTGATCATGATAACCTGATGAAACTGCCCACTTTGAACTTCTTCAACTTTTTCTTCATTCTTCACACAGCTACACCCTGGCTTTTTGTTTGTACAACTAAGTGCAACACCATGAATGTCTTAAGGCTTTTTGCCCTGCCTTCAAATGTGGCCATTTGGAACAGGTATAAAAATATTTTCCTATAGACATGGTCTTACAACACGGTGTACAACCTAGGTCATTTGAAGCATACTGAGACCTGGACTTGACCCCCCTCTTAAAATCCTCCAGATTTTTACTTCAGCTGGATTTAAGTTTTGCTTCTGGAACCCTGTCACCCTGAATTAACTTTGCCCACTTCTTTATTCTATGACATGGTGATAACTTCTAACTTTGGTACCACATTTGTGCTCACTATCCTGCCTATCCGTGTGTCTATAGTGACTAACGCAGTGTTCCTGTGAAATAGCACTACCTGTATAATTTGAAAATGAATGCTCACAAAGCCTACCTTTCCAGAAGGAGGTAGCTGGGATCACTCAAACCTGTGACATTTGAAGGCTAGACCAGGTGGGGCCAAGTTCCGAATCCCCCAGCCCCACCTTTGACGTTCAAAGATCACAAAGCTGCTCAATGTACTGGATGTAGAATACATCAGGGTCATCCAGCTGGCAAGCCTGGAAAGTCTCAATGCCAGCATCACCTCTGCTCCCACAGGCAACAAAGCACCATCACCCTCTCCTCCCCCTGAGGAGACTAAAAACACCACTACAGACAGTGCATGCTTTTAAAACAATTTGCTATTGTGTGTTCATTTCCTAGTTGCACACTTCCACATAAGGACATTTAAGTGTACTATGTTTGTGATTGATTTTCTTCAGGAGGCGAATATAACACCAGATGAGAGGCAGACCACACAGTGCGCTTATAAAGTCTCTGTGGCATCCGCTTCATGGAGAACAGTGAGTGTGCTGACATATTTTAATCAAATATCACACATAGCATACACCATGAGATCAAACAGAGAGAGAGAAAAACAGGATGATTATTAATGCATTGATTGTGTATTGTGTGTGTGTCTGTGTTTGCTGTATGGATGTGTGTGCATTGTGTGTGCTCATACACAAAGGTAAAGAGTTTACTGCTGGACAAGCTGTGTGAGCAGCTCAGTTCAGTGCCGACAGCTCTGACGCTGTGTGACCCTCAGCATACCAGATATGTCACACAGGAAGGTATGAAGAGGGTGTTAAGAAACAGGAACTATGAAAGAGATCATATTTCTCCTGTGTTAGCTTCTCTGCATTGCCTCCCTGTAAAATCCAGAATAGAAATTGAAATCCTCCTCTTCACCTACAAACCCCAAGCAGTCAAGCACCATAGTATCTTAAAGAGCTCATAGTGCCCTATTACCCCACTAGAACACTGTGCTCCCAGAACACGGGCTTATTTGTGGTTCCCAGAATCTCCAAAAGTAGAATGGGAGGCAGAGCCTTGTGTTATCAAGCTCCTCTACTGTGGAACCACCTTCCAGTTTGGGTCCAGGAGGCCGACACCCTCTCCATGTTTAAGAGTAGGCTTAAATTCTTCCTTTTTGATAAAGCTTAGAGTTAGGCTTGAAGCTTAGAGCTTAGAGTTAGCTTAGAGTTAGGTCCAAGCCTAAGCTTAGAGTTAGGCTTGTTTCAAGCCTTCGCATGATGCACCTAGCTCCTCTCTCCTCCTTATCCCTCTGCACCCATACGCATTCATATCCCATCAGTGCTTGCTACTAACTTGACTTCTTCTCTCTCCCATAGTTTTGTGTTTTCTCGTCTCTTTCCTTTCTCCTCCTGAGATACCACCTACTGCCCCCATGATTCTGCTTAACACCCACTGCAACACTTATAATTATTATCATTATTTTTTTATTATATTTAGTGTTATTATTACTATTATTAGTCGTATTATTAACCCTATTATTATAATTAGTAATTGACTTATTAGTCTCATTATTCTTATACATCTTTATGTGAAACCAGTATTGTGCTAATATAAAACTGACAAGTTTTACGAGGATTTACATGCTGGAACTATTGCTTAATGAAGAGCAGTTCATCTGGCCAACCAGCACTTCTGTGCAGTGTCTCCTCTGGTTGTTTGGCAACATCACTGTGACAATGTGCCCAGCTAATCTTTGCCAAGAAATATTTATAGCATGTACATTTACATGAAACCTAAATTTTTTTCTTTTCTTAATTTTTGTTTGGGTAAATAAACAAGATACAAACTGTTAATCAGTGAGCCTTAGAGATTTTTGTATATGTATACTGTATGTTGGATTTTCGGTTTATGCTAAGTTAAGCCAATTGCCCTTTAGACATGTGGGTATCGATACTCTCATCTTACTCTTGGAAAGACAGCAAATCAGTTTGATTTTTATCAGTATACTGTAAATATCAAACTATTCCTTTTCATTCGCAAAAAACTCTGTTGCCTTCTGTTGCTAAAGTATATCATACAAACTGAAGCTTTACAGCAGCATATGGAAATTACCCTATATGGAGACATTGTAGCTGACAGACAACAAGTCAAACAGTCAACTGTCACTAATGTCAATGCAATTCAGTAATAAAGAGCTTGGCATCAGCTTTGCCTCGTTAAGATCAGCTGTTTTCAGTTGCTTTGCCATATGTAGGAGACTCCTATTTTTGTAGCCAATCACATTGCAAAATAAAACAAAATGTTGTTATTAAATTCAAGTGAAAATCAATATGATTGATCACTTTGACTTGCAGTTTTCAGGGTACTTTAGCTGCAAATGACTGGATGTATGATCAGGTAAGAACAAATGGAAATCAGTGTCCTCTAAGGCAGGAAATGTAATGAGATGAGTTTAGTACCTCATCACTAAAAACTAAAAAACTACAAAACTACCTCAAAACTACACTCAATTGTGTAAGAAATGTTCAGCAAAAACCAGAGACAACATTATCAAAACACTCAGCAGTAGCTAGTAGCAAGCAGAATTGTCAGTGAGAGTGGAATCAGAAAAGCACCTTTTTCAAATCAACCGCAATCTCCAGCTCCTCCGGTACTTGTTCTAAGATTTACTGGAAGATGAACAGGTTTTTAATCCTCTGTGTCTGCACTCTGAACTGCTTGTTGGAAGGAAGAGGTTTCTACTCTCATGTAGTAAATGTAGGGGTCTTAAGAGATACTAATGTAAGCTGCGTGAAACGACTACTCCGGTGACTTTGCCAAAATTCTGGAGCGAACCCTGATCCCCTCTTTTCCCTTCAGATATTTCTCTGTGTGCTTCTGTTACCTCCTTGTTTTTAGTGAAGTGAGTTTTCCATCAGCCTTTGGCTCCCTCTACCATCTGCCAAGGCCACAGGGCTCTGGATGCTTAGCTTTTGTTTGCTCTGGAAAATCGATTTTTCTTGTAAGATCTGATAAGGTGGTCCTAATGAAGTGTAGTGTAGTGCAGAGCTATAACATTCAGTGAAAGTCAAATTAGTTTATAGTAAATATAATGATTTGTCAAAATTATATTTGTAAAGATGAACATATTTCAATGAACATTAACTTTGATTCAAGCATATCTTGACCAAATCTGTGTATTACATCTAAAGATGTTAAAAGGTTATTTGTAGTGACAAACTTCAGGCACCAGTATACTTCATCAGAACTGCTTGTTGGTTGGCCAAATTGTCTTGCAAGTACCACTTCATGCTGTAATTGGCCAGCTGTGTGGAAGTTAGGAAGGAGCCAGGGTTTGAATGTCTCTTTTTAGTTCTTTTTTTTTTTGAGTGCAATTCACTGTTGTCCTGGTAATTCAACAACATCGCACATAGTTCCCCTCAGCTCTAGGGAACTGTTAAGCCTCTTTCAGATCATTACTTTGGTCTTTGGTCTGCCCATTCTGCCCTCATCAGCCTTGCTTCTAGCTACATCAAGCATCTGTTTTCAGTGCGAAAGCTCCAGTAACCCCAACTATATACTACCTTCTCAGCCCCAAACAACAAACAGACAAAGTAAGCACCTGGCTGGTGTACATAGTGGAGTAAATCTAAAAAACAAATTTTCTCAGGAGTTGGTGGAGACCAAAGCAGGGCTCAAAAGGCAATAAATATTGGACTTACAATTGTCAGGTGGTCAAACACTCAACTCCAAATGAATTTTTATGTTGTGCTGTGTCTGCTGGATATGTAAAGAGGCACTTGTTTGCTAACACTTTATGCTAACATTGTTATAAGGCTAGTGTCAGATGTTGTGTTTTGATGTTATTCTAACAACAGATAATGCAGCTTTAATGTAAAAGCACACTCTGATTGAGTCCTTTTTGTCCTACATTTAAGTGATTAAAAAAAGCATTTATCTTTGCACATAGATTTAAAAATTCTGTAAGATGACACCCTAAGGATTTTTTGTGCTTAAATACACTGCATTGCATGTTTGATTGCTAAAAGGTAAACTGCTGACCTTTGATCAGTCTGGGGTTTTCTCAGCTCCCTCTCAAATGTTTTCTTTCTTTCCATGCTCTGTAAGTCCTCCAGCTCTAGACCTGGCACCTTTTCCAGGTTGGTTTCTTACAGTGGCTTTATCAGAAACCTGGGAGTAAAACTAACAGAAGCAACAAACGCATGCTCATCCCACAGGGAAAGCTATCATATTGAGAGGTGAGAATAGAGACATACATATACTGTACGTCTCAGACCTATGCTGTAATGACTTTTGTGTCATTGTGTTATAAGTGTGTTTTAAATACGCAATATGTAATTTTCTGCCACTAGGGATCTGTCAATCAAAACAATAACAAAAGATGGAGTTTGGTGATGTTTTAAAGTAGTGTGGGAGTTGATCATGGGAGCTGTTTTCTTCTCCACCATTGCTATCATTGCAGTCAGCTTCGCCTATTTAGGATTCCTTCAGTGTTAATTGTTCAGGAAGTTTTTACCAGGAGCTGAATTTTCCGCAGACATCTCTTACTCTCCAAAACAAATGGACCAGGTGAGTAAAACCAGTAAAAATACTGAATAAAAAACTTCCACGTTAAAAATCAGTTTTTCTCCAATGCTGTTCGGTGGGCACAGGACATCTTGCAGGGCTCGTGAGCAAAGCTGCCGCTAATGTTTGCTTAACTTGTGTCTCTGATAACTGTACCACAAGATGTCCTTCATCTGGTTAAAATATATAGTGAAAAACTACCAAGATCTAAAAAGTGTATCATTAAAATATGGCTAAAAACTGGATAAAAAGTCAGTTTTGACCGCTTCTTGCAGACAACCATAATGCTGATGCATTAGGGCAAAGGGGATATGCCTTTTGGAAGAACAAATGTTACCATTACCTTGATTCAAATTATAGATTTCTCTAGGTTTGAAATTTACTGGAAACATTTGGGATAATGTAAGTACACAGCTCAACAAAATAAATAACATAGTTCCAGTTTTTTTTTTAGATATTTTAATGCAGAAAAGTTACATGTTATACCTTCTAGCTGTCAGACAAGAATCTGACTGTCCCTCATCTCCCAAAATGAAAACGGGCACTTCTCAGTGAATGTCTGGAGTTATACTCACTGGTTATGTGTAGTTCCTTGAATCAGTTCAAAATTTTGAGACATGCTCAGACATGGACTTTCCTGCAGAATAAAAAATCAGTTACGTTCCCCTAACCCTAACTCCCTAATCCATCAAACTTCTATGAATTGATCAGTCACTTCCTATGAATTAATTTTCATTTATCTTAAGAATTACTTTTCACATTTCAAGAGGCATTGTGAATTTTGGTCCCAGGTTGATTAAAGCATGATTTGGTCTCTCTCTTGGTTTGCAACTTGGAACTGGCTTTAACTCCAACTTTTTGTTCACTTTGATTTGTGCAGTCAGACTCAGTGACTTCACTGTAGCTCCACCTGCATCATCTCTTACAATGGAAAGAAAAAGTAAGTTAACCCTTTGGAATTACCTGCATATATGTATAAATTTGTCTTAAAATATGGTCAGATCTTCATCTAAATTAAAATTATGAACAAACACAATCTATTTTAACTAATAACACACAAATAATTTTATTGTTCTTGTCCATATTGAATACATCATTCAAACATTCACAGTGTAGGTTGGAAAAAGTATGTGAATCCCTCAGCTAATGACATCAACAAAAGCTAACTGGAGTCAGGAGTTAGTAAAACTGGAGTCCAGTCAATGAAACCAGATTTGAGGTGTGGGCTAGAGCTACTTAGACTTATAACAAGCATTCAAACATTTTGAGTTTGCTATTCACAAGAGGCATCTGGTGATATGAACCATGCCTCACAAAAAAGAGGTCTCAGAAGATTTATGATCAAGAATCGCTGATTTGCATCCAGCTGGAAAGAGTATATTCATCAGTCCACAGACAAACTGTCTATAAATGTAAACGAATTAGTAGACGCTTCTCTCCTTACAAATCGGCACTGCATACCAACATGAAAACATCATCCCAGTGGTGATGAACAGTGGAATGAGCATCATGATTTGGGGCTGCTTTGCTGCCTCTGGGCCTGGAGAGCTTGTCATCATCGAGGGGGAAATTAATTCCCAAGTTTATCAAGGCATCTTACATTATTATGTCAGGGTGGCTGTCCGCCATTCACATCACCTCAGTCAACCCTGCAGTCAGTCAGGGGCCAGCAGCCTCCTTCCAGCCTGCAAGACAGTACAGACCACATCAATATCCTGGATATTATTTTTCAGAGGATGATATTGAGGTTAGAGCAACACCACACCAGCCTGACTGACTGTATGTAGGCCATCATCCACAGCTCACAAGAGACAGATGTATCCAAACCTAGTTGGTGTATGGCTAATTACCTGCATTAGTTACAAATCGCATTTATAATAATCATTAGAATTGTAGCTTATCAGCTTGGTTGATTGATTTAAAAAAAAAAAAAAAATGCGATTCATAGTTAATGCAGGTAATTAGCCATACACAAAATATGAACTGTGATAGATCGAAGAAATTTACCTAAATTCCACCTATCTCAAAATTATAGTGGGTCATTGGCAGTGACTCATATACTGGGCTTGAAGAATGAATTTTTAAACAATTCATACACAGGTAAAGGGTTGCATATAGAAAATAATTGTAAAAATTAAAAAAGAACACATAAGATTTTCAAGGATAAGGTTGGGGTTTTATTGTCAACAAATCCCATAAAAAGACCAAAACCAACAATGTATTATGTTTTATGTCTATCTCTCAACACTTGTACACTCAATACTATACCTGTCTGTGGCACTCAACATTGGTCCCTTCTAAAGATGTAAATCTTTGAAAACTCATCTCCAATATGTAGTTTCATTTTAAAACAAGGTTCACTAATTTCCTAAACCTGCTAGTCATTGTAGTTTTTAACAAATGTTACTCAAGCAGGGAAAAAGAATTCCTTTTCGGTGGCAAATTAATCTACATTTGGTGCTCTAATGAGTGTTTGGGGCAGCAAGGCAGTGTGTGTGGGACTGAGTCAAAATAACAGATTGTGTATTCATGGTAATGAAGGGACATGTCACCCAGTGCAACAGCGTGGCTCACAGATGTATTTTTTAATAGGTTTTGGAAAACAAAAGAGCTCTGTGGCACATAGGAATAAGATATATCAGGCTTGGAGACACACACAGTACTTATTACTTGGATAGATACATGGTTGGTTTTCGTCAACACATGGGATTTGTTGACAGTAAGAACATACAGAATACCAGCAGCATTATCCTTTAAGATCTGAAGTGGCAATTGGTAATCCATCACAAACCATGAAAATATTCCTTTAAAACTGCAAATATGTCTGTAATATGATAACAGTTTTCATTTGTTCCTGAGTTACAACATGTACAAACAAACCAAATGTGAAGCTGTAGTACATAGTGACTCCATTCATGTGTAGGTTGGATTTCACTGCAATTTGTGAAGAGTATCTCCATGGGTGCTAAAAACCCTTTTAACAGATACGCCAGTTTGTATGCAGAGAGTCTGATGGTTCTGTGAGTGAGGGGTGGGGGATCATGTGATGTGTGTGAACCTTTGCACAAGCAGATAGGGAAAGCAGAGAGAGAAATGGAACATACTGAGGGTGAGAACATTTAGTACAAAACACACAAGCAAAAACACCCAATGTGAAAGGAGCTCCAATGCAATAATTAGATGCTAAAAATAAAAGATACACATGTTGCTCAAGACAAGCTGAATGTTAAACAATAGGCATCAGGTTTGATCTGTGAATCATCACATACTCCTACCTGAGCCTCACAACATTCAGTCAACATTGTGTCCTATTATGTTTCACCCATTCATGATTCTGACTAATACTGGGCTGCTACACCAATACTGCTAGATTAGATCATTTTTTGCTTACCCTAATCTAAGTACCCAGGCACTAGCAGCAAACACTTTAATGCCTCAGAGTTGTTTAAACTTACTGGCAACACACCCTCATCTGTAGGCCACCCCCCTCCCCATTCAGTGGCCCCACCAGCAAAGATACCTCTGTATTTAAGAAAAGTGCAGGTTTTATGATGTATGTTTTTCAGAGGATGATATCGAGATGATATCGAGCCAGGGAACGACAACTCACAGATATAATAAGGCTTCAACAAATTGACGTGATACAACCTAGATTTCCTTTGGGCAGTGAGATCAAATAATTCTGTTCAGAGACTTGCTGTTGAACTGTAAATGGACCAGCAAAATGCAACTGAAATGGTGACTCCACAACGGCCAGAAGACACATGACCTGATCTCCAGGACTGTACTGTCTCTGTTTTGCTTTACAGTCAAACAGGGATTTAATTTTCGTTTGTGATTTTTTTTTTTCCTACCTGTGTTTTGCCATTTGTCCACCCACATAAGGTCAATGCTTAAAACCATTCACATAGTCAACCAAATTATGTGGTGGCTCAGACTGTTGGCAACCACTTTGCAAACCTGACAATGGTCTGCTGCAAAACCTGGGAAAACAGCTGAATGGAACCTCGGTCAGTTTATATGACTTCGGGAATGCCAAACACAGAAATGAACTGAGACAGTGCCTTCACCATAGACTTGGCTGTAATAGAACGCAACAGATAGGCTGCTGGATAGCGTAACAAGGCACATAACAGTCAACAAGTGTTCACTAGTGGCTTATGAGGGAGGCAGTGGACCCACACAGTCCATAACTAAATACTCAAATGGCTGATCCAAAGCTGGAATTGGACACAGCTGAGCTGGACTTTGACTTACTCGTCAGTTTGCAACTGTGGCAAGTTTTTATGAAAGCAGATATAGCCCTTTTCAGCCAGCATCGGCCCAAACTTTACATCCTGCAAGGTAATTCCCAAGAATTATACGGATTCCTTCCACAGGCAATGCTGGGTGCACCCCAACTGCCACTTCTCCGGTGACCAAACCGAAGACTAACTCCAGTTCATGTCTTGGTACCCATTCCCCGCATCAAAATGAAATCTCCAGTGTTTGTATCTGAGGAAAAAGGGAGAATTAACTCATAATGGTATGTGGCGCACCAGTGTCTTTCAAGATTTGAATTGCTACCTCTTTCTTTCCAGGCAACAACACATAACCTGAAATAAACAAAGAATAATCATTTTTACTTTCAGACATACACACACAGGGGGACACAGAGCATCAGGATAACACTCTGTATTGAGTGCAAGGTGGGCATGAAAGGAGGAGAGGGCGTCCCCGCTGGCCTGACTTTTCTTTTTTTTTGGAAAGGAGGGTCTGACTTTTTTGGGAGAGCAGGAGAGGGTTTATTTTCCTGCTCCACTCCACTCCACACTGTGATTTGATTTTAGTGTGGCATGGAAAATTCATGTCAAAACAAAAAACTATCTATTCAGACAAAAAGCTAAATAACTATCCTTCTAACATATGTTTTCCATTTAGTTATGACACAGTAAATACAAACATAAAAAGGAAATATTTATAATAATGTGTAATATATATTGTTTCATTTCTTTGATTGATTTATTTTTATTTAAGCATTTTAAATGTTCAATAGTTGGACAGTAAAAGATACAGTTAAAATATCCTTGTGTACCTGTACTTGGAGAATGAGTGCTGCAACAGAGGCTGAGCATTCTTGGTGTTGTGGGCCCAACTAAATGAAACACCAGTTTATGAAAGGGTGCCCACCTGATGACCCTGTAGACTTACCTGCCCTCTCACACGCACACAAATTCATTTTGACACGTTTTTGAAAGACAGATCAAGGGCCATAATTTATTCAGAGGGGTTGCTAGGTAGTAGCTATTGGTGAGATTACTGGCACTTATTGTATGGTGATGGTGGTTGGACAACTGAGTGGGACTGGCTCTCAGATGAAGTTGCCTAACAAACCAGTTGGGCCAGCCACCATAGCTTAAGTAGGGATGATAGCTGGACTACTGATTGGGACCTGATTAGGACATGGCATTAAGATGATACTGCATATCAAGCCAGTGGCAGCTTAGCCTGAGCCGGTACACTTTAGATGTAAGGCTGGCTCAAGTTGCCAAGTATTTGCTCTTTGCTTGCCAAGTATGCTAGAGAAGGGAGTCACCTGTCATGAGGCCAAGCACCTTCATGACAAAACAGCCTGATACCCATTGTGACTCCTGGTGATTGGTCAAAACATCATTTTATATAAATGCTGGGCTTCCATAGGAACTCTCACCTAACTTTTGGCACACTTTACTGTGTAATGATAACTGACTGACTCCGATAAGTCAGTGCAACCCGGCTTCAAGCACAGCGTAATGCAGCAGATTGCAGCTGGGTTATCTTGGACAATAAGAAGTTCACTGAACTGCTGGGCTTCATGGACGGATGGATTGAGCGCTCAGTTTTCCAGGCAAAGTATTAGGGTGAGGCAGGAGAAGGGCAGTCAGAACATTTTGACCAGTGCTGTTAGCAATCCCATCAGTTCTGCATGGCAGGGTTTTCAGTTCTTCAATGAAGATTTTAAACATCCCTTCCTACTTCCCACCAGCCCCCAGCCCCCCGCTCAATCTTGCCTTGCATCCCAACTCCTATCCCACCCATGGTGATCAAACATAAACCCCCTGCTTCCCGTAAAATTATGTCTTTCTTAGCATTGGAGGATTATAAACAGAGTGAGAGTGAGTCTCTTTGTCTCTCATTAGCAGAGCAGGGAACAACACACATTCAGATTCATACTCATATCTGCTTGTTTCAGCTAATTATGTGCTTTGGAAGCAGAAAACAAAGCAGCAGGGCATCACTAATTTGTATCCTCTAAAAAATAAAAAGAAACACAATAGAAAAAATAACAAACAAAGAGAAGAATTGTTAAACAAAGCCAGGATGTAAAGTTGGGCATGTTTGCATGGCATAAAAATTGAGATTTCGAGAACAAGTGTGCTTCTGATTAAATATAAATTAGGTCTGGCGTTAAATGCCTAGTGTGCTTGCCAGACCTGAAGGGCACTCTTTGGAGTGTGGAAAAACACAATTAATTCACAAAATGGAACAAAAACTCAAAATTGTTGAGTCTAATTCCCTCACAAAGATCTGAAATTTAGGGGAAGCATTTAATGTTTGCCTTATTAAAAAGGTCAAATATCAAAACTCTTGTGATTTAACATCTATTTTCCCCATGGTTTCTGTAGAGGCCAAAGCCAGAGACAGGCAGCAGGGCTCTGAGGATGGTGACACTGATAAAGATGAGGTTGACCCCTTCCTTACTTCTGCCGAGCACTGCCTGACTGCTATGGAGACCGGGATCAAGATCACCCATGGGCTGAGCAAGGTGGAAGATGCTCTCAGGCAAACTTTCAGAACAGCAGCTAATCAGTGACACATTCACCTGCTATTTTAACAAAAATAAGGATGGCCTAAAAAAGAATGATGTGAATTAGCTGCTTTTTCCTTTAAGTTATAATCCTTAAGATTTTCATTACATCTTAACTCGTTTTTGACACTAATTATGCCTGTCATTGATTTGGGCATTGTATGCCTTTAGAGGAGAGTTTACAGGAAATGAGGGAGTGAGAGATGGAAAACGACAGGCAACAAAAAAGGTCCCCGGCTGGACATTGTGGTTCATGGTTGGCACCTTTAACCCCTAACCACTAGGGCACCACACCGTTGGCCTTTTTCAGTTATAGCTATTCAATGTATTTGTACCCTGTAACTGCCTCTATATTTTTCATTCTAACTGGTGGAGTCCACCTTTCCTCTGTGGAATTCAAATTGCGTACACATATGCAAGAGATTTCTTGGAAACAATGCATGCAACAAGGCATTGGATATGACGACAAAGACAAAAACTGACGCTGGACATTTTTCATGTAATTCATTCAATTCAAACATGAGTTCAGAAATACTCTGTCAGATAA
Source organism: Xiphias gladius (assembly GCF_016859285.1). NCBI lineage: Eukaryota > Metazoa > Chordata > Actinopteri > Istiophoriformes > Xiphiidae > Xiphias > Xiphias gladius. The sequence goes on along the minus strand of NC_053401.1, from coordinate 17,936,307 downwards.
TATTTTTGGTAACACTCACTTTGGTATACAGTACAATAAAATGTGAGTAATTACTACGTAACGAGTGAAGAACAAATCAGGAACAGTCTGATAAATTATGAGTTGTTCCTGAACAACTCCGAATTGAGGAATACATAGGAGATAATGATGTGTAATAGTCTTACTAATAGTCTTACTAACAGAGAATAGTCTGGGAGATAGTATTTCTCTCCTACTACTCAACATACTGATCCCTTTCTTCATGAGTTGTTCCTAATCAACTCTGAACCAGCCGTTGAGTGGCACAAAACTACTAAGTAATTACTAAGTGATACTGAGTAATTACTAAGTAGTCCCTCACTACTTCATGACAGCTAGTGAGTTCTTAATCGGGAAATTCGCAGTTAGCTACTTAGTAACAAATCATAGACAGCAGGATTCTCAAAAATATTTTAATCATCATATTCAATCATATATATATTATTCACACACAAGTCATATTCTGTAGCATTTGTAATGATGACTCCTTAAAAATAAATGTGATGATCAGAGTATGTATTAGTGTAAGCTTTGTGGTAAGGCAATAACTCCAAACACAAACTCCTCTCACAAAGTGCTTTGAGTATTTACACATTTACAGATGTCTCAGTGTCTAGCGAAAATAGTAAAGAGTCAAAAGATATATTGGGACTCGTTTTGGGCCTCCTTCAAAAACAAATGGCCAACTTGAAGGCTGGCCTTTTTTTTTAAAAACGAGAAGAACAAGGATGCAAGTAGAAGCAAAAACACAACTCTAGGACCTGTATTATTAAATCACACTTGCCATTACCACCAGTAGCCACAGGCTAGCCAAGTCAACCAGGACTGAAATCTTATGGGGGTTTACTTTCCTTTCTTGGAATGCAAAAACTATAAGCAGGAAAATCATTTTTAGGATCTATAAGTATGTGACTGCAAACAATCACCGCATTACACATAACTATTCAATTAATGAATATCTGTGTTCTGATAACCCAATCTCTTCCAATCAGAACAACCTAAAAAGGGTTCTGGCTGATGGACAACGAACGTAAAGGTGTGGTTATCTGCCATGATTTCAAAGCACTATACAAAAGTCTGGGATTTTTCTGCAGGGAGGGTAGGGAGTATGAACAGCTAATGGATCTGATTGACCTGCATCCTGGAAGCAACCTTAACTATGCAGAATTCACTGATTTAATATAAATGGCAAACAAGGGGCGCAAACAGTGTATGAGTCTGATATGGTTATTGTTACTCAGCTTTTTTGCTATTTTTAGGAAAGTTGGCTCTTTAGTTTGCTCTCATGTTTTTCTGTCTGTCCTGACAGACAAGAGCAGCTTCGTGAGCTCCTGGTCTGTGAAGCACGCTACGCTGCAGGGCAGACATGTCTAAAGGTCAGCATAAACTTATCAAATGCGTATATACATAGAATGATCCTTTGCATGATGCAGAGATCTGTTCCAGTTTCTCTCTTTCCCATCTGGCTCTGGATCCATTTGATGACATCCCTTGGCTTTCCCAAGCCTGACAGGATATGTAATCCCTATTACATGGGCTAGGTCTGCCCATGAGCTGAACCTGAAGTTTTATATATGATAATGGCCCCAGACCCAATTCATTTCTGGGACCAGTCTGGTTTCGTTGTCAGGCAGCAGAACTTGAACTCAGGTACAGTAACTTAAACTACTTTACTTGTGGTAGTGACTCACTGTAAACTCAAAGAAAATAATCAGAATCAGATTTGGTTCAGGAATTTGGTTCTGACTGTTGGTGACTCTCAAGCAATACAGACAATGTATATATTATTTACAGACAATACACAATACTCTAATATACAGATAATATAGAAAGACACATGCAGTACAGTCCGCATACAATCTGACATTTTCTAAAAAGTGTACCAGAGTTGAAGGTGCTGACTTTTCAGTTCACAGCAAACAGCCCAAATGCACAGCGGAGTTGAACAAATGAAATTAGTTTCAGTTTTTCAATTTTATTAATATATCAATAAGCTAAATATAAACACACACACAAAAAAAAATAAAAAATCAATCTTTATATGAAAGAAGTTATGATTTATTCCTGAAACAAACACTCATAAGTTTTTAATATAATTATAAAATACATGTAGCCATAGAAGTAAATTACACACATACATAAATAGCATTTCAGTGATTTTAAACTTTCAAAATTCAATTACCTTAATTACTTTTAAACTAAATGAGGTCCTTAATAATACACACATTAAACAATATACATAGTTGGTATAGTTTCCATAATGACTATAAAATAAAATTGGAATAAAAAAATAAAAATTATAGGTTGATATTTATAGATTTGTTTTCTAAACAAGCTTTCTCAACCCCATAGTGTCAGCACATTCTAATGTTATTTAACTCTACTGAAAGGGAATCTTACCCCAGAGCGTTTGGATAAACAAACATTTAGGCCCGGTGTAGAAACATTTTGCATATGCTATGATTAATATGGAGTCAATTATTTTTTCATAATACCAGGGCTTATTAGTTTCTATTTTAATTTCAAGTGTAGCTGTAGTCAACTCTGTCTCCTTGAAAAATTATGTTTCTATACAACTAAGCTGCAACACTAAGTACGTCTTGTAGGAAATGTAACCTCCGGCTGGAGTATGATCAGTGCTAACATGAAGAGCTGGTTGAGGTGGACGGAGGACATACAAAGCACACAACTGTCACACCAGAGACAGGGGTTCACATTTCTTCATTACATTCATAGAAATCGTAATCCAGTCAATTATGCTTCCTAAAAAACATATTCGCAGTTGCAGCATAGTTTTATAGAAACAATTTCTAGGAGACAGGGTGGCTGTAGTGGTGCAGCTCATTAGCAGTGCAAACAGTTTTGATTTATGAAAGTGGAAAAAACATTTAAATCATTTTTGTTCAAATATTTAACAAATGCTTGACTTTTAGAGAGGCCTGAACAGAAATACTTCTCTAGTAAAAGCTCTGAAATCATAGCAGCACAAGTGTCATGATCATGACACAAGCTCTTATAGACCCATGTACTGTCCAGACAGATTTTGTAGGAGAACTCTGAGGATTTCAGCAATTCCCTGACTCACCTGGAAATGAGGAGAGGGTACAGTGACAGTGAAGGAGCTGCTGAGGCTGTTACACACCTACAGCTGCTCCATCCAGAGAGAGCAGCTCCTAAATCACCCATGCAGGACAACCACATCTTTTACCTCTCTCTGTAGAGACATATTCACAAGTATTAAAAAAAAACAAACAAAAAAAACAAACACATTTTGACCAAAGACCACAATGAGAAATCTAGAACTGAGGCCTTGGCATGAATTCATACATCTTTTAAAGCTGCACTATGCCAGATATTTATAATGTAACTTAAGAATTTTCTTTCACACTACCTGAGTAATGAGGTGCTTGAAATGCTAATGTCAGCAGTGTTGCCAACTTTTTTCAATGTAAAATAGCTAAAGTCTGCACAAAAAGTCACTAGACATCACTAGAATGTGTAACACACTAATTTGCATATAACATAAATAGTTACATCATAACATAAGTAGTTACATACAAGATTTTTAAAAAATGAAAGTAAAAAGTTTGTGGACCTTTAAACTTGCTGTATAAGCTATTATTTTTCAACCTGCTATCATCTCAGCAATATGCATCTAAAGCCACCACTAATTTCAAAACCTTTTTTTAATTGAAAAGTGTTCAGACTGTGGAACTCAATAGTCATGAACAGAGAGGATCCAACACTGGGACAAACTCTCTTGTAAATTCTGTATTATTTGGGAAAATAAAACTTAGTCAAATTAAATCATTCGGAATAAAAACAAAGGGGAAGAAGTTCGCCGGACTGATCCCCAGGGGATCAGTTATTGGTGTGCTTACTCATGTCACATCCACATTATGCTATTGCTAGCCCCGACTCCGTCATGGCTGAGGGAAGCAGCACAGACAGGTTAGACCCAAACGCAGACTCACAAGACAGGCTGTTGCAGTTAAACACTACTAAATAAATGAACAAAAACTGGCTTACAGGCAGATAGGTGGATAAACTGGAGTTCAGGATGGCAGGCAAGCAGAAAACAAAACACAAGTTATCCAAAAATAGATAGAGAGAAATACTTAGGTACAGCTACTTAAACAGACAAACTGACAATGAGCTGGTGGTAATGGCAAGAATAAATAGTAGCTAGGGTGAAGCGGGAACTCGGTTTCAGGTGTGACAGTAGAAAAGGAAACTCAGGTCATTATAAATAGAGAACAGGTGAGCAAGTGGAAATGGGGACAAAAAGAAAGTTCGGGGACATCTGGTGGACGGATGGAAAATGGCAGGTCTGGGGAAATGAAATGACAAAGCATGGGCAGGAAGAAGTAAACAGGGGGCTGAGGGAAGTGAAAAGCAGATCATGACACACTCGCTAAACACAGAACTACAGCCACACGAGAGCACATTCACTGAGAAATTTCATTGAGAAATTTGTGCAGACTTTACCTCAAAGAGGTAAAGTCTGCTTTACTTCAAAGTCAGACTTTACCTCAAAGAGGTCGAAAGGGAAACAAGACTTTACCTCAAAGAGATATAGTCTGCCTCAAAGACTTTACCTCAAAGAGGTAAAGTCTGCAAAGAAAGTTGATAGATTTGTCACAGGTTGTTTTTTGAAAACAAGTTGCTGAACGAGTCTTAAAAGTCCCCAGATCTAGTTGGAAAGTGACTAATTTGGCAGCACTGAACATCAGTGTGCTATCATGCTCACTATGACAATATTAACATGCAGATTTTTAGCAGTTATATTTACTATGGTCACCATGTTAGTTTAGCATGTCAGCTAACACTTGTTGATTAGTAGAGCTGAGGCTGATGGGAATGTCATTAGTTTTGAAGGCATGTGGTCACAAACTAAAGTATTGGAAAGGTGAAATTTTGACCTGATGATAGCGCTAAAAGTCAGAAAAAGTCAGGGGATCAAAGGGATTGCAGTTTATCCTGAGGGGAACATGAATGCCCCCCTCAGGATATACAAGATTTCATTGCAATTTATCCAATAGCTGTCGACATATTTCAATGTGAACCACAAATGTTAGCCATCTGAGAGGAAAAGTCAATCAACCAAAATCATTAGAATTCATCCTCTGGGGATCATAAATTTCGTATCGGATCATAAATATTGGTGATCGATCCAGTATTTGATAAGAAATTTCTATCCGGCACCAAAGTGAAGGACCAATTGACAGACATTGGAATGGCTAAAACTGTTCACTTATTAGCTTCCATCATTCAATGTGAAACAAACTTGTAGGTACTGTCTGTACTGACACTGAAGCTTGTCTGTGTTGCACCTCTCTTGTTTCCCTTTCGACTCAAAGTTTTCATGGATGATAAATGAAAAAGGCTATCTTACATGGACTTCCTGTCTGCGATTGACCATAAAGCAGAAAATAAGAATAAGCCTCCTTCTGCTTCCCCTTATGCTGTTTGCCAGATAGAGTTTGGACAGCCTCAGTCCAGGTGTGGCTCTGGCTAGGATGCAAGAACTAGTCACTGCCTCAGCACCAAATTTTGTATTAAGTGAAGCTTACACCAACATACTTCATTTTTTGTATCCAACAGTCTCTGTTTCAGCTGATCACCTTTCTTTGGCTCGCTCTCTCCTCCAGGCTTTCTCTGCCTTCAGCCAGAGCAGGATAGGGATGCTCAAGGTTTTTGTGCCTACCCATCAGACAAACAATACAGACAACATGCTGAGCAATCTGGAGCTGGACTGTTAGAACTGCACTGTTAACTGGAAGGACATCCTAATCAAGTTTAAGTCACAGAGCCCACTAGTGAGAGAAGCAATTCCCAAAGAGACTTAAAGGAATAGTTCAAAATTTTGTGAAATATGCTTTTTGGCTGGACCGCAACAGAAGGGCAAGCCCAGCAAATGCAAATGCCTGGGAGTGACAGAGGGAGTGGGTGAGCAAGCGAGTGAGTGGGTGAGTCACAAAGTTACACCATTGGTCAGCCGAATGCTGCGCGACTGAATGCTGATGTTACACCTCTGGTCGGTCGAGCGTTGGAGTTTCCCCATTGGTTGTTGCACTTTCTAAATAAATTGGCGCAAACAGTTTCAACTGTGTCAACAAGGGGGTTGTTTACAGGCAGTGTTGCCAACTTAGTGCCTTTGTCGCTAGATTTACTGATTTTTCATACCCCTTTAGCGATTTTATTTCACAAAAGCGCCTAGCTAAAAATCCAGCGACTTTTTGGACGAAAACCTTAGCAACTTTACATAGAAGAGAGTCGCCATTATTGCCCCACAAGTGAAAATTGGCTTAAAAAACACTGGGCATGATTTTGAGGCTCTTGTGCAGCACCCTCTCCCCTAATACAGGTTGTATTGCATGAAAAGTGGCACTGCATACTCCTTTTCATATTATTGCAGCTGAGAATGACAACATCCCAGTTGACATAGTATTTTAGAATATATAATAGACTGTGTATATACCATTGACAGAGATGGGGTTTGTGCATCTCTCCTATTTGAAAAACACCGTACTGTGGTTCCATACCATAAATCAAGTAGCTACTGACAGTGCTCTGATCCAATCGCGTTGAACATTGTCAGACTGACAGTACTCCATATACTAGGTTTTGATTTAGTCTTGTTTGCTTTCTCTCTGATGGAAAGACTTACATTAATCTCATGTCTCTGAGTTAAGTACAAAGCTGAGGGCAGGATGTGGTTAGCCTAGCTTTGCATAACGACTGCAAGCAAGAGGAAACAGCTAGCCTGACTCTGTCAAAAGTGAAAATTAAACATACCAATGACTTTAAAGTGATTTTAGGGGGAGTTACTTTGGTCCACAATGAAATATCCCTCTGACTTTTGGATGGATTGCCATAATATTTAGTACAGACGTTCATGTCTCCAGAGGATGAATTGTAATGATTTTGGAGATTCTCTGTCTTTTCTTCTTGTACACAAGAAGACAAGATGTCACCAACGACATTAAATACCTTCTGTGACTATATCAACATGCAATTAAACTACGTAGAGTGTTTTTTCAAACAAGAACATAATCTGAACATGCAATTAAATTACGTAGAGTGTTTTTTCAAACAGTGACATTATCTTAATGTCCTTCTTTGCAAAGCTGCACTGCACATTTCCCTTCCTCTGCACTTGAATCATCTTTCTGGTGATTCTGCACACCAGCATTGCACCAGTGCACCCATGAACGCACTGCAAACAGTGCTAAAGTGGACCTAGCTATGATCGGATAACATACAGTAAAGTAAAAAGAACATGACGGCAACAACACAGGTTGACATTTGGACGTACTTCAAATATAATGAGAAAAAATAGAGTATGTAGAGAAAAACTGCAGCTACAAAACAGACACTGAGTTAACCTAACCTTAAGATGTTGAATAACGTTACTTTACTTTTAAAGCCATATCAAACCAACTACTACATTATGATACTAATAGGTAATATAGTAATTGGCTTAATTTAATCTGCATTTAATCTGACTGAAAGTCTCAGTGAAAGTCATTAGCCCAGTCAGCTACTGTATGTTGGCCAGCGTTTGTTTAAGACAAGTTTGTTTTGTTTTGGTCTATTAAACATGGTATCCATGCTAATGCACACACAACTTAGTTGACATACATATTTCAGGTTTTGTCGATTTTGAATGGGTCTGGCTAAATGTAGTCCACAAGTTATTAAAATGCACAGCATATAATGTAGAAGATTGTTTAAGGTTGGAATAGGTCTGTTGGGCAGTAGTTAGCTGTCTAGTACATAGCCTACTTTGTGCGCAGAGATGTTCCCAATATTTCTTTGTTAATTTATTTAAATAAAACCTATTATAAACACTCACTTAATTTACACAATCTAGTACAGCACCACTAAGGCCTACAGAAATTACAGAATAAAATCATCACCTTTCTGGCAGTCCTGACAAAACTGAACGTTATAAGTGTAGGATTTTTTGCACTGCTGTTGTACAAGTTTCTTTTCTATTGTGAAGGGTTTTCTTTTTTTGGTTACTTTCTGATTGACTCATATGTTGGATAAAATCTTAATTGAAGGCAATTTGCTAAAGTTCGACTAAAATACCCATTCTTGGTCTTGACTAAAACTACACTAAAATGTCAAGCATTTTTGTCGACTAAAACTAGATTAAAATGTTTATGTTTTTCTTTAACTAAGATGAGACTAAAATGTCCAGAGGTTTAGTCAATTAAAAACTCCCAAAAAATGAAAAGGTTGAGGTTGACTAAATATGACTAAAACTGGAGTTTTTATCTCGGGACTAAGACTAAATTAAAATTAAACAGTACTCAGCTGTACTTTGTGTTCAGTACTAATTGGAATGGTAGCATGCTAATATGGTGAGCAGGTTAGCATTGTCATTGTGAACATGTTAGCATGCCAACCACTCAAAGCACCATTGTGCCTAAATACAGCCTCACAGAGCTGCCAGCATGGCCATAGACTCTTAGTCTTGTTATGCTAAGGTAGGCTAACCACATCCTGGCTCCAGCTTTGTACTTTATGCACATGCATGAGATTGATATCCATCTTCTCATCTTACTCTCAGAAAACAGGCATATAGTCTTTATACTGTACTAAGTAATATAGTTGTATATATATTCTTTTAGTTGTACATCGTCCTTACCTGTATGCCTCATGTAGAGCATGGTTGTGTGTTTTTTTTATGTTTCTTTTCATGATGCTGTAGATATTAGAGATGGCTCTGAGCTGAATTAGGGAGCAAGAGATTAAAACCAGATCACCCTATTCAGACCAAGACCTCTGAAATCACCAAGGTTTTGCAGCAGATCCAGGAAGTGCTTTCAGGTCACTTGTACAAAATCAACAAAGAGCTGATGGATTTAGACCCCTCCAACAGCACCACCATCTCAAAAAAGCAAACAGCTTTGTGATCTCCATTGCCTGAGACTAACAAATTATCAGGTAAAGCCAGAAAAACTGTTTACTACTGCTTATATTCCAGTGCATTATAATTCAGAGAATTCAAAGAGAACACTTCCAAATTCTCTCCGTGTGCTTTCAAGCTGAAAGAACACATACTGGCATCAATCCACACTTACAAATGAGAGGATGAATCTAAAATTTGGTACATTTGCCAGTTCTGTTCTTTTTAGTCTAATGTATTTTCTTTAATTATTCTAATCAAAATCTAATCCATCTTTGTCGATAATTATTGACTGTGTGAGAAAGTTAGTCATCTGTAAAGCCAATTTACGTGCTGCATGTAACTCTGTTCTGGGCATTAGTCCCCACAGTGGGGATGATTATGTGTATGTGTGTTTTCTTTTGCTTTTCAGTATAAGTGTTTGTCATCACATGCTTGTGACTGAGCAGAGGAAGCTGTAGTGAATAAAGATTCTTCAGCGTTTTGGTGCACTGGGTAAGAACCCCCACACCAAAGCAAGGGGGCCTACCAACAACATCCCATTGCCTTCTCCTAAGTGCAGAGAGACAACCTCTGCAACAAAATCTTGTTGCCCTAACACTGACGCTGCCATTCTGCAACATACTAAGGTACAGCACATGACCTTTTCTGTTAAATCTGTCAAGGCCTATCTACTGTATATTACATTAAAATGGTCAGTGGTCTTGTAAAATCTCACAAACAACAAATCATTCAAGTGACCTCTAAATTAAGTTTAAAGAAATTAGCCTTTGATTATATAATTAATGTCTATACACATGAATGAGTAGCTCAATAGTTTCCATTCTTCATATCCTGCGTAACGCCTGTTTTCCTCCCTGCAGTTGTGATAAAGGTTCTGATACACATATCCCTTATTTATGCACTAGTTTCTGCTTAAAGTCATTAAAATAGCTCCTTTTCATTTTTATTAAATAATTAAGATTATTATTCACGTATTTTCACTTGACTATTGTACTAATTATTAGAAGAAAACTATTTTTTTCTCGTCTGCCCTATTGTAAACCAGTGTCGGAGGGGCAGGCCACCAACTGCGTGATGAATTTGTGATAAAAATATTTTTTTTAAATGTTTTTGTCACATTCCAAAGACTTGGGACCTGACTTTGACTTGGTTCCAAACACTTAAAAACAGCTCTGATAGGATCTGTGATGCATGAAGGTACCAGCAGCTTTGCAAAGCCAGACAAGCTCAGTCTGTTTATACAAGAATTCTGGAAGATACACAGTTATATTTTTGCCTCAATCCTTACCTCCTTGAGTGAGTTCTCTGATTATGGTGATTCAATTGGAATAACCTTTTGCTGTCTTAAATTTTGGTGTGTCCAAACCTTTACAGTGTGCCACAATGTCAGCCAGCTAATAAAGCACACAGAGCAGGACATGAATGAGAGAGATTATTATAGGACACTTATGTGGATTATAACAAACATACAAATAAATTAACTGAGCAGAAAACAGTTTTTTTTGTTTGCGCAAATTAAATTCTTCTTTGCTTGATAACAATTTTCAACAAAATGTAATTTTTGCTCTTGCTACAAATATTTTCGTGTGCTCAGGATGTCCCATCATGCATTCAGAATTGAGGCACAAATATAATAAAAAGGCAAACATGCATTAAAAAACTCTGGTGCCTGTGTCAGACCAATCAGCGAGCTCCATTGAGTGGTATAGATGTTGATGAGATTCGCCAGCCTTCAAAACTCTTAAGCTCTGTGAACAACTTTTTAAAAGAGCTGTTGAGGTGTATGCAGACTGAATGTGAAGAAAATTTTAGAGGTGGCAGGATTACCTGTAAAGTCAATGCAAAGATGTGAGAGGCCACAAAATTTCCCTGAGGCAAAGATGCAACTGCCAGAGTTGAAAATGTTTCAAACTTGATGAAAATGTTTTGCCGATTCCAGGGCTGTCTGACTCAACTCCCCTTCATGAAGGTGCAGAGTCAAAACAAAAAAGGAGAGACAGAGAGAGAAAATATCAGACAGAAATTGAGTTCCTGGTAAGTATTAAAGGAAAACTATGTATATTTAGCTGAGCAGCGGCATCAGTGGCCTCTGCAGCCAGCAGTGGTAATTACAGGACTCTGACGCATTAAATTCTGTTGGGCTCCAAGTCCGAGTTAAGTATACTTGAGCAGCATACCCCTAGAAGCTAACAGCTCACGTGCAGAAAAAAACGCCTATCAATCGCTCAGCGTTCAGCTAATTGATTCACCAAAAATATCTGAACCCATAGCAGTTGTGTGCTAAAATGTAAAGGCTAGGAGCTAGTCTCTTCACCTCTGCCATGATGTCCATACTGAGAATACTGAGCTAACTTCTTCTTATAGCTAACTGAAGACCCATAGTTGGTGGTGTGTGACTAAGTGCTATAAAGTGTTACGCACTTCTCACAGGAGATTGTACCAGCTCAACCCAAGTAAAAAAGTGCAAGAACAGGCATTCAGGGCATGAAGTGGGATAAGGAGGCGCCATCCTCCCTATTAAAAAAAGTGTACTATCAAAATGATTTTGGAACTGTTATTTTAAGGTAAAATAGTTGCATAATGATGCTTTAAAATCAGTCAGAGCAGTCACATCAGCACAGACACAGACACCGTCTGCACTCACAGTCTCTGCGTATGTTGTTAGTTAGCTAAAGCTAAAATCTATACAGTCAGTTCATGAGCTGTTTTGGGCAAATAAACAGACTGCAGAAACATTCCAGTGATCAAATTCGCACAAAAAATATTAGGGGGAAAATTTGCTTTATGGGGAGCAAATTTTCAAGGACAAGATCCAGTAAATGTGTGGCCTTTGTCTCACATCAGATTTCTTCAGAAATCTATTTTTGGAGGAGAGTTCATATTTTGGAGATATTTGACATTTCTGTCATCCAACAGCTGCCATATCTTAAACACTTAGCTTTTGCTAAGCAGCAGCAACAGCGGCCTCTGCAGCAACAAGTGATGGTTGCAGGACGCTGGCACATTAAACTCAAGCAACACAAAAAATCATCATCTCAATTGGAAACCGCCAATCACGCTGTCCACTCATCTAAAACTAGCTGCCTATACGCTGACTGAGTGCCTCGCAACGGGGAAGAGTCTTTCTTCAGTGACAACTCAAGTTCCCTCAAGACAACTCACCTCAGTTAGTGAGTTACCCAGCATGTGAATATGTCACATTAACATTACGATCCATGTCAGCATCACACACCGCGCAAAATATAACTTTTTTTCTTTAATCAGAAATAAGGAACTTTTAGTAGTTCTTAAAAGTTAGATAGTTTCACTTTATTGGGTCCATGTGATGTAAAATGTTCTTATCTACTCATGTCTGAACATGGGCACAGAGCAAAAAGAACCTCTGTCCATATCCACATCCTTTTGTCCAGAGTAGTAAGGGTTTGTTTAGAGAAATTTCAGTCAGTTTGCCTTCTTGGAATTATGTTAATCAGATGACTGTATAGTCTTGTCAGACTGCAAGAAGTAATCTAAAATTCTTGGCTTAAGTTTCAAGACTATAGGCACAGCATTAGCCTAATTTATTTTCAGTTTAGTAACTTTGTGGCCAATATATGTAAATTATATACTGTCTTGATTTCAAACCAGAATTTTTACCTTTGATTCCAAAACTCATCTTCTGCTAAGTATGCTCTTGAATTAGGTTTAATTTCTCCCACACTACAAAATTGAAATTAAATTATTTAGCCTTGTTTCCAAATTATGAGTGGTTTTTTTTTAACATTAAGTGAAACTATAGGCAGCAAGAGGAATTATTTCATGAACTGTGTGAATTTAATCAAAAGTAAGTGGTGTGAATAATATGCACCTGACTAATCAGACTGAATGAGAATACGTTTCAGTGTTGGAATCAGCTGTTGGTGCAAACTGCCTTTAAATAATATACGTTTACTCTTTCCTTCAATGTATTTGTGCAGCCCTTCTCCTGACCTGCCCTCGTTCCTCTCCCAGTTTGCCCCACAGTGCACCTCCAGGAATCCGGTCTCAGTCAGGAGGTTGGCAGCAAGAAGCCCCGTGGGTAGCCAGGATGGGCAGTGCAGCACTGCTAGAAGAAGATCCAGAGGAACTGTGCTGAAGAAGATCCTCAGCAAGAAGGACACATCAGCACTACCTCCTTCCCGGGTGAGCAGGAAACCACACTCATATGTGACACTAAGCTATTCCTTCTACATTTGCTAATGTACACGCTAATGACTGACTTTGTGTTACAGAGATCTTCCAATCTCTCAACATCAGCATGACTCAGAAGCAGCTTGAGCACCTGGCTGTGAAATTTGACTTCATGAACAATGGCGCTGTTTCATATCACAACTTCCATCGTCACTTCCTGCTGAACCTAAAACCAGCAGAGGCAGAGGGCTTTGGAGCAACGTAAACTCCCTCTTCCCATTACACCCATAAAAAAAAGAGGACAAAATAGTCATTCTGCATTTCAAAGTCTGTGAACAGAAAATGAGTAAATGAGTGTGTCCCAAATCTATATAAATATGTGCTGACAGACATCATATTGCGTTTTGATTAAATTTGAGATCTCAACATTCTGATGTTACTCCCTCCTAATGGTATAGTCTCATTTAAAATTTTGGGAACTGTATGTGACCTTATGAAAACGTGCCTAAAAAATGATCATTTCGAAATTGGAGAACATCTTAATTTAATTTTCTTCCAATTAAAGTTGTGACTGTGACATTGATGAATGGCTGTGACACGTCACACTGAAGACCTGCCTTCTGGAAAAAAAGATACAACTTTTTCATTAGGATCCCTTAATAAAAGGTTAAAAAATTTTAATGAATGGCTTCGTTAATGGTTCAGACATCATCTATTAATGCTTCATAGACAAGAACTAACTCCGAGTTCCAATTCACTCGTATACATAACTCACACAAAGTCTGTATTTGAGCTTGTTTTGTAAAAAATGATCAAACATTTCTATCTGCATTTTCAGTAGCCCATCAACTTTTAAACAAGTCCCGTGCAGGCTAAGACAAGATAAGCAGTAAACATGATGGATGTAATCTACAGTAAAACACAGAGCATACACAGTTCAGTTATGCACATGTTTATAGATCAATTGTAGGCCATTAATAAGAGCTACTACTGGGTTACTATGCTGCAAACAGTCCCTTTGGCTGGTGTTTATTCTCCCAGCATCACATTTGTTTTGCCTTAATGCTCTTTAGCTCGTCAGAAAGACCCTGTGTGCCATTGGACAGTTTAACCTCTGACTTTCTAGGAAAGGGATGTTAAGCATCAGAACCGAACTTCATTTATTAAGAACATATTAATTTGTAAAACTGCAGACTAGAATTATTATAAAGATCCTTTTATAACCTATTAACATCCCTGATTAAACATGACTTGCTAATTTATACTGTTGGCTCATTGGAGAAGCTCCTTATTCTTCATTAATGACTTTTATAATTGCAGACTTGATGTTTATTGTGCTTTGTCAATGACTTACTAACATTAATAAATGCAAACTGATAGCATATTAAAAAGTGAGTAAATCTTGACAGTCATTTCACAAATTGGAAACCCAGAAGATGCTAGTATTAAGGGCTCATAAATGATTCATAAAGTAATACTAAACCATCAGTGAACAATTATTAAACCATTAGCTAAAACTTATAAACTCTTTGCAAAAGGATGACCGGTTAGAAAGTGGCACCAAACAAAATATTAACACTAAATTTGAAAATCATTTTGACATGGATTTTTGACTGCAAAACAGACTGACTAATTGTGATTTCAAATAGCTAGTAGGTTTTAATAGCTAGTTAAAAGGTTTATCCAATAATTTCGATGGTTCAATACTGTCTGTGACAGTCAGATTACTTTCATATGCATGTTAGCATTTGAACATATTCATGCCTCATGTATCCAGAGTGTAGACCCTCATCACAGTTGGCATTTTGTCTGAAATTGGGACACAGGATATTTGCTTTCAGCTACACATACCTGTGCTGAGCAGCACATTAACACCTTTTCAAATAAATTCTGTAGTCCCTCTGTAGTCCCTCTGTTGTCCCCCCTCGTGGTGGCTCTGGAATGTGAGGGGCGATGAAGAGCGACTGCAGGTTGCAAGATTATGTAAACTCAGCAGGGACCTCCCACCCTCAGGCTCTCGGCTATCACCTTCCATCACAAGCAAATTTGGCAAGTTTGGTGATTTGCAGTGCTTTTTAGGCATGGGGAGGTATATACGAAGCTTTGAACAATGACACACGGGAGGGCACGTTCTAAAAGGAGTCCCGCTGAGCAACTGAGCCGAGCCCCAAGCTTCGATAGAGCATGTGGGTAAGGGCCTAATCTGGCAACCCACGAGCTGCAACCCTCCAAACCAACTTTGGAATCACAAAGACCTGTATTGTCTTGAATTAACCCACCATCTGTGTAAAATTTGTAAATCTTATCTTCTGCATCTTATTTGATTAAATGTTGTGTCTGTACATGAGTTTACATACAAAAACTCTTTATCTGATCACAGAACAAAAAACAATTTGTTCAGTGTCTCAGCTTGTAAAGTGAAATATTACAGATAATGTTGGGGTTCTCACCTCTATTTATTGTCATCTTTCTCATTTTTCACATCTTCCTGTTGTGACATTGTACTGATGGGATCCTGCATGGTCTGGTCCAGTCCAGGTGAGCCAAGGTGTTCTTAAAAAAGACTGCGTGGAAGTCGGGCTGATGTGGTTCATTCAGGAAGCGTCTTGGTGCAGGATTTCAGGAAGGTTAGGTCAGTTACAGCACACCACACTGCAGAGCTCCACCTGCTCTGATGCATCCCAGCGTTGTCAAACGCTTAAAGATAAACTGGAGCTGAATGAATGATGCAACTGTTTGAGCACCACTTGTGTCTCTTCTATCAAAAATGTCTGAACAATGATGGAGAGTGACGGGAAATCCATGAAGCTCAAGTGTGCAAGCTTGAAAAGCAACACAAACACAAAGACTTGCTCACTTGAAAGCCAGTCAGTAATTTTAATTAAGCTGAAGGTTGAAACAAGACCAAGCTGACATTTTGGCCCAGGAGAACAGCAGCTGACACTTCTGTTTTATTGTCCCTGCCATCTACCTACTTTACAGTTTCCTGAAGACAGTGTTCCCTGAGCTAATCGATACAAACAATTAGCAACCTGGGTAAGGATGACATTTCCTAAACCTACACCCATATGCTAGACACTCACAAACGTGAACACATGCACGCTCCAGCTTTTGCTGTTTTTACCCTGCAGGTGCGCCTCCATTTCAGCGTGAGTCTGTCAGAAAAGAAATTCTTCCACCTGTGCTCTTATTTTGATGCCAGCACCACAGGGAAGATCTGCTACAACAGCTTCCTGTGAGTGTTCCTTCACTGTCCTTTATTCAAAGACCTACAGCAGCTACATCAAGCATGGCAGGGTTACAAAGTGGGCACCAGACACTCAGGGGCCCCAGGTTAGGTGTTTGACAATTACTTTGTGAAAGAAAACTTCTTTGGTTATATGCACTATAAAAAATAAAATATAACATGAAATGGAGAGCACCTCAGAGTGGCTTCTGCATTTTACCTTATCTTAAATGCCCTGAAAATGTATTTCTCTATAACATTATATATTCATTTATAAATAGCAGCCCAGTTTCCTTATGAATATTCCGTGTTGGGAATTCAGCGCCTGAGATTTGTATTCAGTGCCAAGACTCAGTGTAGGGAGAGTGTACTCCAAGTTGTGTGAACAGAGGTTCAGCAGAGTAGCCTGATAAGCAGACTGAACTGCCATTTTGCCTCACTTTGTTCATTCAGCTCGACATTGTGTTCATGCTACCTCATGTCAACTTACAGCAACCTGCACAGCTGCGCGCATCTCACATCTCACTTCCTACATGCCACCGATTTTTTTTCACTATTTTTCATGAAATATAGCTAGACAGCTAGTTATTAATGCCAGAAGATGACATTCCCATTCTTGATCCCACCTACTGAGATTTGATTAATTGTTTTCCTAAATGAGGGGGGGGGGGGCTGTCAATAGGTACACCATCTGATCTATTTGAATCTCTAAACAAATCCGATATGTGGGTGGTGATTAAAGGTCTGGAGTCAGGCTAACAACAAAACACACTTCAGACCACACCCTGTAGTGATTCTGGGTGTTGTCAGAGGTGCACCACACCTGAAACCAGAAAGGACAGCGAAACACTGCTTTTCAGCCTGTTGTTATTTTACCCTTAATATCTTTAATAAAGATACCTTGATATTATGCATACATGGTGCATATTTTTAAATAGATTTGCGTGCAAAATATTCACAAATAATTACACAAGTAACATGGGACTGGAGTGGGGGAATTGCGCCATCAACCTCCCTGTTGTGTTAATCCTGCCTTAGCAGCAAGACTTCAGGATTTCAAATTTGATCAACCACTAATACAAAAAATAGATGCATCAGAGGAATTAGACTAAAAATCATAGCAAAATAAAGATTAACAACAAGGGACTGATAAATGATCTGTCTGCTGACTGACTGTTTGACACTGATTTGTGTTCCAAAGCAAATCACATAAAGTGCATTTTTAATGATTCAGACGACAAGAAGCACCGGGCACGTCTTTTGTTCAGATGGGAAGTGTGAATTGTGATGGATGACAAGGAGATAGAAAGGACTTCTGTCGTTCATTCAAAGGTAAAAGCTCCCACAGCAAGATACACTGTAGCACTTAGACAGGAGAGAAAAATGTAGATAGCTGAGATCATTATCTGAGGAAGCTAAGTGAAGGAAGAGCAGATGGAAATGGAAAAGGGATAATGAGAACTGAGAAAAAGAACTCAGTGCTGTGGTTGGAGAGGCAGAGTGAGAAAAAAGAGGGAAGGAGGGAGTTGGAGGAAGATGAGAGAATATGAAAGCTAGTTGTATTAATGGCAAAGTAAAAAGCAGTCCGTGAATAAATTACCCAGTCTCCCCCGGGATTACTAATGTAATTATTTGAACGAGGATTCTCATTAGAATGTGCAGAGGTGTGGAAGACCTGCAGAACAAAATTGGAGACAGAGATGGAGCGGTGAGGGTTTAGCTACTGGAAATTAACTCGCTGTTCAGGGCTCTATAATTGATATGAGACACAAATACCTTTGATTGGAACAAAAGGGAAAACCCAGGATGAAAAAAGTTTCCTCACCACCTGTAATTTTTTTTCTATAGAACAAGAAATAATGGAGAAGAGAGACAAAAGAAATAAAGAATGGAAATAAGGAAACCTGATCCACGGGTCACAGATAAGGTTTTATTCAATCGGTGAATAACCTGTCAGAACCAGCAGAATCTTTATGGTTTTAAGAAAGAAAAGTACTTTACATTTTTAGAGTTGTCTCCAGGAGCAACACAGTAAAATTTTGGAGCTGTTGGGTCTTCATCTCTCTATTTTACAGTTTAAAAAAATGGAAAAGTCCCAATCAATGATGGCAGAAATACAATACCATATGAACACTTTCATTCCAAAATGCTATACATCCAATTAAAATAAAAATCTGAAGTTCTTAACCATCCAGTATTGTTGAAATATAAAAGATCCAGCAAGTAAAATTGTCACCAAGGACACAAGTTACTTACAGTTCTTTTAAAAAGTACCACCACGATCTACTTTCAAGTTTTAGCTGTCAATCATTCTGCCCGTGTAGGCGTCCCTTTTTTCAAATGGTGGATATTTCATTTTGGAATAAAACTCTTCATATGCAGATTGTCTGAGTAGCAGAAGTCATTAACTCATTTAAGCATGCCTCACAAAATAAATCAAGAAATTGCACAGCACTTTTTTTTCTTGGAAAAAACAGGAAACACATAACAGCTATTAAAGCAGGAGACCATCAAAGTGAGAGACATCTAAATGAGGACTGGAACTGGAGAGACAGACCAAACAGACAGCTTTTCATGAAACTTAGAGATGAAAGTTCCACCCATCTTTCGGTTTTTAATAGTCCTTTATTTCTTTCTTGGAACATAGACACTAATTAAGTTTGTGTTTTAAATGATGAGGCTGAGCACTCCCCGTCCTTGTAAACTCTCTTACTGTTTGTATTAAATACACTCACACAGACTCAAATACCCTATATTGTGCTTGTACGGAACTTCCACTGGCTACATTGGCTATTACCTCTAACCCTGATCAAAAATCTAAAATCTGGTTCTTTGAAGAGGATTCCAATGAAATTCAGTGCCAGCAATCAACAATGAACCATTACTTAAACCAGTACCACTACTTGTTCTTCCAAAACCAGTTAGTAAAGTGAGACTTGCTATTGAGAAAATGGAGCAAAATTTTTATTTTTATTTTAAACAATTAAGATGTACACTTTTAATGTGAAACATCTGCAGGAAATGTTGAGTTTCATCGACGGTAACTTAAAAGCAATTTTTAAAAAAAGGTAAGGTAGCAAATGGTTAGTATGACATGACCTTTTTTTTTAACCTTTATCAATGTTTTATTAGCAAACAGCCTTTATTTTTTCATGCTGCACACACACACCTATTATTTGAATATTTTCCCTTTGTATGCCACTGCAGTTCTGAGTGATACTGATCAGCTATACTCCTGTTTGACAGAATGAAAAAACCTGGGATAATTGTTTTTGGTCCTTTGTATTTTTCATGGGTTTGTCTCTTAAGATTTATTGTTAGCCAACAATAACCTACTGCCTGTAACAATCTGCTCCTGTTCCTCTCGGACCCCCTGTCTCCAGCCTCTGTTTCTCCCCTCATCTCGCCAGACGTGCCTTCCTCTACTCATCCACCAGATGTCCTCAGACTTTTCTCCTGGCTCCCATTCACCTGTCTGCCCTGCCCAGCCACACACCTGCTCCAACTTCCCATCCGCCCTGGTCTCTCCGCAATTGCACCTCCTTCTATAATCAGCTTTTGACAATTTATGCCAGTTCCCTTCCTTTGTTCTGCTCATGTTCCTGCTTCCATTCACATGTGTTTTCCCAGGGTTCCTGTTACCTGCTATTGTAACCTGATGTTTGTTCCTGTGTTCCCGCCTAACATCTTCTTCACCGTGTCTGCCTGTAAGCCTGTTCCCAGGTCTGCATTTGGGTCCATCCTGCCGGTGCTGTTATCAGCAACCCATTGACAGAATGATCTGACCAAAAATGGACCCAGCAGACTCTTTCGCGGATTGGTTTGAGCTGTCATATGCCCTTCTGTGTTGGTTTGGTGAATGGAAGTCCAGCTTGCCAGCCATCAACCAGTCTTCTAGCCTACTAGTCATCAACCAGTCCTCTAGCTTGCCAGCCACAAGCCAGTCCTTCAGCCCTCTAGCCACCAGCCAGTCTACCAATCTGGTAGCCACCAGCCAGTCTACTAGTCACCTAGCCACCAGCCAATCCTGAGTCAGCTAGTCTCCAGTCTGCATCCCAGTCTGGATCGTCCAGTGTGCTAGCCTGGTCCCCAGTCAAGGGCCCGGCCAACTCCCACTCCTAGTGCCTCATTTATAACCGTTGCATACGCACAAAACGGTGTCTGAAAGAGGTGTATCCCACTTCCCACTCAAAGGTTGGATCTATAAAAACAAACTTGATGGGAGAATGTCTGCACCTGTACGGAAACTCTGACTCATGTAAGAACATTTTAGAGACAGGGGAAATTTGAAACAGAGATGGTGAAGTGATTAATTAAAGACAGATTGTAGAAATTTAAGTGTGAGAGGCATCGTTATATGTATAATGATAGCATTTATTTTCCACATAACTTATAGATCCACCCAGCACCATGTGTGATCACTTTGTTTTATCATGGAAATCGTCCTGTTTGTTGCATTAACAGCGGCTTCACTCATCAGCCCTCAAACTTTGTTTTGATTTTATCACTGCCTCCGTTCTCCACAGGAGAGCATGTGGAGCATGAGGCTTGCCAAAGTGCGCACATTTTCAAGTTGTTTGTGATTTACAGAGGGAAACTGTGTGGAGTCGTGCGTGCGCACTGTTTTATAAATATGATTACTTTTTTGTGTACACCATTTTTGGCTTTTTTTTTTTTGCCTACATACACTTTTAGTATGCATCCTATGCACTTTTTTATATATATATGAGGCCTCTTATCTTCGGTCGGCAGTCTGGACAGTCACCAGCTTCCTATCTCCAGTCATCAGTCCCTGCCGACCCACCGCCAGACCTCCAGCAGGCCCCCTTCTGCCTTGCTCCCTGCCCTGACCTGCAGCTGCATCTACTGGTGCCAGCTGCCTTTCCTTACCTCTAGCCTCTTACCAGACAGAGGTCCAGCTTACATTGCCAACCTCCTGCCCAACCTCCAGAGGGGACCTGCTTCATAGCAAAACATTTATTTAATTGCAAACAGTGGTGAATTGAACACCCTGTTGTGTTACGCATGCAAGCTGCCTTTTATATACATTGGGGTTTATATACACATCTTTGCTGATTGTGTCAAACATCTGATAACCACAAAATGAGAGAAATCATACCTAAAAGCCCATTGCACACTGTATCGAGCAGACATGTCGTTCAACCCGAAAAACCATGGCAAAATGGTGCACACCATTTTCAGATTAAAAGTGCCCCAGGTCTCCCGACCTGCACCTCATAACATCATCAGCCTTGGACTATTTATGACAGTTCCTTTCCTTTGTTCTTTGTTGGATAGTCTGCTCCCTTTCCTGCTTCAGTTCCCATGTGTTTCCCCAGGGTTCCCGTTACCTGCTATTGTAACCTGTTGTCTGTTCCTGTGTTCCCACCTGCCATCTTCTTCACCTTGTCTGCCTGTAAGCCTGTTTCTGCCTATTTAAAGTACCATCTCTGAATCTGCCTGCTCCTGAGTCTACATTTGGGTCCACCCTGCCTGTGCTTTTATCCGCAACCCCTTGTCAATACATACTCTTAACATGCATTTTCTTTGGACTTCCTTGATGCTTCCACCTGGTTTCAGTAGCAGTTTCTTAACTAGTAGTACTTACACCAATAATATTGTCATAAATTGCATCCTGACTCACGGAACTACACTTTCAATGTATCCATATATTGTAGCTCTTTGGGCCGTAGAAGAGTTAGGTTAAAAAATAATATCTCTTGAGTAGTTTTAAAATTCACCAATTTGACATCTAGAGAGAGGCTGCAAATAAAGCACATAAAGACAAACAAACTGAGAAATGAATTTACTAATTTGACAGCAGAAATTTGGCCTTTATCGAGGCACATGTGAGACGGAAAAAGAAGTTTCTGTGGGATACAAAGTTATGATGACTAATAATAAGAAGACATCACTGATGGTGTTGGCTTAGCAAACCATCCAAAGATTTATCCCAACAACAGAATCACACTGGAGTAAATCATACAGATTAACTTAGAGTGCTTTGTAGGTTTTTCCATGGTCAATTCAAAGGTCACTATTTTGGCTTCAACTACCAATTATTTTTGTTATCGCTGATTAATCTGCCAATGAGTTCCTTAATAAACTGTTTATCTATAAAATGTCATTACAAAAAAGGCCTTTTTTTCAGTTTACTGTGATTGATGTAAGAAAAAGAAAACACATTTGAGAAATTGGAACCAGCAAAGGTTTTGCAGTTTTGCTCAGGAAAATGACTAAAATGATTTTTAGATTATCAAAATAGTTGTTGAAGAATTTTCTGTCAATCAGGTAATATAATCGTTGAAGCTCCAGTCACTACTCAGCTTGAATTGAAGGCTTTTACCAGGCTCAACTGACTTTGAAACGGTGCCAGTTTATCATAATAGATGGATTATCTGATGCTACCACACTGAAGCGTACAAGGTAAAAAGGTGACTGTGTGGGTTTTGGGCCTAATGCTGCAGCTCTGGGATTGATTCAACAATAACCTTTATATGAAACACATGTGCTCATCATACCATAGTTTATGATAACCAACTTCTTTAATTAAAACTAAAGTATTGTCTACTATGCTCCAGAAACTGTGACATTGATGAGTGACAAAATAATTTTCCATGACATGTTCCAGGACCTGCTGATGCACAAATTAAGCACCAGACATGTTTTTTGTCAAATTGGTGAATATGGTTTCTGTATTTCCTCTTTCTGTGACTGTACATACCTTACCCTAAACTTGATCCTAATTCTAACCTTAACCATAAATGTCCCCCTTTAAGAAATTATGATCAGCCAACATGTCCTCAATTTCAGGGCCTAAAAATTTAAACCGGTCCCGATAAGAATAGCATAACATGTACAGATACTCAGGCATCAACGTGCATGCTCTAACAAGTGCTTGCACCTCCTACAATTACCCGCAGACATGGGTTTCTTGGTGAGCAGTTCTCTTATTCTGTCCTCTTTTGCCCTTTTGGAAACATTAAGATGTCGGCTGGCACAACGAATGCTGATGTGCTGAGAGCGAGAGTGAAACGGGAGTAAACTGCAGCTCTGGGGAACATTAATACATAATGATGGAGAGCAGGGAGATCAAAGTGTGACGTGTTATGCTAAGCACATTCAGACTCTTACAGGGAACGGCCTTTTTCAGAAAATGGAGCAAAGGAAAAAGATGAAAAGCTCTTTTTTTTTTTAAAACCAGACAAACTGATTAGGGATGTGAAAGAGTTAATAATCACCAAATGGGCCCAAACAGCTTCACAGAGAAGAAAATACCATAATGACCATTTACATTATTAAGAAACAGACCAAATGAAATGTAACAAACACACATTTCTGGACAGAAATGCTTAACACGCTTTTTTTTTAAAAGCATAGCAACAACTTGGAAATCTTCAAGAAATTTCTTTTTCTTTTTTTTTTTTTTACATTGACAGAGAACATTTTACATAGACCAGTTACAATACATTTAGTTTCAGTTTTGCTCCTCTTGAAAAGCAATAAAAAGTTCCATCTCTCTCATAAATAACACAAAGATGCAACCATGAATCAACCACCAATGTTGAGGAATAGCGTTACCATGTAACACCTTTACAATGCAGCCTACTTACTATCCTTTTCATGTCCAAAAAGCCCGACCTGCTAGTTGTAACTAAAAAGCTTGTCTTTCACAGCGTGAAGGATGGAGAGGAGGGAAAAAATGAGAAAGAGGAGAAAAGGCAAAAGGGGAGCTACATGGAAGGAAGAAAGGGAAAAACAGCTTGAAGTGCTGCGAGTGGTCTCCTCCGCATCCTCTCCTCAGCCAGTTAAGGAGCTTACTGAGGGCCGTAATTTGGCCCAGGGGAGTGGTGTCAACATGTTTGACACCCCAACTCTCATACAGCCTGTGGCAGAGACCTCTTGCTGCCCTCATACACTTCCTTTGATCTCATATTCACACACATGCTGGCAAAATAAAACACTCCAACATGCTCCGGGCCTGAGGAGGGGAAAGAAATTGGAGGAAGATAACGGGGGCAGTAGAAAGAGATGGAAAGAAATGGGGAAAAAGATGAAAGATTAATGTTTAAAAGTAGGAAGGGAGAAAAATTCAGTGAAAGTCACCCTGGAAAATGTTCCATTGGTGAGTCTGTGCTAGACCGAAAATTTTTCTGTAGATGAGGCGTTGTTGTTGTTTCACTGCAAGTCCAGATGTTTCAAGTTAATTTGAAGTGACAAAGGCCAACAGGGACGTCAGGATGTCTTCTTTGTCTCTCTGAGAGCTACATCAGATTGTCAGTGCAGTAAAAGAGAACACAGAGAAATGTCCATTTGTTTGCATGTAAAAGCGTCTTTCCACACATTTGTCAATTTGTCATTTGTCACAAATGATGGCACATAAAATAACACTAACAACATGAATGAGCCTCCAGTCCTCACTTAGTTCACTCGAAAAATGGACTCCAGGCGTGTACCGTTTGTGTCACACTAAAAACACACTAATATTTACATTAATTTCGTCCTGCCTGCTGACCTCACCTATTTCCCCTGGCTCCTTTCTCTGGATTGGCAGTAAGCGTTTGGTGGCGAACTTCGTCTGGTCATGAAGTCCTGGGGTTGGGAAGGTCAAAAACGATGGGTGGGTTCATGGGCAGGAAGTTGACGGTGCAGGCTGAAGCGTTGATGAACGTTGTGGTGCCATCTGTCATCATGCCGTAACCTAGGAAGCAGTGACAGAAGGAAAGAGGGGGTTAACTTAAGCACACTGTCATGACAAAACTTACTAAAGAAGATATGTTTTGTCATAGACCTTTATTGGGCACTTAACAAACCACACAATAGGCAGTGTCTTTATTTCATAATTATCCTATCCTACAGCAGTGCACTGGATGATTACTGTTTTGTATTCAGGACAGGGAATAGCAAAAGTCCTTATTTTTATTCTGACATGATCAGCTTTTATTTTGAAAATTTAACAGACCTTTAAATTGGGAGAATGAGAAGGTCTTTTAGAAAATACTGTACTGTGTGTAAAAACAACTCATAACTTGACACAAGTTATCTGTTATCTATGACGTCAGATATTGTAAACTTTGGTTTTTGCTGCCCTTCTAAGCAAGTGATAAAACACAATGGAGGATATTTACTATGCTTATGGAAAATTACAGTCAGAGTTCAAAATTATGCAGCACTGCAAAATTTCAATTTAGCAGGTATTTACTAAGAGCCTAGTTTTGCATAGAATGCCACTAAATGAGACCTGATGATGAGACAATGAAAAGCAATGCAGCACTGAAAAAAGTATTTTGTGTTGCTAGATAGAAAATATTGGTTGGATATTTGGAACCACAATCATGCATCCTTCCTGTAAAATGATTCTATGAGGAAATATTAGTTAAATAGCCTGTTTTTTTGTTTTTAGCTCAAAAAAAGATCAGTGATTGAATTAAACAGGTGTTCCACAGTTATGTAAAATTAGTGTGGGAGATTTTTGCTTAAAACCTTTGAACTTTTTGACTAGATTATTGCTTTAAACCAATACAAAAATTTAGCAGGCCAACTTATTCAATATTTAATGTCCTGCTTTAATCAATAATCATATCACACTACAGTTGACCCACTGTGATCCATTAAAAGCACATTGTCAAGCATGAGGACAGGGAAACAGTGAGGTAAAATAGTTTGAAGAGCAAAAGACACAGTTTCCTCTAGTCAGTTGGCAATGATAAATCAGAATTAGTGGTTATTGGTCTAAATGTCCTTCTTTGCATATTTAGCACTCTCTTTAGCGAGTCAGCTTCCAATTTTCAACTTCCGATTCGGCAGTTAAGGGGAAACTTAAAGGAAATTTAACTTATAATACTGAGTCACCAGTTTTCTTGCACCACATATTTTTGTGAAAGTGTTAGACATTCTAGTTAAAGCCTTGACGCTGTTTGAAATCCACTTTGAAATTTGTCTGGTCAAGATTTGAAAAAAGTAGTAAAATTGTCCTTTTTTGTGTTTTCACAAATAATTTAGCTTCTCTGTGATAATCTAGTCAAGATTTGACAAGTCTAAGTATAATGGTTTTTTATCTAGACCTGGTCTGATGTGGTTTAGATGGGAAAAAACAGTTAAATCACCCTTTTTTGTTTTTTAAAAATAGAATGAAGGTTTCACAAATCTGAAATTGTGTTTTAATCAATCTTTAAACTCACTGTCTGTTAATCCAGTCCGGACAAAGTATGGTGGTTTTGGATCTGGACCTGGTCCGATGTGGTCAAGGTGGGAAAGGTGCCCTTTTTTGTGTTTTCGCAAATAGAATGAAGGTTTCACACTGGGTTTCAAACAGTTTTGAGGCTTTAACTAGGATATCTAACATACTTTCACAACAGTGAGAGCATTGTAAATTAAGATTCCCTTAACTTTCCCCTTAACTGCAGAATGTGAAGCTGTGAATATGGAAGCCAACTTAAGTGTTGTCTTGAAATACATTTTGTATGAACCCATGCGCAGAAATTTTTTGGGTATCGCCACCCACCATCGTTCCATTTTACCAGTTCAAAGCTGGACCTTTAGTAAATATAGAGAAAATTAAGGAAATTGCCTGTGTAACACCAATAGAAGGGCTGAAAATCCCTAGTAAATATCACAAATATTTTTAAAAAAAAAGCTAAAATGACATCAAAGGAGGAAGTACTGCATGCAGCTTAACCACAGGGAGAAGAACAATTATGATGCAGTAGTTGATGGGGACAAAGAAAGAGTTGATCTCTAAGAAGTGCATTGAAGAAAAACAACAGCAATAGGCCCTTAGCATCGGCAGTAGAGGGAAAATCTTCTCTAAAAGTTGCGAGAATCCTGTTTGAGCAAATGCATGACAGTGTGACACTAACACCACTACAGTGTAAAAAAAATCTCTGCTTCAAAAGCACTTTGGATGTGTGTCTTCCAAATAGCAGATGCAATAGTGTTACCATTTTGTCAAGCAGAAGTTAAGTGCCATTTCTCAAAAAGTACTACAGTTTAACTTTGCACTTTGCATCAGGGATTTTTTAAGTGTACGTGTCACTCTTGGAACAGATCTGTGCATGTCTGTGTTGGTCTTTTAAAATGTGGAATACATGAATGCAATACACACAGGATCATTTCCTCCTTTCTGAATCTTTCTACCAGGGTCCTTACATTATTGAAGAGAGCTGCTTTCAGCCTATTTCTCCTCTTATAAAATCTGATCTAGTTTCTAATCTGGTTCTCTCTGATGGGAGACCGCCGCTCCAGAGGCTCAGCACTGACCCGATAACCCCAAAAAAAGCAATCCTCTGTCCTAGGAGACAGCCTCTCTGCCCTTGCTGGTAGGGATGAAATGCTGATAGGGATGTGGTGACTCAGCTATGTGCTAATATACACTTTAATCATTTTCTTCAAAAAACTATTGTACAGTATCTCCATATTCTCTAATGTAACATGGCTCGAAAATGTCAATGAATTTAATTTTATTCATCTTAAAAATATTCAATTTAAGGTAAAGGTAATTGACCATGATGTAGATGACATGGCTTTTTGCCTACTTGCACTTAGCAATAGAATGTTTAGGTGTTAAGATATGTGAGAAAAAGTTAGACAGTAATGTGGTGGCAGATAAAAAGTGTGTACACTCTTACCTTCAGAATATGACCACCGTTTATCTTTTTGCTTTTCTCCTACTGTCTTTACTCACATGTTCAGTAATTTAATACAGCCGAATACCCAATAAAGCTATTCTCATTTACATGTTTTTCTGTTTCTGTCATCAGACAACAGAACAAATATGAAATACTGACTGAAACAGGCCGCATTAAGGCTACATGTTTACCAGCTGTCACTTCCAAGCCATTTCCAAGCTGCTGGTCTGCACTGCTTGAATCCTGATTTTATAACCGTGAGGTCGTCTGACAAAATCAACATTCAAATAAGTTAAAGGCAATGGTTGTGCTGTGATTTCAGCTATACTTATAAAATAATCACTCCGAGAGAAAGTCAGAAGCTCATTCATGTCTGTGTCAGTTGCCGTGAAGTCAAACAAATTAGACCATAGAGAGGTGAGACTGTGGAGGGAGGCTCCGCAGGGAAAGCCCCGACTCTCTTCTACAGAAAGTTGCTAAGGTTTGTTCAAAAAGTCGCTAGATTTGTAACTAGGTGCTTTTCTGAAGAAAAACTTGCGAAAGGGGTGTGAACAGTCAGTAAATCTAGCAACAAAGGCGCTAAATTGGCAACAATGCCAGTAAACACCCCACTGATGATGCAATAGAAACTTTGCACCAATTCATTTTGAAAGAGCAACAGCCAATGGGGAAATTCCAGCACTCGACCAACGGCGTGATTTCATTCGGCTGACCAATGGTGTAACTTCAACATGCACTCACTTTTCACAATGCTTTTTTTCACGCTGCTTTTTCACCCATTTAACATTGCAAAAATCAGACACATCCTGTCTTAAACAGATTGCAGAAAAACTATTCTATGCATTTGTTACTTCCATACTGGTTTATTGCAATCCTTATTATCAGGATGCCCCAACAAGACGCTACTCTCCAGCTGATCCAGAATACTGCTGCACATGTATTGACAGGAACTATGAAAAGAGATCATATTTCTCCTGTGTTAGCATCATTGCATTAAAATGCTCTTCCTCACCTACAAAACCCTTTATGGTCAGACACCATCACATCTTAAAGAGCTCATAGTACCTTATTGCCCCACTAGAACAATGTGCTCCCAGAATGCAGGCTTACTAGTGGTTCCTAGTCTCCAAAAGTGGAATGGGGTCAGCCTTCAGTTATCAGGCTCCTGTCCCGTGGAACCATCTTCCAGTTTGGGTCTGGGAGGCAGACACCCTCTCCACATTTAAGAGTAGGCTTAAAACCTTCCTTTTTGATAAATTCTATAGTTAGGGCTGGGGTTCTTCTCTGTCCCGTAGTTTTGTGCTTTCTCATCTCCCTCCTCCCTCTTCCTGTCACTTTCTGCAGGTATTTCTACCTCCAGAGCTGCAGAGTCTGGATCTGAGACTGAAAACCACCTACTGCCCCCATGGTCCCGCTCAACACCCACTATTTCAGTTATTATTATTCGTCTTGTATTTAGTCTCATTATTATTATTATTATTATTATTATTATTAGTCTTCTTATTGGCCATTTTATTATTAGTTTTGTTATTAGTCTTTTTTTATTGTATATCTTTATCATTGTGCTGTGTGTACATTTATATGCTTAGTTACACGCTGTGAATATGTATATATGAATTGAAAGTACATTTATTTCAGAGAATATCAACTATTCCATTTCTCATGACAAAAACATTTTTATAAATTAACTGATGCTCTGCATATGAAATTAACGTCACACATTTATACACAATAAGAATGCATTATAAGTAATAAAATAGGGAAGTTAGTAAAAATAAAAGATTTGTGAAAAAAACACTTTTCAACTTCAAAGTGGATTTTTTACATACTGCATAAAAACTAACATGTACAAAAGTACAGAGATTATCACATGACTCTGTTGTAAGAGCAGTATTGTGTATTGGTTGATGCCTTTTAAAAACACGTGCACATACCTTCATGAATGTGTCCAAACACATGTAATTTGGGCTTGACTCTCCTCTGGACTGTGTTGAGTAGCTCCATGCACCCGACACGCTGCATCTTCTTAGGGACCCAGTCCAAAAAACCTGCACACAGTGACAAATCAAACACACTTCACACCAAACCCACTATTTCTTGAAGAGCCTGCAAACACCATCAGGTCACAAATGAAGAGCTCTTGCCCACATGAGATAATGAGGTGGTGAAATAGTAGCTAGTGTAAGGAAATGTCTTATACTCCTCCACTGTTTTAGATCCGTTATTATATTTGTCCACTTTGTAATGTTCACTGTTTCCCACTATGGCTTGTTACTAAAATGGAGAACAGGCCCAAACACCTAGATGTTGAGTTTGTAGAGATGGGAAAGAACAGCGATCGCTGCAATGCAATCTGGTCAGTTGAGGCTGCTGCAGGTTGAAAAGAGAGGCAGTGGAAGAGCACAATAATGCAATAATGCAATGCAACAATGCAATAATGTGACTAGGTACTGTAGGTTCTCTAAATATTGCATTACATATACATATAATATTGTATTATGCCGTACTGTCACAATAAATTCATTCCACAATTAATTTTTGCAATTCAGACTTTAAAAAAATGTCTATATTGATGCCAATTAAAATGTGGTCCAGAGTTATGCATGTTGTATTTTTTTTATATGTTTATTAAATTTATGTTTTAAGTTTCATTCAGTCAGATCTGACTGTTTTACATGGAAAAATAACTGAGAAGAAAACAAATACCTGTTTACTTGCTTTTATCTTACTTATCTTACTTACAAAAATAATGATCCTGTTTCGATCATTTCAGTAATGCATTTAATGGGCAACGGTATGATGTTTGATAGTGCTGTGTTGATTTTTCTGTTTCCATGGCTAATAGTATATCCAGGAAGGTTATAAATTTCATCTCTCTTCAAAAAGTGATACATAACATTTTAAAACGAAACTCTTCATTTTAGATTCTTTGTCTAATGGCAAACTGCACATCACAGCACAAAATAAAAGTGACTCTTAGAAAGCAGCCATAGAAAATAAAGATCAATCACAGCCACACGCAGATGCCGAATTCACAGTGTGTGTGACAAGGATGAAGCATGGAGTGTATATGATTTAGTGGATGCTCAGTGAGGAGGGATGCTGCTGATGCTGAGTCAATAAAAGCATCAAGTCAGAGACATAAAATGACTGAGGAGCTCATGTCTCCATCTTCCCTGCCTTCTGTTCTTCAGCCCAGACAGGAATAAGAAAATAAACACAATGGAGAAGAGAAAAAGAAAGTGAACTTAAAAGAACAAATAAAAGTGAAACAAAACTAAAAGTCCTGCTAGCACTGCCCTACAGTTTCCTAAAGTCTTCTAACCCACATTACTAAAACAGGAAAGCTAAGGCAGTGTTAAGCTGAAATAAATGATTAGCCTATAAAATGCTAGAAAATAGTAAAAAATGCCCATCAGAAGCTCCCAGAGGTTCCCAAACGACATTTTCAGACTGCTTATATTGTCCAACCAAAACTCAGCCTTATAACTGTAAGTGTATTCCTTACAATACACTTACAGTATTGTAATCGACTGTGGGAGTGAAGTGAGAAGTTGTGAGGGATTTTTGTTACTCAGGGTATTTTGCTTTAAAGTGCCACTTGTTTCAAAGCAGCTGCTGCTTTTGGCACTGAGCCTCTTTCCCTCTTTTTGTCTCACTTTCTCTCTGTGCTGTTAACTTCTTCCTCACAGCCAGATAAAGAGGCCATTTTTTTCCTCTCTAGCCACCGAACTGCTGCTTTATTGCACCTCATTAAAGACGGATGCTTTTGCTGCAGTGCAAAACGTCTTGATCACACTCCTTTTTCTTTCACCTTCTTGTTCATCATTCATTTCTTCTGCTTTTTAAAAAAAAATTTGAAAGTGGATTCTTTTCTTGGCTCCTGGTGCTCCTGGTGCTAAGAAACTAGTTTTGGTCCGCTACTCCTTTTTTCCTTACTCCTACTTTGTGTCTCTCTCATACCTTTCCCTTCAGTCTGTGTTTGTGTGTGTGTGTGTGTGTGTGTGTGTGTGTGTGTGTGTGTGTGTGTGTGTGTGTGTGTGTGTGTGTGTGTGTGTGTGTGTGTGTGTGTCTCATGCATTAGTAGCCTGCTGTAGCTGCTCCATATGCCGGTGGCTTACGAGCAGATAGCTGGAGACACTCGGCTAAACTGAATGGAAAATAAATGGCCGTGTTCCCAGCTGAGACGCAGACACAGAAATCAATCACACACACTCATCTGAACACTGCAGCTGCAGTGAGAGATGAGGTGTGAAAGTGTGTGTGCAA
Source organism: Xiphias gladius (assembly GCF_016859285.1). Classification (NCBI taxonomy): domain Eukaryota; kingdom Metazoa; phylum Chordata; class Actinopteri; order Istiophoriformes; family Xiphiidae; genus Xiphias; species Xiphias gladius. The sequence goes on along the minus strand of NC_053401.1, from coordinate 17,904,095 downwards.
GACTGAGATTCAGTGAGAGAGGAATGTGTGTGTTTGAGAGTGTCTTTGTCTGCTTGTGTGTAAATGTTTGAGACAGAGAAGTGTGTATAGGATGTCAGTCTGCTTGTGCACCAGCATTTGTGTTTGTTGAGTCTCTTGTGACGTTGGTGTGTAACGAGGGTGTGTGTGAGGATGACAACACATGAAGAAGCTACAGTATTTAGAGCAAATAACTTGTGAAAAATACATTGTCCCGCAATGTATTTTGTTGACAAAAATTGTGACAAAATGTATTTGTTAATTACCTTTTTCCCCCATGACAAAGACAAGATCTTAATGAGACAAAACTGAAGACATTAAACAATAACTGTGACTAAATAGTGTGCCAAGTAAGTAGACTATGCCTGTTTTCAGTGTGTCAGATGCATATTTAATCATCATATCTTTTGCTGATCAGCTAATTTTCAGGTTTTATATTAGTATTGATAAAAAAAAATTAAGCTGCCACTCAAAACTGAAGTGTTTTGTGCCTCCTCATCCAACAAAAGTGTGGATCTCAATCAAATCCTATGGTTGTAGTTATTTTAAACTTTTTATTTTTACAAATGTTCAAAGTTGAAGACAACTGGATTCAATAAGGGAAAAACTAGAAAGTAGAAAACCCCAACCCTACTCTCAGCAATAATATACCGACGCACACCTGATCAGTTGACTTATAACTTGGACTTGACAGGGAGACTTGACTCGGGACTGTATAGCCAAGACTTAAGTCTTACTTGTGACTTGCAAATCAATGACTTTGTCCCACCTCTGCCGGTTCAAGTCCAGCTAGGGACCTTTTTTTGCAAGCCATTCCCCACCTTTATCTCCTCTTCCTTTCCTGTCATCTCTTAACTGTATATCTAATTAAAAATGTTAAACATGATGGTTATTTTTTAGGCTGAATCCAGTATTTTAGACTCAATATATTCTATATTTGACAACTTTTGGGTCAATAAATAAATAAAGAGCATGTGTTTTTCATGCCGAAAACTATATTCCTGGTAGTGCAGAAGAGTAAACTGAAGAAAGAAAATATTCAAAATACAAATAACTTTAAAAATGTGTGCTTTTCCATGTTACTGAACTTACATGTGCACATGTACTGTATCTGTATGTATGGGGTAGTGACAGTGAGTGTGTGTAAATATATTTACAATTTTGATTTTACAATTTATAACTCACATTTCTCAGTACTGAGCTCACCTTTTCAATACTTTTCACACAGTCAGAATCACTTTTCACTGCTTTGACACTAAAGGCAATCAATGACCACATCTTTCAAAATACATTAAGTGTTTTTCTATTTAAACTCAACCACCACCTTCCTCTGTGGATTTACACTCCATTTTACATGCTTACATACTATTGTAAAAATGGTTAAATTTATGTTCAAAACTTGAAAACATAACAAATAATGATTGACATTTGCTACATTCTGCTACATCTACTTCTACATAGAACTAAAAAATTAAAATTGCATAAATTCCTAATTTGAACATCCATACATACATCCTATTTTCATTCCTTGATGACCTCTATGAAAGACTTATCAGTCCCGGTGTCAGGACTTCCAGTCACAGAGTGGTTTTCAGCCAATCCCCAATCCACCTTTCTAGCCATTCTTCAACTCCATAGAGGAATTCTCCTCCGCAAGGAGGTGGAAGGTTTATGATCAGATGTCTCTTTTTGACTAAATGAATTCTGATCCATTCCCAGGTGGACTGAAGAGAGGACATAAGGTGTGATGATGTGAATGAGAACTTGTGGCAAAATGCCGAAGACAGGGTTGACTATGTACAACACTGTCTCCTAGAAATTACGTTTTTAGAACACTAAACTGCAACAGCAAGTACACTTGTAGGAAACACAATTGCAACCGGTTTATGTTTTCTATTAACGTAGTGGGGATATTTTGTTAATTTATGTATGTGGCAAGTCAATATACTACAATATCCATTTGTAGCGACGACATAATTATCAGACTTTTTAATGGTTATGTTTAGACACTCACAACTCTTGGTTAAGGTTAGTGATTATGTTCTGGTTTAATACAGAAAAAGTTCACTGTGACTCAAATACAACGTGTTTATTTGCTTTCAACCAAAGCCACCATCTTTCTGGAACCTAACCTAAAGTGCTTTTGTTGCCTAAACCACAGACGGGAATGTGGATGTGAACCCTGGACTCTGTAGTGAAAGTCATGCGCTTTGTACAGTATGTCCTACATCCAGCCCAACCATCTCCTGGTGACTCCGCTGCTGTTAATAGATGTAGCTTTATTTATTCAAAAAATACATTGCCGATGACTGAACATTATCCAGCCAGAGATGAGGTTTCCAACATAACATATTTCCCTTGCAATTTAATTGTATGGAAACTTAATTTTGTACACTTGGAATTATGAATGGAAAATAAACTAACAAATAAAGCCTAATGAAGCATGTTGCTGCATTTCTGATTCATATTTGTGACATATACTGTAAGGTAGAGCAATCCAAGCAATAAAGAAGTGCTCTTGTTTTGGTTTTAAATAAATAAATGATAGTTCAAAGACAGTAGTGATGCCTGTTGTAACCCCACCTGTTATCAATGTTTTTTTAGGTCGGTGTGTTCTGAGTGCTAAAGTTTTCTTGTTGATCCTGAGACATGGATCAAGTTTTTTGTTTCATTAGTGCATTTTAGATGTGCGATTAACTGTTTGTAAATAAAACTCTGTGAAGAGTGAAAAGGTGAACTCAGTATAGAGAAATTTGAGTTACCACCTGAAAAATTGTAAAATAAAAAAAAATTGCAATCGCTATGCAGAGATGTATGTAGTGTGTGTATGTGTGTGTTTGTGTGTGTACTTGTGCTTCCATCTTTGTGAGGAGCAGTTGAGTTGCGTATTAGACCTTGGGAGTGAGGACTATTGGGAGAGTGAGGACATTTTGAGCAGTCCTCACAACTTCGAAGGGCTGTTTGAGGGTTAAGACTTGGTTTTAGGGTTCAGGTTAGGATTGGGTTTAGGTTAGTGTGAGGGTTGGGGTTAGGTATTTAGTTGTGATGGTTGAGGTTAGGGTAAGGGGCTAGGGAATGCATTATATCATATTTATTAATGAGTGTCCTCACAAAGATAGAAGTACAAGTAAGTTTGTGTGTGTTGTAATCTGTGTCTCACCCAGTGGGGGGCAGTGTGTGACCAGGATGTCTGTGTTGTCGGGTATCTGGTTCCACTTGTCCAGCAGAGCCTGACCCCGTGGCAGGTTGAAACCCCAGCCATAATACCAGGGCTGCCTGCACACATACACACACACACACACACACACACACACACACACACACACACACACACACACACACACACACACACACGCACACACACACACACACACACAAAGAAATACAGATAGTTTGGTTAATATACTGACTGTCAGTGGTAGAAAAAACATCATATTGGATCTTTTGAATTTAGCTGTGAATCTAGCTGAGGTCATATGTCATACACCTCACTCTTTATCCTATCCTAACCTTTGCACAACCTTTAACTTGTACGTGAATAAAACTGGTCATTAATATGAAACTGGAGTTGAGCGTAACACAGAAAATAGGACCTTTTATAATTCCACTCAGACGTGCACATATTAAACAATAAGTAATGAAAATGTTCTCATAAAATTAATCTCAAAGCAAATCATTTTACACAAGACTTGTCACTCTTCAGTGAAAACCAAACAAATGCAATAAAAATAATTATGACATAAAAGAGATCCTTATGTGAACAGTACTCAGAGTTACATCATCACATCAAACCACTGACATTAAATGAACCACTGAATAAGTAAAAATACATTAAAGCAAAACAATAAAGTTGAAAAGAAGAACACAGTCAGAACAATGTTATGGTGTATCTCCTGTTAACACTGGATGTTGGATAAACACAATGTAATGCGAGGAGGAACTGCTAAAAATCTCTTTCTATGTGAAGGGCAAACCATTTTTGATTTTGGAAATGTACAGGCTGTGGAAAATATAAAATATAGAACACTTTGATGAAATTTATACTGATGAAATTTGTCTAACACTCTTGATGACTGTCCAGTGTCGTGATGATTCAGTTTGAAGAGGGTTGAATTACCCTGTAAATGCACGTTTCCTGCATTTTGCATAGGCAACTTTTGGCACTGGCAGCAAATATCTGGCTTCTAACCTCCTGTAGTTGCTGCCTTAAAGGGTTAATGATTAAAAAAAAAATCTCACTACTCTTTTTTTTCCTGCCCCACCCTAACATCTGCCAGCTCCCTTGCGTTTAGTGTCTAAACATGCACAGCTACCCAGAGAGGTTATGAAGAGTAGTTATCAAGTGGAAGATGAGAGGAGGAATCAAGCTGATCCCCTGGGGGGCGGCAGAAGCTACATCTCCTTGATCACACTAAGCCCTGGAATGCTCCACAACAGGAAGTTGAGGGACGAAGAAAGGCGAAATGAGAGAAAAAGAGAAGAAGAAGAGCCTTGATGGCTGGGGCTCTTGTCCCTTTACTTTGATAGCGGATGCCTCGGCCATGAGTTGAGTGACGGAGAAGAAATTAACATGTCACTTACAATCTGTACTCCGATCCATCTTCCTCTCCAACACGCCACATGCGTGCGTGTGCATCCGTGGCCAACGGCGTCTGTTGCCGTGCAGCTGGCTTTTTTTAAACTGCAGCGTGCAATCAATCGAAACGCCAACTTTATCGCCATGGATGCTGCCCGATGCGTATGTGCTCAGTGGAACATCAGATGAGGATTTTTTAGAATAATTTCCAGAGCGTGTGTGTGTGTGTGTGTGTGTGTGTATGTGTGTCTGTCATGCTTGGGGACTTCAGATGCAGATGGGGAGACAGAAAGAAAGGCCTGAAGATAGGAAGAAATACCTGTCACACACACTCTCTCCACCTCCTTTCTCTCTTTTTCTCAAATTATGAAAGCTAAAAATGGTGTCCCTGAGGTCGCCGGCGCAGGGAGGGGTGGTCAAGTGCATGTAGTAGAGCGCCATGAGAAATCACTCAGTATTTCAGCTGGAGTGCATGAAATTAGAATTCCTCACTTCCTGAGCATCAGAGACTAAACATTTTTGATGAATGATCCAACACTACCTATGAACACAATTTCAATAATTTACACAGCAAATATTAAAACATTTAGACTGGCCTTAGCACATTAACAGGGCCTGTGGAATGTAATATTCATGTCCATCTTAACATGGACATTTCAATTAAAATGCAATGAGCTCAGTGGTTTGATTGATGCCCCTGACTCTAAGTGTGAACGGAGGGATGAAGAGAGAGCAAAGGAGAAACAATAGAGAGATTTTCCCTGATTATGACTGGCAAGATGGTGATCTATCCTAACAGAAGGTTATATAAGCAAAGAGAAAGATTCATGAGGATGGAGAGAGGGAGCAATGTGCTTGAATGAATTGATGGATGAAGTAGTTCAAGTCTACTTAAAGGACCATATTGTACTTTTTCATGTTTTATTAACTACAAATCATTTACACTTTACATTATTTACAACCATTTTACAAAGCATACTGTGTATTTAGAATGATTTCATTTCTTCAAAGTAGTAAATGGTGTCAGTTAATTTTAAGTGCACTGTGAAAATCAACTTGAAACTTGCTTTAGATTGGTAATTTGCTTCAATGAACAATTGTTTACAACAAAATAACATTTTTTTTTCTTCCTGGTTTTGATTATATTCAGGATTTGATGTTCACGCGGAACTGAAAAACCTGCTTGAACCTGGTGTTACATGACTAACATTATCCAGCATTCTGATGTATGATTGCAAGATTGTCTTTGATTCTTGCACATCTTTTCTCTTCCCACTGAGTTCCCTCAGCAGTTGATAATGAACCCAGTTTGGTTTCTGTTTGCTTGGACTCTGCTGCATTTACAATCTGCTGGATTTGGCTTCTTTCACTGATCATGTTGGTCATACTTTCACTTTTATTTCAGCATGTAGCTCCTCATTAAAATGATTCATCATATTTTATTTTGGTGAGTAAATACCATGCAGCTTGCGTTGAAAATACACCTGTGCACACGGCAGACAGTGATGTGGTTTACATGCCATAGTATCACACTTTCTACTGGCTCATCCAAGTCTCTGAAACCAGGATAAGATGTTTACACGTACAGACATAGCCAGGTGCCCAAATTTGCAACATCGAAGCTGCGATTTGCAATATGATATCATTTCCCTTTTCATTCCATTCGACTTGATTCATTAATCACAACAACTGTAAAACTTGCAGCCCATACATGAGCGTGCATGATGCCACATAGAACTAAAGTACCTGCAATTCATGAGCAACAACCCTGTGTTAGTACAGTTGGGCATTCAACAATGCTCTAACACCCCGAGAGTCAACCGGCAGTCAAAGAGTTGAAATTGGTTGCCAACGACCAATTGTTAATGGGTTAAAACAGTCAAACCCACTGGTATGGTCTTTCAATGCACCCACAAGCAATCTGTTATTGATCAATACTGTTTTTAAGTTCCTGTCACAGAAAAAACAGAAAACAGAAAACGTACTTTCTTAAATTAAAAAGTTTTAAAAAATTTAAGTCGCTGTAAATTTTGGAAAGAATTTTCAATTTCAATTTGTCAATTGAGGATTATAGTTTCCTTTATAAAGTACCCCAGCTTGTTTTAATTTTGTGCTATCAATCATTCTGTAAGACAAGGCGTCACACTCTTTCAAACAGTTATATCTCGTTTTGCAGCAAAACCTCTTCATGGTGTCCACCATGCCAGGAAAACGTCTCCACTCTCACTGTAGGCGTCTCCATCACAGTTACTGAAAAGAGATTATCTTACACAAGGAACTAGTGTCTCTGTGTGAGAGAACCACTCCTGTATTTGCTGCTTAAACTCGAGACTAGCTGAATATAATTCTACAGATAATATCCTTGCTCCAGAATTATAATGTTTTTGGCACCAGTGATTTGTTTTAACTTAGAGAAAGAGAATCAGGCAAAGCATGGAGCATATTAAAAATTCTGTTAATGTACCAGGCTTGTATTTGCTATGGGTTTTTAAAAAAAGGAGAAAACAGATGTTTTTGAGCTCTCAATCCCCAGGCACATATTCAGGCTGCACATTTGGAGAAAAACAATGGCGTTCAAACCATTACTTTCATTTCACACTCACTCAGAGTTACTGCCTTAATTCTCTTAAGGACAAGGTGAAAAGTCAAACTTAACACTTAACTGAAAATGCATTTAAGGTTTTAACACAAACGGGCAATGCACAGGCCTTTGCTTAAGTTTTTGAGCTTGCGTGTGTGTGTGTGTGTGTGTGTTTGTGTCTGTCTGTCTGTGTCTCTAACTAACAGAGGCCCCTGGAGTAAGTACATGAATCATTGAATGGCTCTGCCGAGGGCTGCAAAGTGCCCGTGGTTGCCTCTCTCCTTCTCTGTTCCTTGATTCTCTCTTCTTCATCTCTCCCCCTCATCACATCTCATTTCTCCTCCTCCTCCACCACTCTCCGTCTCTTCTTGACATACTACTCCATCTCTCTCCATCTCTCTCTCCCTGTCTTTCTCCCCCTCACTCTTCTCGTTAGCGGGGAAACGACCTGCAGCCACCAGAGTAGCCTGCTCTCTGAGAGCCTGCATTCTGTATTTGAGAGGGATTTTTTTAAAACCACATCAACAGTAATGGTATTCTGTGGTCCAGCAGGTAAGAGATTGAGAGGCAGAGTTTGGAGTAAGTTATCAAACTTCAATACTTTTTTTTAATACCAATCAAAATGTGTCTGTTGACTGAGTATTTTGGCCACTTGGGGGCAGCATTATTAGCTGTAAATAGGGCAAAATGTTAGCAAATATTTGCCTGTTTACACATCCAGCAGACAGATAAATATGATCATTCATTTGGAGTTCTTTTTTCTGGCCACCAGGCTAATGTAAAGCTGATATTCACTCCCTTAGCTCTGTTTTTGGTCTCTACCAATTCCTGAGGAAAACATCTGGCTCTTTAGCTGCTAGTCTCTAACTGTGTCTGTCTGCTGTTTGCCTCTGAGCAAGTGGTGGACAGTGGATTTTTACAGCTTTTTCTCTGAAAACAGCTGCTGTGGCTGGAAATACTGTTGAGAGAGAGCAGTGAGACATTACAGTTGCAGGCCATAAAACTATAACTATAAAACTAGCATGAACACATACACTGTAGTTTATTTTAACCCAGTCCAATACACAGCATCCTGCTGCCCCGAATATTCACTAGAGGACCAAATGTGAATTCATCCGCTACTGAAAATAATCCAGGATTTTCTCCATTTTGTTTGCTACAAACAACAGTTACCAGCTATTTTAGGAAATTACTGAGTCTTTTTTTAAAATGAAACCATATATTTGTGAGGTGATTTTAAAGATTAACATCTTCAGTAGGAACCAATGGGCTTGGAGTTGAGAGCAACAGACAGAACTGTAAAGTCAGAAAGTGTTGACAGACAGACTAACACACTTCTTATGATCTTAATGGGATTTGTTGACAATAAAACGTTTTTTGTATAAATTTAGCCTTATCCTTTAAATGTAAAAGTTTGTAGGAAAACATATTTATATTCCTCAGACTAAGGTAAGGTAGAATTTTTTTTTTCTTTTATTAGAACTGAGACTTATGGAATGGATTGGTAACAATATCAAAACTTTTAAAACAAGATTTAGACAAGGGAGAGAGGAATATACAACAAACATGGATACACACAGAAAAAAGGAAACCCATAGGTGTTGACAAGAGAGGATGAAAAAGAGGAGTTGAGGTGAGGAAAATCTGTGGTTTTTGATTAAGAAAAAAATTAGAGGATTACTGTAACAGGGGCCATCTTAATGTTTAATACAGGCCTCGTGCTAATCACTACATGCACCAACGCAGTGAAAACACCCATCCGTGATCACCTCTGCTAGATTTAATTAACTACTCATTATTTAACGACCCTGGGAGGCAGGTTGGGGGAGTGGAGCACAGTGGTTTGCATACACACACAAGACACACACACTTTTGTGAAAAGATGTTCCGTCTTAGTTTGCCATGCAACATGAGGTAAAGTGAATATTTGCAAATGCATTCATGCCTGTTTATTTTTATTCTATTTTGTTTTTCATTTCCAAACTTTGTCTGCCTGACATCTATGTCTTTACAGCCTTGGAGCTGCTTGCCCCCCTCATTGGGAAACCTCATGGAGGGGAGGCTGCTGTTGCCCTGGGCTAACCTGCTCTGGCGGAGGTCAAGTGTAAAGCCTCTGCTAAATTGTATGGCAGGTGAGACTGCCTGAAGAAGCAGACTCAGATGTTCACTCCTGAAGCTCAGCCTGAGGCCAGGTTTTCCTTGCTGTTTCTCTGTGCTTCTCTTGCATGTCAATGGAATATGGTACGTGGGTCGACCCTGCAAAGAAGGGATAATGTAGGGTGACTGACAAACACTGGCTCATTCACCACGTGTGGCTATCGGCTGACATGTAACATCCAGTCATATTCATTCATGTGTACAGAGTGGCATTATAACCTGACACTTCTCACTGTTTACTGTAACAGCTTTCTTCATCACCCCATCCACCTCCTTAAGTGTTATAATTTTTGGCATTGTTGATTTTCCTTAGATTTATTGTTCATGTTTGTTTATCGCGGGGATTAGCTTTCTAAGCAGAATTGTAGTTCTTGCTCTTCTCTAAGGCCTCCCACAAAGTCCAGAGACTTTTCTGCCAAATTTAGCTGTATAACCATTTGTTATGGTAATTGCTCTGACATCTCAACGCCCAACCAACACCCAACCCTACCCTCCGCATCCTTATCTTACCCCACTATATAAAGGACACACTACTTCCTGCATTGGCACTGGATGGTGACATGTAAATCTTTAGCTGTGGAATCGTTCAATATGGGCATTATTCTTCAGGATTCTCAGCTGAACAAATTGATAAATGAGCAGGTGGACATGACTGGACTCAGGACATTTTGGGCAATCTGCTTAAGACTGAAAAAGCTGTGTCAATGTGAACACTGCTGTTGAAAAGGCAATCCCATTTGAAATGTCAATTATACATTTCATTATCTTCTTTGACAAGTCTGCCACATCCAACATCTTTATAACTCCAACTGAGTAATTACAGCTACAAGGCTACTGTATTTACCCAAACACAAATTAATTATAAAGTCCTCCACTACAACTTCCATTTAGAAAATGTAATTCCAACATTCTGCTTCCAAACTTACTGACAGCCACAGGTATTCAGGAGTTACATTGTAAACTTGTAGCTGTAGTTCTTAACCAGAGCTACTTGACATTGAATTGAACAACAGAAAAGGCTTGAATGCCTAAACCAGCAACAACAGTAAGGACTTCCAGTGCCAGATCCATGAAAACATTCCTCTGACCTAATGACAACAGAAAAGATGATTCAAAGCAAGGTTAAGGAATCAAAACACATGACAACAAGACATCAAAACACGAGACAAGATTAAAAAGTTCCTCTTTTTGGCAGCAACAGCAGTTTTCAAAGAAGTGTGAAAGCAATGCATTTGGAAAGCATAGGCTCCCAAGTTGTTTTATATGTTGAGAAGAGACAGTTCTTCAGTTTAATTATTTAATGTAACTCAAAACCACTGCAGAGACGCTATTCGATTCCTTGAACTCATACAGATGTATAATTGTGGGCAAGCACACACGTGAGGCGCCTGCCATAGTGGGCTGATCCTCACAGCAGTAATACAGAGGCAGGACGGGAAACATAGACAGTGAATCCGAAGAGGGAAGAGACAGAGAGAAAGAAAGGCAATAGAGGACACAAAACACGAAATTCAAATTTGATATTGCGAATAAGACAAGATGGAGAGAATAAGTGGCATAGGTGTGGGTGAATGTATGATCTGGGAAATGAGGTATGATAAAGGATGGAGAGGAAAGGGTAAGTGGAGGCAGAAGAAAGAGAACCTGTGAAAGAGGGAAGGATGGAGTGAGGACAGAGGGAATAAGACAGCACTGGGAGGCAGAGTATATCTGACTCTGATAATAAGAAGGATTAGAGATGTTACAGAGACTAGCCTACAGAACCCTCCTCATTGTAACTGTGTTTGTGTGTGTGTGTGTGTGTGTGTGTGTGTGTGTGTGTGTGTGTGTGTGTGTGTGCGTGCGCATGTGTGGTCTTTGCTGTCCTAACACCACCTCACTCCATCTATCCCTAAGTAACCACTTACTTTACTTCCTCTACAGACATGCTGATGATGAATATCATGTGATATGATTCAAAGCTCCATAAAAGCTACTAAATAGCCCTTGATGTGAGAGTATTTTGTCAAAAGTTTATCACAACTTTGGTCTTATTTTTCAATCATTTTGACCATCATTCCAATTGGTTATGTTCAAATTGTACTCTATAAAGCATTGATTCCAAAACACTTTGGTATGGGCTCTCTCATGACCATTGGAAAAATTTAAGTGAAAATAAAACTGAACAGACCTTTTTAACAACAGACATATTGAGTTGGCCTTGACCTTGACCTTTGACCAACAAAATCTAATCAGTTCATCCTTGAGTCCAAGTGAACATTTGTGCCAAATTTGAAGAAATGAGAGTGGGGCCGATGGACACACAACCCAAAAATGTAATTGCATACATATACAGTTTCAGTTCAAACTGAAATTGAGGACACCTGTAATGTTGGTAATAATCCCTTACTGTGTGCACAACTATGGTAAGTAAAGTAGGCCAAAGCTGAAGCAGTTGAAGAGTTGAAGAAGCCACTATGTAAACCGTGATGGATGTTTAAAACAGATCGTTTGGGTAATAATTTTAACGTTCACTTTCATTTTCTGTGCAAAACAAGTCTGGCTCTCCTGGAGGTTTGTTTCCTGTTTCTGTTTCTTGACCCACTGGATCTATTTTGGTAAGTACAGGACCAACAGGAATGATGATGCCATAACTGTGGAAAGTTGTATGAAACTCCAATATCTCAATGTTTCCCAAAAAAGACCTGAATGCACCAACAAGAAAGCTTCTTTAAAACAGTCCCTGCTCAGGAGGTATATGAGGTGGAACTAGAGCAGGAGGGTAGGGAGAGCACTACGTTGGATTTGATGTGCACTGCTCCTTTAATCTGCCCTTCCTGAGACCTTGGTTCCACCTGTGTGGCATTGACTGTGTCTTCACCCCCAAACCTTTTTGCAGAGAGGCAGATTGGACATGTTGGCCCTCAGCATGACTGATGTAACTCACAGCAGGTTTCAGGACATGGACACACACTAATGCTCTCTCTCTCTCTCTCTCTCTCTCTCTCTCTCTCTCTCTCGCTCTCTCTCTCTCTCTCTCTCTCTCTCTCACACACACACACACACACACACACACACACACACACAAGCACATACACACTCAGATGCAAACGAACACACAGTCAGATCTGGTTTTGCAGCATTATGTTCAGCGATAGTGGGTATTATGGGCTTATCTCACTTTAAGTACCTTTTTGTGTGTGTAAGTGTGTGTGGTGTGTGTGAGAGAGAGGGAGAGATCTGTGTAATGGTGTAATTGCAGGTAAGCAGTGAGTTCAGTGGGGGTCTCAGCAGAAAGTGGCAGAAGGATTAGAAGATTGCCAGAGCTCTGATTTACACACAGTGTTATAGTAGACACAGGCTTCTCTCCAATGATACACTGGCAACACACACACACACACACACACACACACACACACACACAGTCATGTCTCCATGACTTCGGAGGACATTACACTGACATACATTAATTTCCTGACTGGTTAGACTTACTCTAACCTTAACCATAACTACTACTTGCTAACCCTAACCTTAACCTAAACCTAACCTTACCATAACCATAAAACGTCTTCACCTTAAAATTTAATGATTTACATTTTGGGGACTTGCTTCTGTCCCAATAAGGAAGACAAGTCCCCATAATGTGACTGGTTAGAGAGATGAGGGTCCTCACAACACGAGTAATACTTGGACCACACAAACAGACACACACACACACACACAAACACAAACTCACACACACACACACACACACACACACACTCAGCAGTGGGCCCAGTTGGGTTTAGTTTGCATATATGTGTCCAAGCATCCTGTGAATCCTGGACAAGGACACTGTGGCATCACAGAGCCCATCTGTGGGACAGAGAATGGGGATATCTGCCCATTTGACACACACACACACACACACACACACACACACACACACACACACACACACACACACACACATAGACAGAGAGCGCAAGCAAGCTTCATCAAGCTAAGTGAGAGGACACTAAGAAATGCTACACAAGACGCACTTCCCTGTTCCGTGTTTGTGTGTGTGTGTGTGTGTGTGTGTGTGTGTGTGTGTGTGTGTGTGTGTGTGTGTGTGTGTGTGTGTGTGTGTGTGTGTGTGTGTGTGTGTGTGTGTGTGTATTTGTAATTCTATCTTTGTTGGAACAGTTTGAGTTATAGACCTTACAGAGTGAGGACATTTTGTCTGGTCTTCACTTACCCTTACTAAGTAAAGAATTTAGAATATCAGAAATAAATGCAAATTAATTTCGTATAATCATAATATTTAATACAATTTCCAAAGTTCCTGAACAAATTAAAAAATGCTTTTATATGCTGAAATAAAAAATACAGATATAAAATGTACACTTGACACAATAATTAGCACCCTTTTGCTGAATTTAAATTGGTTACTCAAACAAAATAAAAAAGAAATAAGACTCAACTGTGCTTGATTTTCAGTGTTCACATGCCCTGAATTAACCAATGAATGATGGTTTTACTGCATAAAAAGGGGCTGATTGTTTCCAGACAAGAGAGCATCAGAAATGCTATTATCAAAATACATAACAATTCCAAAGGCAATTACCAAAGATCTTTAAATTCCTGTTTCAGTACTTTGTAATGTTATTAAGAAGTTTCACAGTCATGACGTTTCCAGGACGTTGCCCTAAGAAGAAACTCAATGAGAGAAGTCTTTGAAGGTTGATGTGGATTGTGGAAAAACACCACACAAGACCAAACAGCTTCAGGCTGACTTGTAGCAATCTGGAGTGGGGGTCTTAGCCCCATACCATACGCTTCACACTAAAACAAGTAGGGCTTTCTTGGATAATATTCTATGGACAGATGAAACCAAAGTAGAGCTCTTTGGGAATGCAGTGCATCAGTTTGTTTATCGGCGACGAAATGAAGCTCATAAGGAAAAGAACATCCTTCCTACAGTAATAGAGCAAAATGTGTTACCAAGTGTCAGAAAACTAGGTTTGAGGTGAAGATCTTTGGATTTTCAGCCGGACAACGACCCAAAGCACACATCCAGAAGCACAAAAGAATGGTTGAAAAGGAAAAGATGGACTGTTTTAAATTGGCCAGCAATGAGTCCTGACCTAAATCCCATTAAAAACCTTTGGGCAGAGCTGAAATCTACCATTGCAAAAAGGACTCCCAAGAGCTTCAACACATAGGAATGAAACAGTGGCAGAAACTACCAGCAGACAGGTGCAAAAAGCCTGTAGATGGCTGCAAGAAATGTTTAGAGGCTGACATTGTTCCGAAAGGTTCTGCAATCAAATATTATTGAAGGGTGCTGCTAATTGTGCCTGGGGTGCATTGTTGTGTTTGTATTATTTCACTATTATGCAAGTTTTGTTTTCTTATTTTCTTATGTTCAGTAACTTTGGACATTTTATTAAAACATTTTGATAATACAAACTTGGTTAATTAGCATTTATTTCTGGAGATATTCTAAATTCTGTACTTAAAATTCAAGGGTGCAAATAATTTCAACCAGGACTGTACTTCCTGAGGTTATCATTGACTGTGGTGTCAATCGTGAATAAACCTCCATAAATCCACTTAGAAATCATAGAAAAAAGACGCTACTTACAACTCCATTAACTGGCTGAGAATAATCAGGTTTTTATGTTTCCTTCAGTATCACAGTGATCCAGTGATAGATATCTGTACATCTATGGCTACATTGCATACAGGAGCTGATCAGAGCGTATTCAGCAACCTTTAATGGAGACAATTTGCCAAAATGCAAACAATAAGGCTAAAAACAGGGCCAAGTTGTAGCTCACAGCTCACTAACTGACTCCATGCCAACATTACACTTCCTGTTTCCATCCCATGGCTGTCTCACTTTTGTCTCAGGGGGGCCCCACATTGTCAGTCTTTGAAAACCCCTGCTTTAGTAAGCAGTAAATTGAGATTTCAACACTTCACCATAAATCATCATAACTTTGGATCAAAAATTATAGGCATTGTGTTATCTTCCAACAAAGAGAATAGGGACTATTATGTCAGCAGAAAAAGTTTGTCCAATCAGACAACAGGGTACTATAAAAACTCTCCAGATGTGAATAATCTGCCTTGTTTTACTCAAAAAGCAAAGGTTCCATCCATTCCTCACTGGCAGCTGTTTCCCTCATCACACCACTTTTCTCTCACTTACAATGTGTGTCAATCCATCTATACGGTGTATCTATCCATCCATGCATCCATCCATCTTCAAGGCTGTAAAATCTGCCTCTTTTCTGAAATGCTGAAATATCACACATCACGGCTGGTGTCTATTCCACACACTCACAAAAATACACACAACTGGCAGGTCTCAGTCTCCCTGATGTTTCCCATTTTCAATAAAGAAAGTCTGCCATCATAGAAGGGGGGTTCTGTGGTAATGCAGTAGAAAAGAAGAAAAAGGAGAAGAGGGAGGCTTTTGGGATCCTGAATGACAGATTGGCAGACAAAGGGAAAGACGCAGTGCTCGAAGTGAAGGAGGAGGAAGAGGGAGAAGAACTGAAATGAAAGGAGATATAACACTGCCAAACAAAGAGACGAGTAGTGAAAGCGAGACAGTTACAGAGGGGGGAAAGTGGGATATTGCCGGACAAGCTGAGGGAAGGAATCATACACAGGATTAGTGACAGAAGAATAGTTGAGTCCCCTGTTCCTACTCTCCTCTGCTTTTCTGACACTCACTCCCTCGTTCTTCAATCTTTCTCTCTCACCAGCCGCTTTTGCTCTCTAATTAAGTCTGATGTCAAGAGGGCCAAAATTCAAGGCCTCCTAAGATGGGGAGTTTCATGTCACACACCTTCAGAGCAGTAGATTTGGTCCAACAGGGAATGTGATCCAGCTATCTGTTGATTTAGTTTTGAACTGTAGAAATTGATACAGTCAAAGTTAAAATCAGGTGTCAGAGCCATCAATAGCTCTGTAGGCATTAAAACGTTGTTAAAAAAAATTAAAAAATGGAAATAAATAATTGCTTATCTTAAAATATAGCTGACTTGTATTCATGCTAATGGTTTTAGTGCCTCAAAATTATCACAAACAGGAGGTCATTCAGTAGTGTTGGCTGGTTTACCCAGAGTCCTGAACCAAAATGAGCTGATGGGCCCCTCTAACTCCTTGTTTCTCCCCCCTCTCTGAAATACTACAGAGGGCTTTTGAAAACTACTCAACCATTCAACTACAAAAAAACTAATTGGTGCTGTGGGCAGTAGTCAACTACACAGGGATTATATAATTTTAGTTAAAATCGCCAGATTTGTCTTAATGCTGCATTCATATCATACCATTTAAACTGTGTTTCTGAGCAGCAGTGTGGGGAGAACTGTTCATATCAGTCACCGGCTTGTAATTGTCAATGGAGATGTGGTGAATTTCTGACCGCAACAATCGTCTCCCTCTTGGTGAATAGAACTACAGACATGTCGTTAAACTGTTGGTAGAATGGCTGCAAATGGAACATAAAATCTAATATTAGCACTAATACAATCTATTCAACTCATTTTGTAGGAGCTGTACAATGTTTGGGTCTGCTTTCACTTTGTAACAAACTGCTACAAATGTTTTGCAACAAAAGAAGCTAATTGTCTATTTGTATGAGTGTTTATCTGTTGTCACTACAAGGTTAGCACTAGGGTGACCAGCTTGGAATAATATGTGAACATTCCCAAGTCAGGTTAAGAGGTGTTTTTCCTGTTCTTCCCATCTTGCGGACATTGTATGAATGCAGCATTAACACCAATGCCTGTATATACTGTCATCCTGCATTGATTTGGTTGTGGTGCCACAGCAATGCTGTGTAAATTATAATGCTCAGTTCTCCAAATTAAATAACAAAATATGTTGTTTGTAACTGCCCTTTAGAACGACACATAGAAGCATTTTCTGATCCCCCTTTTCAGACTTGGATCAACTTGTTGTTTAAATAAAAGTGAAATCAAATTTTTGCTTAGTTGGTTGGCTATCTGGACCCCACTAATGTTTGATTAGATTTGACCATGTAAACCTTGTAAATCTACTCCAAACAAAAACACCATTTCAGAGTTCCTATTTAGACTTTTCAGTGTCTGGCAAAATATAAGCACTCAGATTGTCCTGTGTTGATAGAGATAGGATGTCCGTCAGACTAAGACACCCCAGATATCACCTGTGATCTTGTTATCTGAAGATTAATTCATTCTAAAACCACAGCTGTATGAAAGCAAACCTCTACTAGAAGGTTTGGAAGAACTGAAGCCTTGATGTTTGGACTTGAAAAAGGCGAAGCTCGGTGATGAATTACCCCTGAATGCCTTTTGATCAAGGATATCCTTTCATTCATCGATTCATTTACCTTTACGTCTTTATTTAATGTGTCAAATCCAGCAACTTTCATGGATTTTCAAGGCCTCCAGGAGCAATACAATACAAAACTCATCCCATCACATGAGCAAAGCTAGCAGTCAAGTCTGCAGATTTATTTACACTGTACTGTAAGACAGCTGCTTTGTACAACCTCAACAAACAGCCTTATCTTTATTAGTTACTTTGCCTACAGTCTACATCTACAGTGTAGAACCCTAAATATTTCCACACATTGTTTCTCAGGTGCTTTGGTGTCATGAGTTTCCAGTCAGGTCAGCTTTGCTCACCAGTGTCCTCCATTTTCGTAGCAAACAACATAACATTATTAGCTTTATAGGTCAATAGGGCATGACTTAGGTCGAGCTGTTAGTGAAGTTTTAGAGGGCCCTTTGGTGGGGCAAACTACTTCAAAAGGTTTTTTGTGCTTATAGATTGTAAATTTAGAATTTGGACAGATCATAACAAATTTTCAAATTTCAAATAATTCAAATTAGAAGTGACAGCCCTATCCTACAGGCATAATATTTTGCTTAGATTCAATGCAATACAAAGCTTTGTCCATCTTTATTTCAATGTAAAACAAATAGAAGGTGGAAATTCCGTAAGTATTATACAATGCTGACACAGAATAACTTAGGAAACCGTTGTCAGGCATCTGCATGAATTGATGCACACACTCTGATGAAGCAAACATGCTGAAAAATATGTTTGAGTCATAAATCTTTGCTTGTTGCTTCTTTCCTCCTTCCCTAGTCACCAGCCCATCTCATGCATCTTGTAAGTGGATGAAGCTCTGCCAGGGCCCTATTTCTATTCCACAGTACAATACAAAGCCATAAACAAAACTGCATGAATCAGTGTATCAGTGTAAACAATATCAGCAACATGCTAAATGCCACATTAAAATGCTCTCAACACATGCAACGTGACTTGCTGCCATCCCTTGCCACCGACAAGAATTATCATCAGGAAACAAGACAGTAACAAGCACGGACTGTATGAAAACGCTTTGCTACGCTCCCCAGAGCAGGAAGTTCTAGACAATCCTCTACAACCCCACCACCCCCAACTACACCTCAGCACCCCCCACTCCCAAGACACACACACACACACACACACACACACACACACACACACACACACACACACACACACAAACACACCACTTAACACTCCCAATCTGCTGGGCTCAGCAGCAGGAGGGTACTGGGATGTAACAAATCAGTCGGGACCCTGGCAGTCAACTTCATGCCCAGCGATAATGAGCTCCCGCCGGAGATGACTCTCTCAGGAAAGGAACGGCGACATGGAAAAACATTAACGATTCGCTAATCGGCCGAAAAGGAGTGTGTAAAGAATTTTAAAAAGAACCCAAAAACGAGGATCAAAAGGGAGGAGTATATGAAAATGTGAGGATGGAAGGGTAGAAGGAGGAGTATAGAGTGATCTGAAGACAGGCAGATGGGCAGACAAACATAACCAGGAAGAGGGCATGAGCGCAGGACTGTGTGCTGGATGTGCAAGGAATGAGGACAGGATGGATCAGAGCACATGGTTTCAGCGCCATGTAAGCCTCCCTTGGTACAGCCTGTGGAGGCTGTATCATGTATATATGAGAGTTTGTATGTTTACAGAGCAGGTGGGTGAGTTGCTGTGTCATTAGGTGATGCCTGGAGCTGCACAGGAGACAAAGGGGGCCTAATTCAAGCCTGTGAGTGGGGACTGGGGGTACTAGAATGGAGTGTGTTGGTGGTGGCAGTGCTTGAATTGAGCTGAGTACTGTCACCGCATACTTACAGTACAGCTAAGAACTGCTACTTTCTGATGACTATAGGTATACATAATAGGGTTTTCTGCAAGAATAGGGAATGAGGTACCAGAGTCGGTAAGCGCTTACAGAAGTCCAGCTGTCAACACGAACTTTAAACTAACTTAACTCAATGCAGACTGTATTGGGTAAAACGTGTTGTGTAAATGATGGGGATGCAATTGCAATGCATCCCCACTTGATTGTAATTGATTGGGATGTGTGTTTGTAACAAAGGTTTTCTTATTTTCCAAAATTGTGACATGCTGCTCTTAATTAATTACATTGTACAAATGCATAATATTATCAATCAGTTGTCTGCTGAGGTGAATATCAATGTTGTAACTGATGACGGCTTAATTGGTTCTCTCATTAAATATGTGGGCTTTGCTGTGTGATGTAACTCCACTGCTCATTTTATAAGAATCTTATTAAGCCTCATATTATTTTTCATTAAAATGTAATTATTTCTTCTTCTTTTACATAGAGCAGTTGCTATTTTTTTAGATTGTCCCCCCAAGAAAAACTATATAATCAGTCGTTTCAGCAAGTGCCCCAAAACAACATACAAGTGAGAAAGCCCTCTAGCGATTATTGTCGATGGTTAATTAAAAGAAACTGGATGATTATTATTAACAAAACACTGGACTTTTACAGGGGAGACTGCTGTTTGTTTCCAGTTTCAAACCAACAGTCAGCATTCTTTTTTTTTTGTTACTAGGACCACAATCGTCCCCTAACCTTAACAACATGTTTATTATTGTAACAACGAAGTTCATCTAACCATAACGAAGTAGTCTTTTTAACTCAAACCTTGATCTTTCCCTAAACCTAACCAAAGGTTAGGCCACTATAGTACAGTCAGTACTGTACTGCAAGTCCATGACTATGACTTTAATAGTTTTTGAAATGAACCTCTTGTCAATGAATAGGATTCAGTTTGAGAGATCACTTTCCTAAAAGTTCATGATCAGCAGATTTAAGAATTATACATTTTTAATTCATGCAAAAACATCTACTAGCATAAAATATTGGTGGTAGGTCTGCTCTGCATTCACACCACAAAGAAATCGCACCACAGTCGGCTTGGAAAGGACAGAGGTGCTTAACAGGTGAATCTTAAGGACATCCCACACAGAGTTCATCATGATTGCTGTCTGAGGTACTGATTTTGAGACCGTTCGGTACACACAGGGATGCAATCTTTTCTACCTGCAAGGTTTGATGTTTTAAACATCAATATTACCTTACCAAGCTTCATGATAAGTTCCTCAGGTACTGTGCTGTAACTGGCACCACTCTGGAATTTTTCATCTTGAAGATCAGCTGACTCTGTTGCCAGTGTTTGAATTTGCACCTGATTATCAACTGGAAAAGAGACATTAGCACATACAGTAATGTGTGTTCTAACAATGGGAAAAATGCCTTTTCACATTAATATTGCTGGTGCATGATTGGTGTTACAAGTGCCGCTATGCAGGCTGCTAGTTTCGAGTACTCGCATCTTTTTTATTCCAATCAACCACTGGTTGGGAGGGTGTGTGGCAGCAGGGAAATGAGCTCTATCTCACTGCAAAAACTCATCAGAAAGCGATTGGCGTGATGCGCGGCAACCAGTGGTTTGTTATCCGAAGCACAACTGCAGCCACTGATTTTTTAACTATATCGACAGTGATGAAGACAATGTGCTCTACTGCTGTTAAGAAACCACCCTTTTCTCATTTTCTCACTTTTTTTTCCCTTTCCTCTCAGCTCGTCCCTCAGGTTGGGCACAAAGCAGATTTCAATATTATACAGACCCAACGCCATTTCACCTGTTTTCAAAACAGCTGGTGACTTTCTCCCTTCAAACAAACCTCTAAACAATGAAGGGGAAGAAATTCTTCCCCACCTTGTCTTTAACTTACATTTAGAAGCACTGGGGAAGCATATTTGTCCCTTCCTGTTTTAAATAATTACCAATTACCAGGGAGTGTGAGGTGGGTTTCAGCATGGTGCATGAGACGTTTCAGACAGCAGAAAAGCTGTCATTGGTGGGCGGCTGGGGGTTGGGCAGAGGGGTGGGTGGTCTGGGTTTGGGGTGGTGGGAGTTGTGTGTGTGTGTGTGTGTGTGTGTGGGGGGGGCTAGACCTCTAATTGGAGGCAGATTTCACACTGATATTTCTGATGATGCTGCAGCATGAGGGCTAGAGAAAGAGAGAAAACAGGGACAGACAGACAGTGGGAGATGGGGAAAGTGGAAAGAGAGATGATAAAGAGACTGAGAGAGGGAGAATGACGGGAAGAAGGATCGGAGGAGAGAAAGATAAAAAGAGAAGAAAGCAGTGAACAGGTCCCGCTGCATTCTGTCTTGCAGGGATAATATTCCACCATAGTCTAATTCTGTCCATAAAAGCTGTTGGACTTCTTTTTTTCTTTCCTCCTACCACCCCACCCCCCACCCTTTCCTTTCAGAGTGATAGTTGCCTTGGCAACCATGGCAAATCTTCCTTTTCTCAAACAGATGTCCCATTTAGTTGGAAATTAGAATGTGTAAAAAACTCACGAGACGCAAATTATTTCAAAGTTCTCCAGTGAAGAGAAGGAAACGAAGGGCAGAGAAGAGGAGAAGAGAGGTACAGAAACAAAACAGAGAAAAAGGGAGGGAGCACCCACATACACATACGCACCTCCTCTACTCATCTCCTCTCCTCCGGTCTCCTGTGCTTTAGTGTGTCAATTGCGGAGATTAGCCAGATCATCCACAGCTGGTGGCTTGTTCAGGGGAAGTGGAAGAGGTCTTGTTGGTGGGCAGCGGGTGCCTGGGTGGGCAGCGGGGTGAAAGTAGGGGTGGCAGGGGTGGGTCCCTCACCTGCATCTGAGGTTGGGGTAAGTGGCAAGAACTGTAAGCCTGGTGCCAGCATGGCAGAAGGGGCACACTGCAGTGAGGACCAACAAGCTGCGCTCGAGGGAAGTGTCCTATATTGCTTAAGTCAGTGTTTTCATTACAAATAATCTTGTTGCAGAAAAACATGCACTTTAAATAGTATTTAATGCTGTATTAAGTTACAATCAAAAACTTAAATTTTCTTAAAACAACTGAAAATCTTGTCATTTGGTTGAGTTAATTTCTCTTGTTTCAAATGAAAAACAGTGTTTAGGAAAAACACACATTTTAACAGACTATTTGATCAGATTTAAAGGAAAAAATCCAACCAAAACAATTTATGCACTTTAATAAACATGAACATAGCTCAGATTAACTGGTAAAATGTGAAAAATTGGACCTTCTTCTGAGACATTTCCACAAGAGCTACATTAGTAGAACTAGAGCCGCCATTTTGTACTGATGTTCAGCAATCACCAGGGAGAAATCAACCACAAAAGACACAGAGAGACTAAGTGCACCCCACAGACAGTAGTCTCAATAGGCAAGAATATGCAACACAGCCTCAAGAAGTCTGATCATTCTGAAGGTCAAAGAATGTTTAGGTAAAATGTATCGGAAGGAAATCTTTTAGGAACAACAAATACTGCGATAAGCTCTCTTTAAAGGTGAATCTGACGCAAGCATTACAGGAAGCAGAGTAGAAGAGCCCACAGTATTCTGCACCATCAAAATTGAAGATGAACAAGACACAAAAACAATACTACTTTTACGATTGTTAAACAAAACACAGATCTGTTCTATAAAACACTGAGCAGCATGATAAGGAAATTTCATCTCCTGCCTGGTTCCTGAACCAGGACCACACAACCTTTGATCCTGAGAGTCAAAAACCTTTGGTAAAAATTGATTCACCATTTGCTGCCAGAACCCCCCTTTGAGAATCGCTCATCCAAGTAGTCTCCAACTTTTAACTTCTGATTGAACTCAGATATCAAGATTTAAATAACACAAGTGCACAAATGGCCTGGACCCCCTGCCATTTACAGTAAAACAAAGGAGAACAAAGAACCTAAACCATGGATTCTTAAATATGCTTTTGGTCAGGATTTTGTCTGATGACTTTCAATACTGTTTGTAAGTATGTGTGTGCATGTAATAATATGTGTCTGATGTAGTTCTACCTTTGTTCTGCTATTCTTAAATTAAAAGTATAACGATAACAGAACTTAATAGTTGTTGATAACACAAATACCATGTTTAGTACCATTCTGCTTGTTTCAATGTAAAAATGCTAAATCTACAGTTGGAAATACAATATTATAAATTATTTAACTGTTATGAGAATAACATATTCAGTCAAAGAGTAACAACTGTCAGAAGTAGAGCTGCATGTCATGGGACATGGGACCGCCTCTGCCACAAGTGCACACAAGTATACTCACAAACCTTCCTTCAACTTACTTAAAATCTGGTGCTTCATAACTGATGACTTTAATCGGCAATACATGAATGCCGAATGCAGTACCCTTCACCATGTAACACTACTGATACCATCCCTAATGCAGCAGAACTTGAGGAAGGTAAACCTTCTTTTACATTTCAGACTTGGGGACCAACCAGAACTCTTGAGCTCAAGTACTACCCTGCCCCAGGTTTTATTGTAGATCAAATTTTTTTTCATTTTTTTTTTTTTTTGCATTTTTTTCACTTTTCAACATGTATGCCTAAATATTAAGTGCCTTAAAATGACATACTTGTCACAGGGCTACCCAGCAAGATAGGGCATCATATTAGATAAAATGCAGGAACCATCTTAAGACCCTTACCTCCACTTTTTATTGCCAAACATTTGTCAGTCAAATTACCACAAGCTAATTGCCACACAGACAACCTAGAGACTTCGGGACCCCTAATGGTGTCAGCATGCTTCAACCAAAGTGTCAGATGTTTGAATTGACCAAAACCCTGTCCACCAACACCTTTCTGGAGTGGGAATTGTTGTAACTTTCTGAAACTGACAATCTGACAATCACGCCAACTTGACACAGTGATTCCCCAGCTGTATAGAGGTGTGAAAGTCTCTCTTTTTTCATTCTTCATACAACTGCTTCATCAATTTTCATGTATACAACTGAGTTCAGTACAGTCCATGCCTTTGAGGACAGCTAATGATACCATCGCTATTGCAGCAGAATTTTTGGAAGGGTTCACAGACAATGTGATATATATTAAACATATTTTAATATTCATAGTCAATGGATGCAGAAAGCTAACCAGCAATTAAAGGAACCTCATAAGGAGGTTGAATGAGATAGAGTTTCGAGTTTAAAGTCTCACTTTTGCTCTTACAGCTGCTACCAGCTTTGTCATCTACATAGAAAGCCAACAGTTGAATTCAATAAGTTTGGGCCAATACGCATTCTGGTAAATGTAGGAGTGAAATCAACATTTATAAAATAACATTGATACTTCATTACAAAATAATACCTGGAATTATGATGGAATAATCGTAACGGTGTGAGAGTATGCAAAGAACATGACTGGGAAAACATTCCCCAATTTCAGTACATCAACATGTTTATCTTGCTTGAAAGGCTTATTTTAATGCAAGTGGATCACTCAGAGTTAATCTGCCTTGTTTCACAGTGAACAAATTTCTTTGTGAAAAATTGCTGCAATAAATGAAGCTGCATTTCGAGGAAACAGAATCATCTCATTTGCCAGTTTCAAGCCTGCAAAGAGAAAGACTGACACTGAGATGATATGACTTCCCAGCTTAGACATTTTTTGCAGGGTCGACAGCATCCTGTATCCCCCCGAACTCTGTGGTCAAACACCGAACATAACTACTCGCTGATGAACTGGTGAGACAGAAAGAAGAGGTGTGTGTGTGTGAGTGTGCAGAGCGTGTAGAAGAAATAAGAGAGAGACCGAGGCAAGGAGGAACATAAGGACAGAATCACTTTAATTCAGTTTTTTTCCTCGACAATGCCACATGCCTTAGGGAGGGAAGGCGTGTGTGAAATAGAGAAAGAAAAATGCCCTGTAGCATGCCATAACACACAAGCACACACAAACGCTGACACACACACATTTATGCATGTTGAAGTCCTGCCCATGGAGGCCATTTAACAGGTAATTTAAAGATAAATCCCTCCAGGGAAACGACACAGTAAATGTCCTCACGTCTGCTCTTCTTCCCTCAATAACTGTTTATTCAGCTACAGGGCTGCAGACTGGCAGCACTTAGGAGGCAGGAAAAGATGAAATTCTAGAGGAATATGAAGAAAATAGAGGTGTGCGTGTGTGTGTGTGTGGGGGGGGGGGGGGGCTAGAAGAGAGGGTGGGAAAGTGACAAGTGTTAAAATGGGCCAATTTTTTTTTCTGCTTTCCTCCACCAACTCCCTTCTGTACCCGTTTATTAATGTTCAGTGTGCATAAGCTACTTTATTTGGGTCGTGTGGGAATGGAAGTGCTACGGGGATGGAGGTGGGAGATGGAGGAATGAAAGGATGAATGGATAGAAGAGGGGAGTTGAGGGAGGAAAGGACAGGGCCCTGAGGGGGCTTGAGAGCCTCAGAGTGAATTGAATGTTAATGTAGTGTAGCCTCTGGTGAGGAGGCCTAAAAAAGCATCATCTTCGAACTGTATATCTCTCTGTATTTTAACATCTTTAAAGGAGCACACTGGTGGTGCTGTATTTTATAGCCCTTTGTCTATAAAAGTGTGCATGCATTACATTTCTGCCAAAGGAATTCCAATACATACCATAAGTTTTTAGATTGATTTACTTTTCTCCCAGGCAGCTGCTGGTTTCAGTTCAATTCAGTAAATTATGGAAATCAACTTGGAAAAACTTAAAACTCATGAGAGATATGTATCACACTGAAAATTTGTCACAATCTGCTCCACAGTTCCCCATGGCCCCTGTCTCCAGTCTTACTCACTTCTCCCAGGCCATTTTATTCCATTAATTTCCCGAGACCTGCCTTCTTTTAGCTGTCCACCAGATGCTGACGGACTTTCCCTTTTCTCATCACCTGACTGCCCCATCCATTCATACACCTGTTCCCACTTCTCATCAGCCCTACAGTCACCTGAGCGCCCCCCACCTGCACCTCGTTCCCTAATCAACCTTGCGCAACATATAGTATACCAGTTCACTTACTTTGTTCCTTGCCAGAATGTTACATTATGTTGCTGTTTGCTGTGTGCATGTCTTGGTTCCTTGTTTCCCTGATCCTTGTTTCTGCCCACCTGCATTTTGAACTTTTGCCTGTTTATGGGACTTTGGATTGGTCAATATCTGGATTTATTTGACTGTTTGGACTGCCTTGTCTGGTTTCGACCCTTGCCTGCCTCACCATCCTGTAAGCCTTTGTTCCATCTATCCATCCATTAGCTATACCGCTTATCCTTTGAAGGTCGCTGGCGGGCTCCTGCCTATCCCAGCTGACACCGGGAAAGAGGCAGGGTACACCCTGGACAGGTCATCAGTCTATCACAGGGCTGACTTATAGAGACAAACAACCAGTCACACTCACATTTAAACCTACAGGTAATTTAGAGTTGCCAATAAACCCAACCTGCATGTCTTTGGACTTTTGGAGGAGTACCCGGAGGAATACCACGCAGGCACGGGGAGAAAATGCAAACTCCACAAAGAAAGGCCCCAGCCGAAGCAGTACTCAAACCCAGAACCTTGTTGCATAACCACTTTGCAGCCTTTGCTCCTTTTGGTGTAAATAAAATCACTTAACTACATTAGCTGTGCCTCTGGCGTCTGCATTTGGGTCCTTTCCACTTTGCTCCTAGGCTCCAGTTGTGACGGTACACCGTGGCCAGCCATGCACCCAGCAGACATTTTATTTGAGGATGAACTTTATGATTTGTCTTATACCCTCGTGGAGTACAAAGAGGCTGCTCTGACTATTGCATACATGGAAGCGTCCTTTAAGCCTTGGCTAAGGAAGTCTTTACCTAAGTGAATTAAGGATTTCCTAAAATCCTCTGATTCTGAGCCTGTCTTCCAGTCAGGTAGCCACCAGCCTGTCTTCGAATCGGCTAGCCACCTGCCTGTCTCCCAGTTGGCTAGCCACTAGCCAGTCTCCAAGTTAGCTAGCCACCAGCCAGTGTCCCAGTTGGCTAGCCTCTGGCCAGCTAGCCTCCAGCCTGCTTGCCATCAGTCTGTCTTTCGGTCGGCTAGCCACCGGCCTTCTCCTGAGTCTGCTGTCCTTCTGCTTGCATCCCAGTTGGCTAACTGGCCTAGAAGGTCAGGCTTGGGTTGGTTCACCTGCCACCAGCACCTGAGTCAGCTAACCTCCAGCCTGCAATCCAGTCAGGGGTATTTTAATAAGCTCTTAAATGAGGAAAGAACATACAACAGTGCTCTCAGTCACCATTGAGGAGCTCCATTGCTACAGGCTTCTGATTCAGTCAGTGACAATGAAAGATTCATTAGTACATGTACTAATGAAAGATTCATTAGTACATGCACTGAACAGGGTATTTTGTAGGGGCAAGTAATAAGATTTAATTTACATTAAATCCATCGCAGGGCACCGCCCTTAAAAAGGAAAATGATAGCCAATCATTGATTCGGTCTCAAAATATACTATGAATTTGGAACTCTTAATTTAATAATTAACTCAACTGCTTCAACCAAAATTGCCATATCAATAGCTAGAAAAGGTTGAGGGTTCTACAGAGTGGAGGCTGGCGAAACTCACTCTTGTGCAACATTAAAAAGACCAGCAGATATATTCAATAGCATTTATTTAATATTTAACAAAAGTGAAAATACATATCTAATTTGTGTGTATGTGTGTGTGTGTGTGTGTGTGTGTGTGTGTGTGTGTGTGTGTGTTTGTGTGTGTGTGTGTGTGTGTGTGTGTGTGTGTGTGTGCGTGTCAAAATGGAGGCTGGGGTCGCATGGTGTGTACAAGGGAAACTGAAACAAGATGGCAGATTCAAAGATGTCCACTGGCATGGTCTGTAAGGGGGAGAGAGTGTGTTTCTTTTTTAAGGCCAATTCATGTAGGATAAAGGTTCCAGGTTTAAAGAGAGGTTAGTTGGTTAAATGCAAGACATATTACTTACTGGATGTACCTCCAGTCATATGCGTGTGAAACACACTAACATCAACTTTGGGGTGTGGCTAGCCAATAAACCTAATAATAAACAGACATAACAATAAAACTTGGTAAACACATTCAACGAAATCAATATATACCTTATATATTGGCAAAAGTTAAACAGTCCTGAGCTTAGCCGTGCTATGCCATGCCAGGCCCATGTAATTTTAGTCTATGGAGGAAGAGAGGTCCTTTCCGGAATGTTGCTTTGTTTAAATCCAGGGAACCACAGGCTTGCACAACTTCCTGGTGGGGCATAGGCCAATTTGGCTATGTGGCGTCTGTGTCTGTAAGGAAATCCTCCTTGCAGAGTTAGCCACATGACGCTAGCTCCGCTGACTCCTGTTGCTTGTAAAATCAGCTGGCAGACCCTGTGTTGAAGCCACTGGTACTAAGTTAAACTTGTTCACTATTTGTTTATCTTAAGCAGGTTCTCATGTCACTGCAATTGAGAGAAATAGTAAAGTTCAGCAGTCTGCTCCGAGCAGGCCTGCAGAGAATTGAGCCTTGAAGAGAAGAGCTGTTACTTCCCTTGCAGCCGGGGTGAAGAAGAGAAGGACCCAAGGATGCAATGGGGTTTTGTTGAGCTGGTGACATCATGGGCAATAAGCCAAGCAGTGAACAATGATAGCTGGTTGTTGGGTCCATGGACAAAGCTCCGGTATAGGTCTGAGACCTGAGGAATTGTGGGAAGTTGAGTCCAGTTTAAATCACACGATTTACGCATACATCTGTGGAGACCCAGGAGGCCCTACAAAATATTTCTTGTTAAACTACTGTTCCTAAGGTTGGTTACTCGATTACAATTAGGCAAAAACCATGGTCATGATTAACCGAGATCAATGTTGACTACTTGCCAGAATGGAATATGAACCATGTACGCCCAACCCTCCATTTGGACCTCACGAGCAGCTTGCCACTTCTCTACGATATCGTTGAAAAAGCTCTGGACAATAGATCGCTTTGGAAATGAATATGTTGATTAGTATTAAAATGCTTTCACAGCATTATAACATTACACTACTTTTGCCTTTGTTACTAACACTGTGTCTACACTGAATGTTAGCGTGAGCAGCACGTTAGCAGAGCGGCAGCAGCACACCGTCAGTGTTGATGCATGCAGGCACAGTATTGAGTGTAGCTATCTGTTCCACCAGCAGGGCGAGAGACAGACGATTGACAAATGTGGCTGTAACACCTCCTGTATAGATATGCCATAAGATAGGTCAATTATTATTCACACAACCACAAAAAATTGCTTCTCAGGAAAATCTAAATATATGTAATCTGAAGCATTTGAATGCAGCCAATTCCTTTTTTTCGGGTGGTGATGTAAACTGAACACACTTTGTAGTTAATGGGCTAAAATATGCAACACCACTGACAGAGTCCTTTATGAGGTTGGTTTTTTTACTTATTCATCCTTTCTCTCCATCATTCAAACTTCTATTTCTGTAAAGTCTCTCCTTATCAGGGGGAGAACAAAGCAAACTCTTGAAGCTCAGTGAAGAGAAAGAAGGTCAAATTACCTTCATGCCATCTCCACCATCATTAGACTCATTATCATTAAAGGAAAAGCTTTGCACACCACCACTGCATTTTACCTCTCCTTTTCCACCCCTCCACTTTCCCGCCTTTCTCCTTTACTTTCACAGAGGCCATGAAAACAAGTAAGTTAATTAAAGTCTGTGAGAGTCCCCTCCATTTTTTGCTCATCAGCGAGTACAAGCCATCAAACAGAGTGCAGGTAGTCCATTTCTGTCAAATGAGAGAGCAGAGGAAGAGGAGATGTAGGAAGAGAGGGAGGAGGGAGATGAGACAGAGGGGGGCAGGGAGGAGGAGGAGGAGGAGGAAGAAGAAAACTGCCTCTGTTCATCTCTTTAGTTTTTGATGAGCTTTCTTAATTGGGCCACTATAGAAGGAGAAGTGAATCCTCAATAATTAAAAAATCTAATTAAGGAGTCTTTTGCATCTCCGTCCTTAATTATTCCATGCGGAGCAGTGGGAAGCGATACATTTCTGCCGTTTTCATTTAAAGAAGAAAAAAGGGTCTCTCACTTTCTCTCCCCTGTCGCTCCACGCAAATCCCCCATCAACAAACATACTACTTTGTCTCTCTCATCCCTGTCTGTTTGTGCGTCTGTGAACGAGCCTTCCGTCTCTCCTGCCTGTCTTACACTCCTCAGAGACCATCATTATAAACATTCAAAGAGATTTAACCCATTAGTACCAATGCACATGCACACTTTTTCTCCACTCTCCTCATCTACCCCCTCTGTCCTCTCTAGTTTTCTGTGTCTCTTTCCCAGCACAATAACTCAACCTTCCTGTTGTGTTCAACAGCAAAAAGTGCTCAGACAAGATGATACTTGGAGACAACAGCTTTCAACCAATGAAAAGTACTCTCTAAATTAGACTTATATCTTGACCCTACAAAACATCCCCTTAGGATGTGGAATCAAGTCTCTAACCCCATTAGTTTCAAAGTTATTAGAACTGCCCCCTAAAATTCAATTATTTGAAGCATCTGTCAGAGACCCTCGAGCCAAATAGTCTCACATCAAGGTTTTACATATCTGCTGCCGCCTGAAAAATAGGCTAAATATTTAAAGGATAAGTCTGGTGATATTCCTTTTTTTCCGATGAAAAGACCCAAACAAACACTTTATGTCTCCTAATAACAAGTGTTTTGTGTGTATCAAACCCTGATATATCTTATTTCTCTTAGCCATAGATCTCTATTGCTGTCCAAAAACTATTATGTAAAACTATAACTATAAAACTACCACGAACACACAAACTGTGCTTTATTTTGACTTAGTCCCACACACACACACACACACACACTGTCCTGCTGCCCCAAATACTCACTAGAGCACCAAAATGGATTAATCCACCACTGAAAATAGGCCCCAACAAATGCTCTATTTCCTCCTGTTTCAGTAACGTCTGTTAAAAAGTAGAGTGAGCAGCTGTCGTTTTTAAAAATGAAACTATATATGTATTTTTTGCGGTTATATGTTCTTGCAAAATATTTTTATTGAACAACCACAAAGTTACATTGAACACAGAAAAAAAAACATACATACAAACATACATTTTTTAATTTGAATTCATCAACAAATAGACCTCTTTGTACCATCTCCTCAAGCCCTCCTTTCCACCATAGAGCTACAGAACTATATATTTGTGAGCTGTTCTTAAAGATTAACATCCTCAGTGGGAACCATCTTGACCATCTTCAGGTTAGAGCTGAGAGCCACAGACAGAGCAGGGAAGTCTGAAAGTACTGAGAGACAGACTAACACATTGTTGGTTTTGGTCTGTTAAGGGACTTGTTTACATTACGAAATATAGAACAATGCCAGCCCTTTGAAAAAGTCAAGAAACAAAAGCTAAGAAGGCGGCACATTACTCATAAACTGGTTTCATCCCAGAGATATCATGCTACCTGTGAAAACTTTGTGAGGTGTTTTGCTACTTTTTATGAAATTTCTTCAAACTAACTTACACAGAGACCTGGGGCAATATCATTTCTAGCACAGAGGTACTGTAAAGCTGCAACTAACAATTATTTTCATTATCAGTAGGTCTAATAATTATTTTCTTTGCTAATCAATTATCCAAGTCCAAGTTAGCATATTCACATTGCTTGTTTTGTAAATGACAGACTAAAACCAGTAGTCATAAAGTTTACCATCATAAAAATGATGAAAACAAGCTATTTAGGAAAATGTACAACAATCACTTCAATTTCAATGCAATACAGTATATTCAAGGAAGGCCAAATTCGTGTGATGAAGGCTTTTGTTAGAGAAGATATATTCACTCCTCTTGCCATCAGAGATGAGTTTCTTAATTGGCTACAAAAGAAAAACTGCACAGAGCGAGAAGCACATACACATGGCTGTGTTTGTGCTCATAGAGGAGAGGGTCCATGAATGTGCAAAGCTGTGTGTCCCGGCCATGCAGCTCATTATTAATGACTCAGATGTCATTTGCCGAGGTTGCCAGATTGGTTTCTGCTGCAGAGAATCTGAGTTGCTATATTATGAGAAGAGAGTAGTTCTGAGATACTGAGCATCCAAGATCTATGATACCAGACGATGAAACTATTATGTACTTTCTGTGTGAATATTTCATTTCAAGAGTGGATTAGTAAAGCAACATTCAGTCCAGTAATAGAAAGATGTAGCTCAATTTTAATTAATAAATGAACGAGAGAGAACTCCTTGTAATTCTATGCTTGTAAAAAGATTCATAAATGTCGGAATTGTCTCAACTAGAATTTTCTTTATATTTGTGGAAAAATCTCCATCTGAACTATCCTTTACAGTCATCCCTGATTGAGTCCATTAGTGTTACAATTTAACAAATCTGCACTGAGATGATTTCTTTTTGCACTTGACTTACTAAAAGTTACTGGAACACTCAGTGATAAACTGGGAACAACTGGACATCTGGAGAGTAAATGTAAGACTTTTTCTTTGGTGGAGGAAGTTGACATCTCATAAAAATGGTGGCTCAAATATAGCTACTGAGCATTTTTCATGCATTGCTTGGCTCTTGTTTATTGTTATTTCTGGAAAGGATTCTGACTAGCTGGACTGTATTTGTTTAGCAAATTAATCAAAGCTCAGCACATCTCCCTTGCATACACTTAATTAATAATTCTTTTCTAAATTAGGTGTACACAACAGAGATAAGGGGGCTGAAGCTTTAATTTATTTTCACTGACACTGGTTTGCCATACAGCTTAAAAAATAGTATTTATAGGTTCAAGTATATTATTTTACAATGCTAATTGATTTCTGTAACAAACACTACTACAGCTGCAGTGTGGCCTAATCACATAATCTAAATCCTCTAGTAAAAGTCATTATTCAAATAATGGCCAGGTTGGCACAACAAGTAAGGCTGGAGGAAAATGGGGTGGAAAGTAAATTACCCTTACTACAATGTTAGCAATGAAAAATTCAACACATGAACAATTCACAGCATGATTTGCATCAGTAGTCATGCCATGCCATGCCAGGTGTGCTGTTCTGATTGACTTGTTGTTCTTGTTGGAGAAACAGTGGACCAATCAGAGCTATGTATAATAAGGTCAGGATCTTCCAACATAGCAGACTAGTTACCTAGCTACATTCATGAAAAACAGCGATGGAAAGATGTTCACAGGAACAGGGGCAGGCTGCACAGGTTGTTATAAGTGAGCATTACAGAAACAACTCTGAAACAACATATTTCTTCCATTGTGGAGAAAGATGTTTAGCTAACTGCTCTTAGCCACGTGCACTGTAGCTCCTATGTCAACAGAAAAAAGCCTCAGAGGGAATTCTAAAAAAAAAAGCTGATAGGATCACTTCAGAAAAACGCAAAATGTCCTATAATATTCTTCTGGGAAATTTGGAATTTCAAATGTTTTGCAACTCTGAGCAGCTCAAATTCCTCTTTGTATTGCATTGTGGAACTTCAACATATTGTCCATCAACAGCACACTCATAAATCAAGATGTATGTATACTGATGCTTTTTAGTGGACTTTTCAAAATCTGATGACAAATAAGCTTAATTTATACTTTATTATATTAAGGTGTTATGTTGTACGTACAGTGGCTGTGTGTATAGACTGTATTTATGCCATAGATGACATGTGCTTCCTCAAAAATGTAACTGCACGTTGGCTACAGGAGCCACGGAGATTCCACCGTGTGAACTGTGATAGGTCAGCTTGGGATGCAAAGCCATTTCCACTGCAAACCTTCTGCCTAGCGTGAACCCCACTTCTCTATCACAATGGATTAAAAAACATAGATACAGCAAATCCACAGTCACCGAGGAAACTAGAGGCAAGCGTGGAGAGAATCAAGGTAGTGTAGAGCAATATTTGTCACATACACGTTTTTTGCCTTCTTTCACCCGGAGTTGATAAAACAGATAAGGTGAAGCATAGAAATATACGTCATTGTGTAAGTTAAAGAGTAAAATAGAAACAATAAGGAATGCAAAACTTTAAGGCTTGTTGATATGACATTGGTTGCCAAATTGCAGCTATTTATACAGAATTATAGTAGCTCCTTATACACAATGTAATGTCTACATTTATTTGGGATGCACTCTGCTGCAAAATAAAGTTGCAAAATAGGTTTACGCTTCTGATGTAAATGTACATTCCCTCTCTTGTACTGCAGTTTCTCATTGGCTGAATTAGTTCTCAATCGCCCACTCCTGGTCTTGTATTATCGATGGCTGTGAATTTAATTAATTTTACAAGAAGTATGTGCATCAATTGCTGTGTGACCCATAAGATGGACCTTTGTTTGTAACTATGATAGTTAAACTCACGCCTACCTGAATTTTATTGGAACCAACACACAGAACAACTCGCCTCTTGACAGTATTACCGTATCTCATACAGTAGATGTTCCCTGAACGGGCAACGACCGAACCAGAAGCAGGAACAACCGAACTGGGCAAAGTTGGTGTTTTTTGAAAGTTCTCGTTAAGAAATAAGTTCCTATCCCCTAGCTGCTTCCTAGATGGAGCAGTTACATAGACAGACACATAGTCACACACAAACTGCTCTCCAATTATAGTAGTAGGATAAGGCAGACCTTCCCATGGATGTGTGTATCACAAAGAGGAGTCAAAAAATGTGAACACACATGATGTCGGAATGTAATTAAAGCACAACATAGGCTGATCAGGTACGATACCTCTATCTAGCATTGTGATGGTGCTTTCAAAGGGTAAAATCCTAAGCTGAAATATAGGTTAAAACCTATGCTGTATGGACAACAGCTTGACTCATCGCAGGTAAGGATCTACGTGGTGTGTGTGTGTGTGTGTGTGTGTGTGTGTGTGTGTGTGTGTGTGCGTGCGTGCGTGCGTGCGTGCGTGCGTGTGTGTGTGTGTGTGTGTGTGTGTGTGTCTGTGTGTGAGTTTATGTATGTGTGAGAGCGATCCACGTGTGGGATGGACTGGAGGAGCCCACTGGGAAGCACACAGTGTCAGACTACCTCTGCAGAAGAGAAAGAGAGAAAGAAAGATAAAGTTGAAGTAGGAGTAAGGGATGGCAGAGAGTGCAAGTAAATGGCCCATAAAGCCAGATGGATAGAGGGATGGAGAAAGAAAAGGAGAAGGGAAGTTACAAATACAGTGGCAAACAAAAGGATGGATAGAGAGAGGAGGTGACAGGCAGAAATAAGAAAAAGATCCAATTAGACAGACAGAAAGACTGACTGACTGACACTGGTGTCTGCGGCGACAGTCCCAGAAAAAATGCTCTATTAAGTTACTTCTAATGCAAACCAATAGCAGCTTTACATTAAAAGCATTTAACTGGCTAAACACAAATTTACTTTTATTATGAGGGAGTCACAGGAAATGCAAAGTTTTTATCACTGAGCTTTTAGCAATTATCGATATCGTTCACCAAAAATGTGTCTCTGAATCGGTAATTTTCAGCATTTTTGGACAGCGGCTCATTTTGAAATATTGCAGGGAGTAATGGAGCAAGAATGAGCAGCCACTGTGAGCTGTTAGTTGAAGAGCTGCAGGCAACAGGCTGCACATGTCTAACTTCTCAGCGAGGTAACCAGCTCCTTTCACATTCCCTGCTGTTCGCAGACTCATGCCGTGTGCAAGATAAAACCAAATCATGGTTGCTCACAGAATGATGGAAGAAGGTCAATTATTGCCCGACTTCTTTATTAAAATGAAAATTGTTTGTTTTGCTGCCCACAGAATTCTGTGACCTGTAGTATTAATTGTAGATTCCCACTTAACACTTGTAGTTGGTATGGGACAGTAGCTACGTGGTACTGCAGGGAGAGTGTGTACATTCCATGTGGAAATGTGTGGGGTGCATTTGTTTAAATTTACTTCCATGAGGTATTACAGTTGTTGAGTTACACTTGTTGACCTTGAGGTAGGGGAAGATGTTTGCATTGTTTACATCGAATATAAACCTGAAATGTACAATGTAGATAACTTATTTTATACTTTTTTTTTTAGTATTTTCCCACTGTGTCATAATGCTGTTACAGGCTCATTAGCATAACAGTTCTAGATACATACTGCTAGTGTGACAGACAATATATTTGTGTGAAGGATATAAAATCAAAGGGAAATATTGTTACTTCTACAGTAAAAAAAACAAGGTGTGTAAGGAATCAATACTGTGTGCTATTCCTTAGTTCATGTTTAAAAGTACGATAAATTCATGAGAAATATAAAACCTAATAATGGTTAAAAATTTGTAATCATAATTCATTATTGATCTTAAAAAGAAGTAACAGAGTTCATAAAAGAATATACTGTAAAGTCAAAACTATGTAACCCATTGAAGTGCTATTAGATTATAATGGCATGTTGAGAGTTAATGATTTGTTGTTTTACTATGGCCCTAGATAACAGACTGGATCTAAAATAAAAGCCCTGTTGTTATCAGGCTAGGTTTTGAGACTCCATGAAGATACCTTGGATCTTGGATTCTGGATTCTCTTCTTGCCAAAGGAGATGGTGAGCCACCCTTACCACTTCATCTACCCAGAGAAGAAGACACCGCTCCTTCATCCCCTTATCTGGGGATACCAGTTTGGAAGGTTTGTGTTACAAGCCCATAAACCCTTTGTTTTTATTATGAGGTGCACCTGAAACAGTTTCGCCTGTGGTGAAAGTGTTTCCTTGAACTTGAACAACGGTCTCTGTTAATAATGCCAGCTTAAGTTGTATGCATTCGTTTATTTTCTTACAATAGGAAGGTGTCAGTACAATTTTACTTTGAACTTACTCTCTGGCTCCAGCTACTGATTGAGTCCTTCACTCATCTTCAACCCCTCCCTAAAAAACTTAGACAGTGGTCCAATTTCATTTAACTACCTATGGTCATTAAGCAGAATACAGGGGTTACAGTGTAGATTAGTATTACAATTTTTTCAATTAATCATGGCATTTAGAATACATGTAAGAGAAAAACTGCCCACATCTGAGTGAAAATTCGCCAACATGAGCATTTAAGATTATTGGGAAGTCAGCTTTTATTAAAGGCAGGAATATTCATAATCATACACGAGTAGTCCTTGATATGCTTCATTACAGTTAATTTATAAATGACGAGTGTCTTGTCTTTTTTCTGGATTTCTTTAAAGTGTTCGACTCACTTGAACATTCCTTTTTATTCGAAACCCGGAAACCCTCTCATTTTGGGCCATTCTTCTGTAATACACTCAGAATGTTTTATAATAAAATTAACAGCTGCGTTTTCTTCAAAATTGGTCCAACAACATGTTTCTCGATCTGAAAAGGCATTAGGCAGGGTTCTCCGGTATCTCCCTTGTTATTTATTTTAGCCACAGAGTTATTGGCTATATCAATTGTCACGGCTGAGAATATTCATGATATCAATATTTTGGATAAAGAATTTGTCACTAGTTTTTCCAATCCCTTGACTAGTCTTACACAAACTTAAATACGCTTAATACTTAAGTTACACACTTTTGAAAATAACAAAAAATCAAACATGCCACACAGTCTGGATCAATTGTAGCTGAAATGGCAAAAAATGGCTTAGCATCATTCCTTCCACAGCATTACTCTTTTTCTCTTTTCAGAAGCCTGTCATTATCTCCAGTCAAAGCATTTACTTTTGCTAGTTCTTTTTGGAGGAATTATTAATAAACAGCACTGAAGTAGGTTTTTTTCATCAATGAGATGTTATTTACTACATGGACACTTTGTTGAATTTAAAATTTCTTTCTGCATACCTTGTGATGGTGAAACAAGTGTGTGATTGGTTGCACTCCTTCTTTAATTAGAATTAAACTAGCTAAAGTGACATCACTCAGTTTTGACAGGCCTGAAACCTGCCAATTGTTGATCGCAACTTTAATTTTGGGTGATTAAGCCAGTTGCTTTTGTTGAGTGCAAAAAGGTTAGAACTTGCAAAATTGCTGCCTGTAGCTATATGAAAT
Organism: Xiphias gladius; assembly: GCF_016859285.1. NCBI lineage: Eukaryota > Metazoa > Chordata > Actinopteri > Istiophoriformes > Xiphiidae > Xiphias > Xiphias gladius. The sequence continues at coordinate 17,865,634 of NC_053401.1, read as the reverse complement.
GAATCTGTGTTTTCATCACTAGCTGTGAAATTACAGCTCCTGTTTCTTTATTTTTTCATCTGTTTACTTGAGTCAGGGTGCTGTCAATATTTTTTTTGCTGAAATGGGGTTTATACAGTTCACAATTTTTTTTTAATGTATATCTGAGTATTATTGGATTTGTATTGGATAAATATCCTCTTACGTCAGATTTTACTTTACAGATAATCAGGAGGTCAGACACTTGGCTAGCAACTTGGAGTTGTGGAATTCTTGGTGCTGGTGGTGTGTGTGTGTGTGTGTGTGTGTGTGTGGGTAGGGTATCCACAGGCCATAAAGCAGCGCCAGCAATGGAGGGACTGGAACTACCCCACTACTTCTGCTGGAGAATGGCGCATTTGAAGGAGGTGGCTGGTATGTCATCCAGCGACATGCAGAGCCCATCAAGTGATGGGGAGGTCTTGGGCAGGGGTAGAGAAGGATTAAGAAAGAAAGGGAAGGTGGGAATTTAGGGAAATTATGACATAGGACTAAGCTGATGGAGGAAAGATAGAAAAAGGAAGACAGGAGGAGGTATATAGATTGGAAAGAAAAGATAAGAGCAAAGGTTAAAGAGAAGGAATAACTGAAGGTTTCAAGGAGAGAAAGACAGAAGGAGAAGGTTGGAGAAAGAAGGTAAAGAAAGAAAGAAAAATGGAAGGAAGTAGAGAAGTACAGATGGAGTGGGTAAGGAATGAAGGAGGGAAGAGGGGAGCAGAAGGTGTTGAGGGGTAAACACACGGGGCTTCCAGCTAGAGCCCCTCTGTGTTACAGGATCACACCCTGAGGCCCATACACACACAAGCACACAGTCTACACAAGTGAGAACACACACGGGTACAGAAACCCACGTAACTACAGCGGACACTCACATTCACTCTTTCAGACAGAGAGAGATATTCTTACACACACACACACACACGTGCGTAACCTCATGTGCCAGCCATTGAATCTGAGTAAAATCATCTCTTGCTAAATCTCCATCCCTCCCTCCCTCTGACTTTCTTTTACTCCCATTCATTTCCATCCATTCTTTTCCTACATCTCTCCCTTGTCTCTATGGGTTCTCTCACTTTTCCCTTCCTTGATATCTTCTTTCCCTCCTTCTTTACCATCTCCATCTTACTCTTGGTCCACCTCAGGCAGTAATCACACACAGAGACGCGCACACGCGCACGCACACACACACACGCATACAGGCACACACACGTACGCACACACACACACACACACACACACACACACACACACACACACACACACACACACACACACACACACACACACACACATCCTTATTTTACTACCCCTTACCCTGACCTTAAATACTTATCCTAAATGTAACCTAACCTAATTCCAAACCTAACCTTATCCATAACCAATTCATACCTAACCTAACCTCAATTCATACTTTACCTCATTAGGACTGGGCTTTGGTCCCCATGAGGACTACTGGTTCAAGTCAGTGTTTATAAGGTTTTTATAAGGTCCCAAAAAAGTAACAAAAATGCACACACACACACACACACACACACACACACACACACACACACACACACACACACACTGGATGGTACAACAATAAAAAGAAACACAAGTCAAAGGTGAATAGAGGTGCAAATAAATGATCAATATCAATGATTGAAAATGCAAAGATGACATCAAAACAACAGCAGAGCATTGTCACGATACCAATATTTTAACTTTGTACCAAGTCATAGCCATATTCAATTGCTACAGGGCCCAGGGCTGTTGGGGCTTTATCAACCCCATTTTTCCCCCTCAATATGTAATGTGTACAGTTTTTCTGCATTGCATGTCTGGTGTGTGCTATATGGGCATCAAATGATGAACGTCAAATAATGCAGTGTTGCAAGACACAGTTGGTACATTTGGACCTTTAGAGGGAATTGCTTTCAGGACTTGGTTGTGGTCAATGTTCGCTACAGACATAAAGGAAAAAACCTTAAAGTAACATCACTTGCATCTAAGCAGTAGTGAGCAAGAACTCTAGACTTAGAAATGAGGATTCAGCAATAACAGCTAAAACTCCTACAATGCGGTTTCATTGACCACTCCCATACAAAAACACTATTGCAAAGAAATATATTTCTGAGGTGCAATCTTGAAACATAAGGCAAAGATTTCGTGTATAATTGATTACAGGAAAGTGTTACTTTTACAGAAGCTGGTGACAAACAATATCATGAAAGTGAAACACCTCAACCAAGTACTTCCTTCAGTACCTGTAGTGCAAGGTGTTCGCTTTTGTGTGCAGTACAATAGTAGTGGTTACTCACCAGGGTGAGCCGTAGATCCTGAAGCCCCTCACGGTGACCTCAGAATCCTGCAGGTAGATGCAGTTAGTGAGCAGCGACTGGACATTCTCATAATTCTCTGGCTTCAGCTTGGAAGCTGAGGGGAAGTAGTAGAAGTCCTGCTTGATCAGGTCAGCCATAAACTCTTGGTCAAAGGTCAACTCATGGTTTCCGGCAATTACTATCTTGATGTCGTAGGGCAGGGTACCTAGCAGGGGAGGAGAGGGGGAAGTAGAGGAGTGAAAGTAAGGAAAGGGAAGGGGGGCAAAGTAGGGAGGGAAGAAGGAAAAGAAAAGGAGAAAGATGTAAGACAGGAAGATAAGAGAGAAGAGAAGACGGGAGTGCTTTGGGAGTGACAAGGAGAAATGTAGTGAGGAGGCAAAATTTGTTGAAGATGAAAGACAGATGAGAAGCAACAAAGAGAGATAATGGGGTGGCATGAAGATCATTACAAGGGGCAAGGGAGAGGGGGAAAGGGTATAGAAGAAATGACAATAAGGGAGGAAAATGAGAGTTGTAAAAGAAAGAAAGAAAGGAGAAAAGTAAAGACAGGAGACAGGGGTGGAAGATGAAAGACAGGGAGAAAGAGGAAATAGAAAATGTTGACATCAATGAAAATGAGACATCAGGACATGGACAGGGAAACGACATGTAGGGGAGCAGGTGAGTGAAAGGAATTGAAGAAAGGAAGGGTGACAGGCATCCTGGGCAGAGACAAGGAGGAGAGCTAAAATTGAGGACGACGCGCAACCCATCCCAGACAGCTTGGCATTCACATGCAACAAAGCTTTCTCATTGTTCCCCTTCATTTCTAGCAAATTTGTACATCTGTCTTGGCTTCCATCCATCAGTCAAGGTCGCAACCCACTGCACTGCTGTCTCCTGTTTATGGAAGCATAGCTGAACGCATCAGTCAGGGAATCTTTATTTGGAGGAATGATGAGGAGGGAAAGCAGAAAGAGCGATCACTGTGAAGTTTAAGATGCAGAATATTAAACATTTACCAATTATGGCAACCGATGCTGCATCTTTTCTTGATTTTCTTTCATCACCCTTCTTTAATCAAACTCCCACTCCTTCACGTCACTCCCGTTATCTCCTCTCTCTCAATCGCTTTAATTGGCAACTCAGGGCACACTATTGTATGTAATTGATCGGTGTCCATCAAACTTAGCAGCAGCCAGCCCTTCACAGATCTAGATGATGTTTTCAAACGTCTGCTAAGGAAACAGCGAGACAACACCGACAAACATCTGGGGGTCTTCTTTGTCAGGTAGAGTGGATGAGGGGGACTTCAGTCACCATGGCTTTTTTTTTTATTACTGCCAGGACGAAATGGCACGCAGCTGAACACACTGGATTGTGTGTCAGCATGCGTGTTTGTGAGTGACTTTCCTGTGTGTGTGCGCATTTGCAGCATCTGTGCATGAACATGTCATGTGAGTGAAAAGGAGTAATTAAACTGAGCTTTAGAAGAGGCTGACAGCCTGGCGATGGCTCTGTCATAACAGCCAATCACAGCCTGGTGACAGAAAGAGAGAAAGAGCTGGGGGTTAGAAAGACGGAGCGGAAGGACAGAGCGACAGAAATACTTTAGGAAGCCCAAAAATCCTTGAGTGTGAAGGAGGAATAATAACAAGATGAAAGCAGCTGTCAAAGAGTGCCCATGTCTGCAGTTTGGGCCTGAGCCGCCCCCTCTCCCCACCACAGTTCCCATTTGTTTGGCAGAAGGGTTTGTGTTTAGTTGTCAAGAAGACACCAAAAAAGCCTAGTAAATGGGGGGCTGCACCTCCACAAAGGCACATGGACCCACCACCACACAATCAAAAGATGTTTGTGATTCCTTTTCGTCAGACTTTGGCATTTCAAAAAATGCAAAAAAATCCAAATATCTCTGCACATTTTCTGAAAGACTAATGGAGTATAGTCAGTGCTTTTCACATCCCAGAGACTGCACTGTGAGTCCTCCAGTCCAATATTTATGTCTGTCTCACTTGTATTTTTCTCTAAAATATTGAGAAATTTGAAAAGTGAGGAAATACAGAAATTCTTTTTTTTTACCAATGCTCAGCTTTTGTGTGAACTGTTAACACACTGGACTGGTAATTTTAGTCGTTCAACAGTCCTACTCTATGTGGTAACTAGCTATGCAACATGTTTTCAGATATTTCAACAGTAAAAAATAAATAAATAAATAAATAGAAATTGAATATTTTACTTTTCAAATTAATTTGTACATTTTTTTTAAATTTTGTTTTCAAATTTCTAAATTTCTTTGTTGGTTGGTCAGAACAGAATGAACATGAAATATGGTCAAGAAGAAAAAACAAGTTTAGTCTTTGACCTCTCAAACATTGTAATACGGGTTATCTTTTTTTATTTACGCCACATCAGGTTCAAGACTACTTTCTCTGAGTTGGAACATGTTATAGCCAACAACCTTGTCCAAGATGTAGTAATTCAAAGGGAATCTTCCAAAGACAGACAAGATGAAAATGGAAAAGATATCAAGCAACAGGGCAAGCTGGCCTGGATGAGATCATCAGCTGAATACCTAAAATGCAAAGATCAAAAATAAGTAGGGGAATATGTGTGTCAATGCATGTTTGAGCCTGACGAAGAGAGCAGGGGAATAAGGTGCTCATATATTTTCCAACAAATAAACATTATCTGGTTTTTCTCAGAAATTCTGCAACATACACAGTTTTTCACCCATGAAGTTTGACAGCCAACTGTAAACTGAGAGAAATAAATCACAGGGAGAAATATAAAACTCCACCAGCTGGATACAAATATACCCCACACTTCCACAAATACATACATGCTCTTACTTAGCAGAATTAAATTTCAATTTCATGTATGAATTTTCTGAAAGTTTTCCCTGGAAAAAAGCTGCAAAATGACAAGGTGGGAATACCAACTAGCTGAACATCACATAGTTTCAATCTAACTAAAAGCTGCGTGTGCGTCTGTTTATTGTAATTCTCTGTCCAAGCCAACTGCTGTCTGTGAATATAAAAATAATAACAATTCAAAAAGAAATCAGCAAAACAGTCTGTTACTGTGCATGTCCAAAAAGAACAAATCAATCACAAAAAGACAATTTCTCCATCAAATGAGAATGAATTTGTCGGTTCTGTGACAAAAGACAGAAGAAGAGAAAAGAAGAAAAAAAGAGGAGAGGATGTGGGTGGAAGTGTATGTGTGCGTGCGCGCGTGCACATGGGGGGGGGCATATAAACATTTCGAACAATATTCCCAGACAACACGCAGAGTGCTCTTTGTCGCCCCGCAATCTCTTGTCTTTGAATTCAAAAGGCTACTTTAAAGCAACAAATGTTTTAATTTGTCTGTGAGTGAATCAGCGGCAGCACAAAGCAGGCAGCCACATCAAAAATATAACAAAAGAAGAAGAAGAAAAAAACAAAGTTGTGAGTGAGCCAGAGGGGGTGAAAGATTCGAGGGAAACATGGGACAATGATGGCTGAAAGTAAGGCTGCTTCCAGGAGTGGAAACAGCTGGACTTCATCTCATTATTCCTCTCTGGTTCTCCGATCACTTTTTGCTCAGTGTCTTTGCTCTTTTGTCAAGCACCTGCCCCCTTCCAGTCATACATATCCCAGATCCCTGTCTGCCATCTTTGTTTCTGTGTGTCTGTCACCATAAAAACCTCCATCCTCCAAGGAACTCCACAAGGCAGCTTGTGTGTGTGTGTAAATTTGTGTAAAAGTGCCACATGCAGCATGCAGGTATGTACATGATCCTGGGGGTCCGTGTATAAGCGTAATGTTTATTGTCTGAATGCATAATGACTATGTGTGTGTCTATACACAATACAGGCTGTCTGTGAGTGTGTATGTGTGTGTGTGTGTTTGTGTGTGCCTGTGCATGTGTGTGTGTGTGTGTGTGTGTGTGTGTGTGTGTGTGTGTGTGTGTGTGTGTGTGTGTGTGTGTGTGTGTGTGTGTGTGTGTGTGTGTGTGTGTGTGTGTGTATGTGGATGCACCACCGCCACAGGAAATCTTCCAGAGTTCGGCCACCATTGTTCCGGCATTGGGTGGTCTGCTCTTTGAAGAGGAAAATCCCTGCTCTGCCCAAAGCCCTGGCATGTACAGGGGGATTACTGCCCATTGTGTGTGCATGTGTATGTATGTGCTCTTTTATGTGTGTTTGTGTGCATGCAGAAACAAAAAAGCTAGACATTTTCTGCCTGCCAAGACTAAGTTAATTTCTAAGTGTGTGTGCATAGATACAAAAACTAGTAGCCAAAACGTCCTGCCAAATAACTTAATACTAAAATGTGTGTGTGTTTTTTAGGATGTCTATAAGTGTATGTGCACTTGCAGAAAAGAGAGGCCAAATATTTTTTGCCAACTCAGAATGATTAAATTAATACCAGTACCATTGTGACAGTTTGAGCGGATGCATGTGTGCAGGAAACAGTAGCCAGAACTCTCTACTAAAATGAAATTAAAGGAAAAGTCTATTTCAGCTTGGGTCTTGTTTTTTTAGCATATGAGCCTTTTATCTATGTGTACTTAAAAGAATTACAAAGTATCACATTTTGGTTGAATGACAGTATCAGACCACACAGCTGTGTGTAAGGTAATATTATTGAGGGTATGCAGGAAAGAGAACGTTTTTCAATTGCTTAATCATTCTCTTGATAACAGTTGAAGATCAATACCACTCTAATTTCTGTGGGCTAAGTATGGTACTAGAGCTGGCTGGCGATCAGCTTAGCATAAAGAGTGAAAGCAGGGGAAACAGCTAGCCTAGCTTTGTCCAAAATTAAAAAAAAAACACCTACCAACACTTTAAAGCTCACTGATTAACACATCTTGTGTACAAATTTTTCTCCTACTTCCAGTCTTTATGCTAAACTATGCTAATCATCTCCTGGCTCTAGATCGATACTACTTGCATGATACGGTATCAATGTTTACATCTAACTCTTGGCAATAAAGGTAATATGCTTATTTACCAAAATATCCAACTATTCCTTTAATTTTTCCTTTTTGAAAAATAAACATACACACTTGCATTAGTTTAGTGCTCTTGGTGATTCCTGCATTCCATCATATCAAGCCACCACTCAACCCTATCAACCAACTGAAGCTCAGAATTACAATTTTTGTGTCTGTACGAGAAACATTTGGTCATCTGCCCAAGTCTGTGAGGATTTGTGTGGATTTCTGTGTGGACATGTAGCCCAAGAGTGATTGGTGTATGTGTGGACTGTACGCAGTATTGGCACATGTTCGGACTCATCTGTGTACGCTGTCACCTGGTGTAGTATAAAGAGAACCATGTGTGCCTCTGCGGGCATAGCTACTAAGACAGCAATGTAGAAAGTTTGTTCCATTGCACTTAACACAAACCTATATTATGTAGGCTTGGCAATTGTTTTTGTTTGTTTGTTCGCATTTATTATAAGATATTATACTCATTTGAATAGCTGAGTTATGGGAATGATGTGAAAGCCCTGAAAAGAAGTCTGAGGGGCAAGAAACACAAACAATCAGACAATCAGGGATCGCAAACAAAGCCTCAGGTTAGCCAAATGTATTTGTCTATTGTAAACATTGATCACAGTTAACAAACTTCCAGGTTCAATTTCAACCTGCTCTCCTTAAGAGACGCTGTGTGGCGTTTTCCTGTAAAATAAAGGATTATAACCAACATTTCAGGCACGCTGACTCCAAATTAAGTGTTTTAGATAATCTGGATAAATTGTTGGCTTGTTTACCACCTGTCTGATCGTCTGACTGTTTGTGTTTCCTGCCCCACTGGACATGACTAAGATCTCAGATCTCAGAAGTTACTCTCGAGATACAATGTAGCCATAAAAGAGAGAAGTGGGAAACACTACAAAAAAAAAAAAAAAAAACGCAAGATGTAATAAACCAGAATTATTCTTTAAATCTGTGTGTGTTTAGGTGTTTCTAAGCACATATGCCTGTGCATGTTTGTGTGTATAAACCCCTTTATCTGTGTGTGCATAAACAGAAATGCAATAATTCAAAGGGAAGCTTCAAAAGTAACGGCACTGATGTTCAAAGACAGACAAGCTAAAGTCTCAGCTCGGATCAGTCTTAATTCCTTTACAGCATTTGTGTGCATATGTGTGTGTGAGTGTATGAGACAGAGGGAAGACTAGATGTGAGACAAGAAAGTAATGTCACAAGAAGGAGAGAAAAAGAGAAGAAAAGGAGAGGTGAGTAAGAGATACACAATGCAAAAAGGGAGAGATATGGATGATGGAGACTTCTGCCTTCCCACCTCAGCTTAAACTTAATACTAACTTGTTTCATTTAAGTTACCACCCACACACTCCTGCGTCACATCATACACACACACACAATCATACAAGCAGACGCAAAACAAAGACCAGCAATTATGAGACAGCATACACAAACACCACCTACTGAGCCACGCATCTAAAACACACATTTTATCTACGTACAGCAGCACCTCCTAACACTTCACAATGTCCTCTCTGAGCATAATGCATTACACACACAAAGGAAAGACATACACACACTCACACACACACACACACACACACACAGAAGCAGTGACAAAGACAGATCAACGCATCATCAAGCGGCCTCGTAGGTGGTCTCTCTCTTCTCTTTCTCTCCTACACTCTGTCTCTGTCTCTTTCATCCTGTCTGCTCCACTTCCACGTTCAGTGTGACGACATCGCCTCCAGGATAATGGGGCTGAAGATTAAGCTGCAACTTTCAGAACCAGCGACGTGGGCTTCTGATGAATGCTGATGAATTAAAAGACTGGCCACCCACCATCTGTCCCATGTCTGTTTTAAAAATGAATTCCTACTTACGCCACGTTTAGCCAGAACTAAACTAAAACCCTTGTGCACTGTATTACCTTTATGTTCTTGTCAAAGCTACTTTATCGTAACACGGTAATGCATATCTGTAAGCAGGGACGGTTTTGAGACCCGATCTAATTTGATGTGTTCAAGGGCACTATGACAATCCGAGATTTAGGTGATTTTACATTGTCTTTTTCTTTTCTCTCTTTTGGTGTTGCTGACTTCACTGTTGGCCTATGAAGGTGAAGTCACTCATATGTCTCCTCCACCTTACATATCAGTCACGATAACAATAAAATTTTAAGAAACAAGACTTAGAGTCTACAGCCGTGCTAGCGGCTCTGTGAGACTGTACTTAGGCACAGCAGTGTTTTGAGCAAAAAGCTAAAGTCAGCATTCTACAATGACAATGCTAACTGTTGCTGTATAGTAGGCATACTGTGTACCATGTTTAATATGTTAGCATGCTAACATTTGCTAATTAGCACTAAAAAGAAAGTACAGCAGAGACTGATCAAAATGTCTTTAGTTTGGCAGCTATTGGACAGATACAAATGTTGACCTGACAGTGGCGCTAGATGAAAGGTCAAAGTCTCATCAAAATTATTACAAATCATTCTGACTGGAACATGAATGTTTGTGCCAATTTTGTCGACAGTCCATTCAATAACTGTCAAGACATTTCACAAATGTCATCCTCATGGTGGCACTAAATGTAAAGTCAGGGGATAACCAAAGTCATTAAGATACATCTTCTGGGGGGAAACGATCATCACTGGTGTAAACCATATGTAATTTGTAGTTAATGGAACAATTAAAGCACAGGTATGATCTTTTAACTGATAAATCAATTCCATTACAGAAATGTACCAATCTATGACCTGAGACTTTCTAAATGTTAAGGAATTTTTGAGACTTTGATGATTCAAAGTCTCACAAATTAATTTCCACTGTATTCTAAGTAGTCAGTCAGTGGTCAAAAATGATGATCAGTGCATCAAATTACTGTAGTGTACAATTATTACAAATTACTTTAGTGTAAAAGAGGTTTACGACTCACTCCAAAATTTCTAATTACTTTGTTAAAGGTGCACTCCATCAAATTCACATATGAAGCTCAGGTTACTAGTCATGGGGAGTTCTACTGAGCCTGTGAAAACTGTTGTATACGGTTTTCTGTTGATTTGGAGGAGCTTCGTAAAATCTGAGAAATTAACCTTAATTATGTCATAATAATGACATCAGGTTTATTTTAGGTTGGCCTTTGACACTACAAATTTATACCAGAAAGCCTGTGTTCCAAAATGGAATTGAGGAGTTTGAAAGACATGGTCGTTAACCAGGTAGGGAGATACTAAAGAAAAGGTGCTATTGGTTGCATTTTGGGAAATGGAACCTGATTTATACCAGGGACTAAAAGTGAGGATTTCTCGGCCTGTGCTGCTCCAATTTTGATAATTCTTTTTTATAATCTGTCCCTTGCAAGTCCCCCAACTTATATATGAAATACTAAATTGCTAAGTATCTCTTTAGGGGGGAATATTTAAGTTTATCTACCCTCATGGTCAATTCATGGTATTTCTTGCTCTCAGACAGACATAGAGATGGATGGCATACTGCAGACACAGATACACATCTACTCATCGGTTGGAGGTATAAGTATGCAAACACGTTTCACACATAAACACTAGAAAACATGATGATGACCTCATGAAAGCAAGAACAAGCACTCCTTTGTTGTATTTTGCTGAACAACATGAAAAAGCCCCCCCAAAAAGCCAAAATGAAATCTGTACACAGATTGATTCAAATCTAAATCCTCCTGCTATTTATTTAACTCTAACAGTTTGGCCTCTTGTTCATTTGCTGTCTATTCCTGCTTGTAAGAGAGGGCTAATGCCGATTAAGCAACAGTTTGCATACAGTGGATTATATACACTGATGATGACCCAGAAAACAAATCTGAGACAAAGAGATAGAAAGGGAAAATTATAAGAAAGACTTCCATCATTTCATAAGCTATATCTGTAGAGGGTTCAGCCCCTTCCAAATGTCTTCTGAACTTGGAGGAAAAGAAAGAGAAGAACTTGTTTGAAAGAAAAATTGGGAATGTTTCTAAGACCATTTTCATATCCCGTTGCACCTTGTTTCCCTCCCTCATGCACATACACACGGGCAAGGAACACTTTCAAGTGTGCTAATAGAAGACACAAAAGCAGTGCGGGACAGATGGGAAACGGTTTGCTTAAATTTACAGTCACTTGAAATTCTGTCGAGTTTCCCAGTGTTAAAAAACCATAAAGGATTGTCAGACCTCCTCGTTATGCTCTCCACCAGCACCACTCACTGCTGGGTAAACATAAGAGAAAGGGGGTGAAAGATAAAAGAGGGAGAGAGTTAGAATGAAGAAAAAATTAGGTTTGGGGAAAGAAGGACATATGAAAGAAGAGGAGAGAGGGAGGAAGGAGGAAGGTGGCAAGAGAAGGAATGAGGGAATAGGGAAGGAGGAAGCAAGGAAGTGAGAAAGGGAACGAAAGTAGGATAGAAGAAGAGCAGGCCAGGAAAAGACAGCAGTCATAAAAGTTTAATGCTCTCGCAGTTACTGAGCTAAAGGGAGCAAGCTGGGAGGAAAGGGAGGAAAGCTGAGGAGGTGAAGAGGAAGTCCAAAAGGGGGGTTGGGGGTAGGAGTTGGCTGGAGGGGGGGGGGGTACAACACCTGACATAGGATGGACGGGCAGAAATCACACACACCCTCACACACCAACAAACATCCGGGCAGAGGCAGGTGGAAGTTAGAGACACACTCCCTCTCCTGGGCCAGGAAAAAACACACACTCGCATTTAAAGTGCCTACACGGCAATCGCATCATGGTCGCCACTTATCTATTATTCAGCAGTAAAGGGGAACAGAGTAGAGTAAGCGCTAAATAAAGAGTTGTGGCAGAGATGCTAAGGCTGTGGCCCTCGCAAACACAGAGCTACAGAAAGAGAGAGAGAGGCCTGTGGTTGTGTTTTTTATCAGAGGGAGTCTGAGACAAAGACTCAATACCAAGATGAAAGTTGGGGTTACTCTAGTTTCAACCATCTATCCTGTCCTCAGGGAGTTTCACATGCATGTGATCAGAAGAGTTCTTACGCACTTTTAAAGCTGCACTTAATCATATTTCCTATATTAACAATGGATCAAATGACTACATGTATTATGAAAGGTGTGACGACTAGTAGTGATGAACCCACAGCGAATCAGTTATACAAAGCTACTGTCCACTACCTGCTCAACACCAAACAGAGACAAAGTTAGAGACTAGCTGTGAAAATAGTGAAGCATTTAGCAGCTTTAGAGTCAAATTTTTAAAGTCAAATTTTTTGTCATGAGTTTGTAAAGACAAAAACAGAGCAAACAGACATATGAGTCCAAATGAATGCTATGTTTCTCCACATCTGCTGAATGTGTGAAGTCATGAAAAGGGCACTTTTGTGGCCACAAAAAATAAATTAATACATAAATACTGCAGCTTTAACATACATAATGCACTTCCTCCTTGACACTGAGTTGCAGGTGTAAAGGAATACTCTACTCTGCTGTTGAGCATCAAATATACAGTGGGCCAACCAATACTATATTTTTGAATGTTATACTTATATTTGAGAGTGTTGTTACTCATTGGCTGTAACAACATTCAAGCCCACAGGGTGATGGATATTTAACACAGTATTGGAGTATTCCTTTAAGAATCCTCTGCTTTGGGAAGACAATAAAGGGTGATTTTTTTCCCCTGGATTCATCCCATGAGTGGAGTTCATAAAAGAGAGAATATACCCTAAATTTCCCTTTAAGATCCCTTTAAGATTTCATGCTTCCTGCAGAAGGAAAATTTTCTCTCACATTAAGGGAAAAAGAGAAAAAGACTGCATATGGCCAATTGGTTGTTAGTTGATCTGTATTTTCCTACGGTCTCTGTGTCTGTGTGATTTAAAGTTCTCGCTGAACGGAAGGCAGACAGAGGGAAAGAGCAAGAGAACAAAGCCTTTAAGAATTAAAGTTGCTCCTGTCTTGACCCCTAGTCGACTCTGAAGTACAATGAGATCCATATTTAAACACAGCATTCTCTTCAGTATATTCCCTGCTCTGCTCCACCAGCACAAGCTATCACACAGCATGAATAAAGACGCCACTCAAGTCAACAGTGAGGGCAATACACACAAACAAACACAAACGCTCAGGAAAGCATTGCCTTGGCTTATGAAATCCATGTGGATGCTGGTTTGTGTGCTGCTCATAGGCGGGAGTATGTGCTGAAAGCCTGATCAAAGAAGCCATTATTAGAGACAATTGGACTGAAGTGCTGCTGCTCATGAGCTTGAGGTCTGCCTCTTGCCCTCACTAACCTTTTTCCCCTCCCTTCCTCTTTCCTAATCTCTCTCCTCTTTCTCTCCCCTCACCTGTCCCACCCAATCAGCCTCCATCCCCAACAATCCAGAGCTCACTTCTGCCCAAACAGTGACTTTTCACCTACAGTCATCCTTTTTAGCTATCACAGCTCTTCAGTCTGCACAATGTGCTCATCAAAAAATGAGCATCTCACCTTAAACACAAACACACACTCATATTGGAACTCACCGTAAATCAAAAGTTAAACTAGGAGTTTTAATTATTAAAGGTCATGATGCATTTAACTGCCAATAAAAATTTACTTTTAAAAAAGAGTGGATTTATGATTAATTTTCCTTAAAGGCCATACCAAATTAATTGCAAGTTTTATCTCTTTAACTACAAACGATTTTCAAATGCTGTACAATTAATAATTTTAGGATGTTATTTGTCCTTCTATTCCAGGCAGCAATTTATTTCCATATAATGTGCAAAACATGCAGCTAACCCAAAGAGCCTGCTTTGGGTCGTCTAATCATCAAGATCAAGTCTGCATTAAATCTGTTAAGAGTCTCCTAATTGATTTTCTTCCTGTAAGGTAATGAATGAAAACCAGTGGATGTCTTGAATAACTGGAAGGCTGTCTCTTGCCTGTGATGACTGTGACAGTCATGTTTAGCATAAAGCCCATAGTTCTTATGCTCAGTTACAATTGGGCAGTCAGTTTTCTGATGTTAATTATGCAATTACACCACTGAGTAGTTAAAATCCCACTGATTTTAAACTTCGGTATACAATAGCTCCTAGCTTATTAATCTTATAATGTACCATGTTGTAACTGTGAAACGCAACAATTTGCACAAGCTGGCAAAATTGATTGGTATTACAATCCTGTATCTAAACAGGTTGTAACAAACAATAGAGAGAAACATTAAGATGCACACAATTTGCAAAGCTGGATTCAAACCAGTGGCCCTCCTGTCACAGGTCATTTGTCGACATCACTAGACCATCAGAACAATAAAGCTTACACTAGGAGCAATGGACACTAAACATTAACATACACTCAGTACTGCAACAGAGTCAGAGAGAGTGAATAACCTAATGACCTGTAAAACATTGTGAATTATGTGGTGGTGAGTAAATCATTGTTAGTTTGGAAAATGGTGCTTGCTTATCACCACTTGCAGCTATATTTGAATAATTTATTTAGTCTATAAAATATCAGAAAATGGTAAAAGAAATGTCCATCACATTTCCACAGAGCCCAAGGTGAAACTTAAATTGCTTGTTTACACCAACCAACAGCACAAAACCCAAAAATATTCCATTTATAATGACTGGTTAATTGCCCAACCTGTATAAACAGTACAGCAAGTAAAAACTTGATTGTGGTTGTTTTAAAAGGGACAAACCCCAAACTTAAGTCCAACACACTTGAGTACAAGAAGTGTGGAGGGACCAAAATATGGAAAAAGGACTTGTGCAGTATAGAAACACATGCACACGCACACACACACACACACACATTGTCCTCATACAGTGACTGACAGCTGGACCTGCAGGGATCACCATGACAACGGAGGGCAGAAGTTTGGCATCAGTCTCCAGGGCGACTGAGCTGTGACTTTACCCAGGTAAGGGCGCTTTCCTCTGGATTGGACAGTCTCCTTCCTCTCATTTTTAAACCACGTCTTTCCCTGTCATCTGCTCACTTTCAAACTCCTCTCCCTTCCTTTTTCCCTGCAAGAATTTCGTCTCCTGCGTCTTCAGTCCTCTCCTCTTTATCTCTCTTCTCCTCTCTTCTCCCCTTCTCCTGCAGCGTTCACTATCCCTGACAAAGACTTGAGCAGCAGCCAGCGGCCCCCGAGAGCCGACTGACTTCCTGCTAAAAATAAGAGCTGAGAGAAGACTCACACAGAGCTGCCACCAAGTGAGAGGGAGCGAGAGAAAGGACTGAAATGGGAGAGATCTTAGGAGAATGTGGAAAAAGAGAAAAAGGAAAAAGGGAAAATCAGAGCTGAAAGAAAGAGAAAGGATAAAAAGAGATACAAACAAAAACTGAATGAGATAAACAAAATAGGAATAAAAGAGGAATATAAAGATCGATTGAGAATAGACTCAACCAGAGGGATGATAAAAGAGCAGAAAGTTTGGGAGCAGTTGGCGTTACCTGACCAAAGCTCAGTTTGTACAGAGACAAAAGAAAAAAAGACGAAGAAATTAATACGCTAAACCTGATCTTTGTAAATCTCTGCACACAAACAACAGGAGTTACATTCATCTACAGACTGGGGCAGGAGCAGGAGGGAATGAAAGAGAGAGAAAGAATAGGAATAGCCAGATTATAAATATTTATATGCGCAGACAAGAGGAAGCAAAAGAGATGGCAGAGTTGCAGGGAAGGAGAAAATAACGGCACAGGGGAGAGAGAGGAGAGACTGACTTCAGAGGCAGCACAAGGCGCGTTTGGCTCAGTTTATCTTTTCTTTCCCGTCTCTCCCACAGCCTCTCTCACCGCTGGAGTGCGGGCTAGCGGATTTGTAGCCTTCGCTCCCTGTAGCTCACATGTGTGTGTGTCTGTCTGTGAGTGAAGAGCGAAAGGACAACAAACTCCCCCCTTATCTTCCCCCTCTCCTCTCCCATCCCTCAGAGAGAGAGATGAACACACAAAGGCCCGTGCACCCATTTACAGGCGCCTGCCGTTCCTGCGGAAGTTTGTGCTGGTGTTGATGACGCTGACGACAATGACGATAATGGTGATGATAACAGAGCTGCTCTGCTTGCTCAAACTGTTGTAGATTCACTGATTCAATAATTTTTTGCTGTCGCTCGGCTTCGTACGAGGTCACTTCATTCCAGTTTCCAACAGATATCACGAAGCGATGATAAGACTTACACTTGCTCCCACCTCAGTGCGGAGATAAGATTCTTCCAGTGGGGGCTGGTAAAGCAAAAAGTAACAGAAGAGAAGAATGAGCTCGGGAAAAGCTTTTACACTTTTCCTTGACAAAAGGAAATGGCTAATGAGCTCCATTTCTCTCCTGTCAACCCAACCGTCAAGGCAGATGGCCACCTACCCTGAGTCTGGTTCTGTCAGAGGCTTCTTCCTGTTAAAAGGGGGGTTTTCCTCTCCACTGTCGCCAAGTGCTTGCTCATGGTGGGAACTGTTGGTTTCTATATATAATATTGTAGGTCCTGACCTTACTCTGTAAAGTGCCTTGAGATAATGTATGTTATGATTTGGTGCTATATAAATAAAACTGAATTGAAAAATTGAATTAAAATGCCCTGCAAATAAATCTCAAGACTAACCTACATTTTACAGTTTTAAATGTATAGTACCACTTTCTAATAAGGCACCATTTTAAAGAGACTATAAGTTGTAACTAATGGCCTTATTAATGGTTAAAAAACCATTTACTGGTTGAATTGTTTACCACTGGTGGTATCTGAAGGAGAAGTTACTATGTAAGAAATACAACAGAAGAAGAGTTAATTGTCTATTATATAACCATTAACTCTTACAACTGGATACTTGATGGATTAAAACCCTTTACTAAGACTTATTAACATTCAACTTGATATTTTATTAGAACATGAGAAACCCGTAAGCATATTAATAGATTACCAACATTTATAGCTGATCTATAAAGTATTGATAAATTAACCATTAATAAAGCCATTAGTTACAACTTAGAAATCCTTTACACATTAGACTTAATAGAAAGAGGTACCGATCTTTTCATTTAGCTAAATTTTTGCTATGCTAGTCATTATAATTATTTAACCTACATGTTATTGCTGTGCACTGTGCACCTTTACACTCATGAGCACTTTATTAGGAACACCTGTACACCTGCTTATTTGTGCAATTATTCAGTCAACCAATAATGTGGCAGAAATGTCATGCATGAAATCATGCAGATACAGGTCAGTAGCTTTGATTAATGTTCACATCAAACATCAGAATGGGAAAACAAATGTAATCTCAGGTACTTTTACCATGCCATGATTGCTGGTGTCAGATGGGCTGGTTTGAGTATTTCTGAAACTACTGATCTCCTGGGATTTTAATGCAAAACAGTGCGGAAAAAAAAACCATCCAATGTGTGGCAGTACTGCAAACAGAAACGGCCTTGTTGATGAGAGAGGTCAGAGGTGAATGGCCAGAGTTGTTGGAGCTTACAGAAAGGTATTGTTAACTCAGATAACTACTCTTTAAAAATGGGGTGCATTAAAGCATCCCAGAATGCACAACACATCCAATCTTGAGGAGAATGGGCTACAACAGCCGAGGACCACGTCGGGTTCCACTCTTGTCAGCCAAGAACAGAAATCTGAGGCTACTGTGGCTACAGTTTTGGCTCACCAAAACTAGACAGTTGAAGACTGAAACAATGTAGCCTGGTCTGAGGAATCTGGATTTATGTTGAGTCACGCAGATAGGTAGGGTCAGAAGAGTCATCAACAGCATGAATCCATGGACTCAACCTGCCTTGTTGTTAACAATCCAGGCTGCTGCTGGTGGTGTAATAGTATGGAGAATGTTTTCTTGGCACACTTTGGGCCCCATTACACCTATCAGTCATGGTTTGAATGCCACAGGCTATCTGAGTATTGTTGCTGACCATGTGCATCTCGTTATGGCCACTATTTAGCATCTTCTAGTTCTTGCACGATAATGCACCAAGTCACAAAGCAAAGGTCGTCTCAATCTGGTTTTATGAACGTGAAAATTAGTTCAGTGTATTTCAGTGGCCTTCGCAGTCACCAAATCTGAATCCAGTAGACCACCTGTGGGATGTGGTTGAACGGGAGATTGGCAGCACAAATGTGCAGCTGACAAATCTGCAGAAATAATGTGATGCAATCGTGTCAACATGGAGCAGAATCTCAAAGGAATGCTTCCAACATCTTGTCGAAATCCGTCCCACAAAGACCTGAGGCTGTTTTGAGAGCGAATGGAGGCCCTACCCAGTGTGAGTATGGTGTTTAATTTATGTGCTCACTGAGTGTATATTGGTGCCAAAGTGGTGATGCACTTTATCCCCATTTTGTTTAGATCAAAGATAAAGCTGTCAAAGGAAGGAGCTCCAACTACACAAACTGCACCATAGAGAGGAAGGAGAGAAAAAAACTAAGTAACACCTGAAATTTGATGTAGTGATAAGAGTAATTCATCAGTTGCTATTTTAAAGCTGCACTAATCAACATTTTCTATTAACAATGGATTAAATGGTTGTATGTGATGTGAAATATCTGCAAACTCTCTCATCAACCAGTAGAAGCAGGTGTTTTCAGAGAAAAAGCTGTAAAACGCCACTGTCCACTACCTCAGCAGCAACCAGCAGACAGACACAATTAGAGACTAGCTGGTGAACCTAGTGGAACATCTAGCTGCTAAAGAGACAGATATTTTTCTCAGGAGTGAATATTAAACTTACATTCATTGGGTGGACACAAACATGACTCCAAATGGATGATCATGTTGCTCTATGTCTGCTGGATATGTAAAATAAAATAGTATTTCAACAACAACTTAAAAGTAATATTATTTCAATCTTTTGTTTTTTAAGTTGTCCAAGGCTTTAGATTGCAACAGAGTGGCCAAAAAATTTTGATAATGCAGCTTTAAAGTAATAATCATAGATTTCAGAAAGATTTCAGTCTTGGTTACACCTGTTGTTATTGGTGTTAACAGAGTTCCACTCAATATAGCAGATAAAGTATATCAACAGGCAACACTGACTTCCAGTGAGTGGCCAATCTGTTGGATATGGAACAGAAAAAGAGCTGTCTATCTGTTCACAGCACAGCCAAAACAAACTGCGGACCGGGAGGATTCATCTCCTAAGGATATTTTATTCAGGAAAACTAAAGAAGAAAAAAATGTTTTGACTCATGATCACATTACAGTGGTACTGTCTGTTGTTTTCCACATTAAGTTCAGTGCATCACACACCAGGTTTTGATTTCACATGCAGTACAGGTATACAATATTTCCTGTGAATCCCTTTTGTGTGAGTATGCTATATGCAGGAATGACACACTCTGCCAGTAACAATAAAAACTACTAACTAATGGCTATTGGTGAACAAAAATGACAGCTATATATAATATCAGAAATGGGGTTTGATGGGGTGCCCTGATGGCCTAGAGGTTAAGGCACCAACATGTGGTTCCCCATCTCTATCCAGTCATTTCCTGTCATCTCTCTACTCTCACCTATCAAATACAGTTATAAAATTCCCAAAAATATATTAAAAAGGGGGTTTGATCAAATAAAATTCAACGTTAAATGTTCAAAACTGAGTGAGGATCATCTACTTGATCATTTCTGAAAATCAAACAATGAAATTTTTTTTCTCAGTGGTTTTTTCCTGCTTTTTCCACAAAGAAGGACAGGCCCTCTGTCTGCTGTCTGTGTTAAACTACGCAAATATTAACTAGGACATCTCTGCAGCCTCTGTCTGAGTGTCATGTAACACAAACCAGACTAACACCCCACCACATCAAATGTAAAGAACCAAACTGTGGGTTTTGCATGTGCACCACAAACAATATACAGCACAGGCCGTCTTTACATTACTTCTGTTGGTCTCCAAAAGCACACCACACGTTTTTAGTTTAACCTTTTTCTTCTTTACAAGCAGCCATTGGTTTTAATTCATTACAGTAGGCTATGAAAATCAACTTGCAGAGACTTCCTGTCCATCACAATGAACATTCAGTCAGCATTATTTATTTATCAAGGTTATAACTGTGTGAAAGTGCAGTTATCGGGGGAAAACATTTAAAAAACCTTCTATTATGATGTGTCTAAGGAACTCCTCAAAGATTTGGGAATCAGCAGCCACATAGTACTGCATTCATGAGCTCTGTTGTCAGAAAATTGAATAGGGAGAGTGTGAAATGTACATTTAAAAAAATTGCTATTCAGAAGTCATCAGAAATTTCTGATGTTCTCGATCATTCTTGAACTCACCAGAAAGGAAGAAAAGACCCAAATCTATTCAGGAGGTGAGGAATTAAATTTAAAAACATATGGCATGCTTTGGAAAATGGTCAGCGGTAAAGTGAGGTAAATTTTTAATTTGGAGATCTAAAACTGGTATGGGCCTTTTAAGTAACAATAAAAACCACAACCAAAAAAAAAAGCTTATTGTAGCCCTGAGATTTTGAAAACTTCAAAGACTCCTTCCATTTTCAAAGGTTTCTTAAAAACTTTCAGCTTTGCACCCAGAGCAAGAAAATTTAGCCTGGTACCCACTCCAGCCATATTGATAGATCACAAGGGAACCCAGTTACAGAGACCAGGCCCCTGACCCGCTCTGGATCCAGAGCCACAACTCTCAGAGATGCTGACCTAGCCAGTCGTTAAACTTCTTGACCTCAGAGGGCAGTCCCAGCTCGGTGAAGTCTCCGGCATGGATGAACACATCCCCGTACGGCATCTGGATGGTGTCTGTGCGGGAGTGAGTGTCTGAGACGCATACAAAACGTGTGTAGCCCGGCGGCTTGGGCGTGTCGTGAGGCATCGGGTCCACCCTGAGAAGAGTAAAAGAAGAGAAGACAAAAAAGTTGAGGGAGAGAGGAAGGAAAGGGGGTCACTGCAGCTCTTGGTACACCTAAACAATACTTGCGAAAGAGACACATTTCTGTATGCAAAGTCTCTGTGGTAAGAGGCTGACAATGAAAGAAGTTTGAATTAGTATCCAGCAAAAAATCCTCCCCAAAGACTGAGACAGAGGAGGAAACAAGAGGCATAGCAAGAAGCATGAGTGAGAGGCCACAATAAAAGCATGGCATAGAAATGTGCAGAGATAGAAAACATTAAAGTGCAGATATAGAAAAAGAGCAGAGTCCTGTGAGATTTCAAGCAAGTGTGCAGATCCACAGGGTCTCCAAGGGGAAGAGAGGAGCTGGTGAATAACTGTGGCCCAGTTTAGCGAGCTTTCCTCCAGGTACGATTACACCCAGCCCTGCCTCCTCCTCCTTTTCCTCCTCCGCACCCCACCACAAGAGAGAGAAAGAAAGAGGGAAAGTGGGAAAGCGGATAGTCATGCATGTAGCACAGTCAGCAAGAAATGTGAGTCAAAAAAGTAATGAAATACAGAAGAGGGTTTATGAAAAATGTTTCATTTCCAATATAGAGTATACAGAAATGTAAGGGAATATAAAGTGATGCTTTATGGAGACCCCAAAAGAAATTCTTTCTTAACATCAATTTAAGTGTGTTTAAAAGATTGCTTTTGTGGCTAGATAAATAAAGTTAAATAAAGTTAAAGCTGAAATTATAGTTTTATTTCAATTTTGAGGGTCAGAGATGTCCACGCACAGTCAGTTAAAGAGAGGTCCTACTAATATCATAACTTCTTAACTTCTTAATTAAAAACAAGTATGCAAATAATAGCTGAGTCTCAAATAATACACTGGACAAACAAATACAGCTGGTTACAACTAAAGGCCAGGTAAAACCCATTGTAAGATAATGGCTTACATGGTAAATTCATCAGAATTCGTACCGATGGAATTAGTTATATTGCAGTTATATTGTACTCACCAATCTACTGCTCGCTTTTACTTAGCTGTTTTTCTGTTTGGTGCTCAGCTACTGTCAGTGAAACCCAACACTTGCTGCACAGAAGTTTCATATTAAAAGCCTTCTAATGGCTCAAAGGGTCACTAGAAGGATCAACCCATGTGAGGCCTTATAGTACCGTGATATGTCTCTATTGTTTGTGGCTATTATTTGAGATTCAGTCATTATTGGAAAACCAGTTTTTAATTGAGAATTTGTGGTAGGCTACGAAATGTAACACCAGATCAAAGTGTTTTTAGTAACTTGCATTTTTCTTGGCTTTGCCTCAATATCAAATTAAAAAAATCTAGGAGGAGGTAGCTGAAGAGTATTCTTTGGTGTTTGCAAGCTGCTGGTGAAAGCAACATGCTAGTTAGCCTCACATGTTGTTAATTAGTTGTTGTCAACAAGGTGTTGAGTGTGTGTGTGTGTGTGTGCAGGTTAAGAGGGTTGTGGTTCTGTGACATTGGAACACAATTTGAGCCTCAGTGTCGTGGGCCCAACTCAACCCAGCACCAGTTATTGAGAAAGTTCCCACCTGATGAGTTGCCTGCAGTCTTACACTCACACACAAAGTCATGTTGAAACCATGATATTTTCTTTGGTAAGACAGGTCAAGGGACGTGACTCATGAAGTTTCACATACCAGAAGGGTTCCTAATGAGTGGCTATTTGTAAGACTAGCAGAACCACATATACAGTAAAGGTTGGACTATTGAGCAGGTCATGGCATTCACATGAAGTTGCTCTTAAAGCCAAATGGCCCAGCAATTGTAGTTCAGTGTAAGCACAAACAATTTAGATATGAGGCTGGGTCATGCTGCTGAGTTTCTGAGCCTAATCATAAGTCAAATCATAATTCGACAAATACACGGCATCCATAGGAATACCCAACTTTTGGTACATTTTACTGTGATATGATAACTTCCTGGTCAAAAAAAACCTACTATTGTCTTTGGATGCTTCCATCTGGTTTCCACCACCACTTTGCTCACTGCTGGAACCTTTGCTAACAATATTACCGACTGTATCCTGACTCACATATACATATACTCACATTGTAGCAGTATCACTCTTTGGGGACATGTTTACATTAAAAGCCTTCGAGCAACTAAAAGGGCGTACTCCCTCTTTTTCCAAGTTGGCTTTTAATGTGAAACATATACAGGAAGTTAGTGCTGGGCAGTAAGACCAAAAATTTGTATCACAGTATTTTTTAAGATTCTGGTGGTTTCACAGCATATCAATTTTTTTTCATGGCTGTGCCTGTATATATGTTTGTATTAGCTTATTCTACTGTCAGGATATATAGAATTTAAAAACATTTTAATTTCATCATGTATATAAAGAAGGCTTTGATTACAATGGGTTTGATTGGCCCCACAAATGATACAATATATGAAGGAATCAGTATGCAACAAATAGTTGCAGAATGTATAGAATCTTTGTTGTGAAAACTGCAATGTGTTAAAAAAAGACCTTACAAATAAAATAAAAATAAATAAACAAAATAAAATAAATAGATATGCCAACAACTTTAACAATGTTTCCTTTTCAAAACAAAATATAAAAAGATAGTTCTATAAACACTATAAACTGACCTAAAAACTCACAGTGTTCAAGTATTAAAAGAGATTTTTCTCAAACATTCTATTTCACAAGTAAGAATCAATCTTAATCTTAATTCAATCTTAATTGACAATATGTTATCCTTCAAGCCAAGGTATTCAAGTATTAAAATGGCTGTTGATCAGTCACAATTCCCTTGGTTTTCCATTTAACAGATAACACATTCCAATTTTTAAAGTGCATTAATATTATCCTTCATGGTACAGTATTCAAGTTTTCAAAAGGATTATATTGCTCTTGTTTTTCCATTAGAAAAATAAACAATCCACATTTAAACTCACAGTAATAATATCCTCTGATGCCAACATCTTGGCACATTGCAGGAAACATTATGAACATTACTAGCACAAATCACCCTTACAAATACAGGCTTTGATAACTGAAGCTTTTCAAGACATTACAAATTTTGTGCCAGGAAAACCAGCCTGTCCACTGCATCACAGGTGGACCTGAGCTGGTGAAGCGCCAGTGGTGCCTGCCTGTTGCTATGTCAGCAGTGATTTTATCTTTTCTACTGCTCAGTCATCCACCTTTTCATTCTTAATTGTAGGTAGTTTTGAAGCAGCGATAAAGGAGAAAAGCCATATCTAGCAGGTTATCTGTGCCAGGATCTAAGTACTTTCCATTCAAAAAGGTTAAAATGGTTGTCTTCATATCCTTGGTCAGTTGAGTGTCATTCTGTCCCTCAGCAAGAATGGTTTCATGAAGACATGGAGTACTGGCCTGAGGTATGAGACACTAACATGGCATTCACCAAACAATGCATCTGTGAACTCAGGAACTTAACAACTTAACACCTTTTTTACTGCATCCAGCACATCCATGTCCTGCCAGCTGGGCACCAAGTGCCTTGTTTTCTTGTCAGCTTTCAACACCTGACTTATGGCTTTCTCCTGCTCAGTCAGTCTTTGAATCATCTTTTGTCGCGATCCCTACCTAGTAGGCATCTCTGTGGTGAGCTGGTGCTTTGGCAGGCCCAGTTCAGCCTGAGCAATGGCTCAAAGGCTCAGTGGTTTTGATTTTAATGGAAGGCTAACTCCTCCTTTTCCAGGAGTACAAGACCTACAATTTTTTTGCTCACACAGACTATGTTCTACAAGGTCATCTTTTACACTTCACTCGGTAAAAACAATAAACACAATGATTAGTGCATTTTTGCTATTAAAGAAATATTATAACATGCTAACTCAAAGGTTAATAAAAACACCATCCATTTTTGAAAACATCACACAATTTTAAATATTTATCACTTTTAGGCTATGAATAATTCAAAAAACAAATTGTTTAATGAATACATTGATTCATATTTAACTATGGCAAGGTGAAGCCTGTGTCCAAAGCATTGGAATCTTTTCCAATCATTCAGCTGGACTGCCTTCACAATGTTGGCAACACTGTCAGTTGTTAGGGCCACCTGCCTCTCCTCTCCCAGACCCCAGGATTCAAGAGCCTCTCTCAAGCCTTGTACAATTATTTCTCTGGTGTGGTCGTCCGGGTAATATGACATTTACAAAGAGTGGTTGCGCAACTCACAGTCATAACTGATGAAGTGCATAATTATGCTCAGGAATGGCTCCATTGTCTGACTTGACCACAGGTCTGTTGTTGCAGAAAAAGTGGGCGACAATATGCAGCTCCGCTTCCTGCTTGTTGTGCTCTTTTTGGTATAATGTTGGGATAGCAGTTTGGCTAAAGTATTTTCACCCCGGCAAGACATATTTCGAATCCAGTGTTTTAATCATTGATCTGATGCCCGTCTTTCTCGACTGTCTGTAGCAGGACCATGTCCTTGCATAGGTGGATTGTTACTGTGTTCGTAATGTCACTCCACCGCTTCTCCTGTAATATGCAGTGCCTCTTCAAGCAATGTCTGACCCTTTGGCTTCCCTCTTTCACTTGCATTCTAGGTCGATGTCCTCGAATCCAACAATGGTAAAGACATACGCTGTTGGTATTCCAACACATTTTTTAATGCTGAGCTGTTGGAGTAACTTGCTAGTGTTACCACCAGCAGCAACAACAGTGGCTTGACAAACTTTGCATTATATAGTCTTTTGGTCAGCATTGGATTTTCTAAAACCAGAAAAACTTCGAAACTGCAGACAAAGCTCCCCTCCGGGGCATAAGTTCTTCTGGTGCATCTCCGTTCTCACTTTCTTCATCCTCCATCTCTTTACTCTTGTTTTCTGTTCTATAGTCTACCATAGCAATGGAGCATTTCACAGCTGTTAACAGACTGTTAAGCTGCCCGGCCAGCTAGCGAGCTGTACCCACTATGCTGTTAAGTGGTGTAATTTTGCAAACGTACAATCAATAGTGTTACAAATTGTTTATGTTTCACAAATCGTTGTGCGCCATGGTGCTTTGCCCTATTAAATATAGTAAGTTGTGGGTAATTAATTGTCGCCTTATGAAGTTATAACTATTCAAAAGAAGGGTACGCACAGCAGTTGCGTGCAGTGATTTTTACAGATGAAAGAAGGATAACCAAACAACCACCTACCAAACCCTCAACCTCACAACCCACCATCTCAATGTGCGATTCAGTTTTTTACTACACCAAAATCTGGAGCAGACTAAAACATACCTTTTCATGACAATAGTAGTACCAAATCTCTCTTAAATTTAGGGCCTGTCCTTGTCTCATGATTTTGCGTGGCCTGTCTTTCCTGTGCTGAAACTCATGTGCAGTGTAGAGGAAAAATATCTAAAAATCACCTCTATGGTACTCTTTAAATTATTTAGTATTAATTGACAATGACACACTCCAGTGACAATGCAGAATCCTATATTTTCCTGCCTCAATATTGTTAGCCTTTCCTGGCTCATTGTTTGGACCATAGTCGGTAAACACGGGGAGACTTTGTGTTCTGCTCCAGGGCTGAAGTTGGCAAGACGCAGAAACTTGGCTTGGGTCTTGAGGAGTTGTAGCATTTATTTGCTGACAGCCTAAAGCGCTCATACATTGCACTGCTAACTGCTCTGGTCACCAGCCTCACTGCCACACACCTGCTCTCTCTTTCTCTCTTGCCCATTTGCTTCACACACAACCTGTGCATTGAGCTATCCCTGAAAGAAGGAGCGCTACGTGTGTAGCAATATGCTGTCTCAAACTTCTCAGATTTCCTGCAGATCTTGCAAAGAGATGATAAATCCCAACGTAATTTGCTTATTTACTTATTACTGCTACCTCTTAACACTTAGGAAGAAAAGACTGTTGAAATAATTTTCTAATGCACAAGAGTACTTTCCACACACATTTGCGCATGTGTGTAATGCCTGCGATCTCATAACTGACCTCAGAACAGTGGAAACTGAGTTGAGGACAGCTTGACAACCACACTTGTGGCTATAGTTAGTCAACTGTAAAAGATCCCCGGATTATCCTCGATGCAAATGCGTCCAAAAAATGCGTCTCGCATCTCATGGCCATACCCTGCCTTGCAAGGTACTGTATTGAACCTACAGTATTTTTCAGGCAGTGCCTAGCACATTGTTGTTGTTATCCTAATTATCCTAATTGCCAAACATACACACACACGCATATGCGAACAGACACACTCATACACAGACACTAACGTTTAGGGTTGCCAACCATCCCATATAATACAGTAGCATCTCATTTTGAAAATTCAAATGCGCTGTCCCTTACTGAATCAATACAAGAAGCGATTTGTACCATATTTTCATGCACAGAACTGTTAGTATGAGGATATTGTCTTCCTCAATAAGCATACATGCACATCTAGTTAACAGAACTTTAGTGCTTCTTACAACTAGGTGTAGATACAGCCTCTCACATGTTAGCAAGAAACGGCCGAGCCAATCCTATTAGCGATACTGGGTTAGGGAGGTGGGAACCGTAGTACAGAGCATGATCTCTCAACCATTTGTATACTAAATACATTGAGTAGACACTGAGGGACAACAGCGGTTATATTTTAATTTTTTGTTCAAAATTATTGCTAAGGACATTTCGGTAATCACTGGATATTGGTAGGGACATGTTCCTGCTGTCCCTACCAGTTTCTACACCCATGCTTGCTGTCTTTTTGAGAGTTAAGTGAGCACATTGGTATAGAGTTGTTCTTAGATGTACTACAGCTGTTTCTCCCTGCTTCCAGTCTTTCGGTTAAGCTTGGCTAACCACATCACCAGCTTTGTACTTAAAACACAGATGTGAGATAGACATCAATTTTCTCATGTCTTTTTAGAAAAGAAAGCAAATGAAAATATTTTTTAAAACATTGTAGTACTCCTTTAAAGGAAAATAATCCCTTCTGGTTTGAATCTCAGTAATGAAAAACAAATAATGGGTAAATGTAAAAAAAAATCTGATTCTATCCAGGACGCACAGGAAAATGAACAAAGGAAATTTGAACTAAAATGTTGACATAACTCTACTGTAAATAACAGCAGTATGCTCCTTTAATTAGCCGACCTGCTTCATATATATCTACTCACATGTGGACGTGTGGTGGTTGGAAGCGTCCCTGGTTGATGTTGTAGAAGGTGAAGGCCTGAGTGGGGTTGGTGCTGTACTCGTCCACCTCCACAGTCGTCCTGCTACCTCGTTGGGTGTGTGACTGAGCCTGCGACTGCTGCCGCCTCGCTGCCATAATCTCTGACAGGGTGAAGGCCATGGCACTGGGTATTGGAGCAGGGCGGATGGAGGAGAGCAAGGTGTTGGGTTGAGAAGTTTAGCTGATTGTTGTTTTTGCTTTAGAACACTGGGTGGATAGTCTCAGCCTGAGGAGGGGCTGTTACCACGTGTCTTGACACGCTCAAACCCTCACAGACCTCACAGTCACAGTGACCTGAGGAGAGAACATCACGTCCTCCCTCCTCTTCTTCTTTTTCTTCTTTACAGTTCCTCTGCACCTGAGAGACAGAACAGAGCAGAGCTGACATTAAGTGTATGTGATAAGGATGGGATTTCAGAATAGTGCTGAAATGATTCATTTGATTATTTTAAGTTCATTTTTAAAATAAATGGAGAGATGAACATTAATGATCAATTAAATGTTTAAGTCATTAATTAGGCAAAAACGCCAAACATTCTCTGGTTCAAGATTCTCAAATCTAAGCATTTGATGCTATTTGCTGTTTTATAGGATTTTAAATGGGACATTTTTGAGTTTTTCAGTGTTGGTCAGACAAAGCGAGACATTCATGTTGTGATGGGCATTTTCTTTCATTTTATAGGCTAAACAACTATCTGATTAATTGAAAAAATATGCTTGAGATTAAAAGAGTACTTCACTAATTTAGCATTATAATGGTAAAACATTGTTGGACTCACTTTATAAGACTTTATAAAAAAGGCATAAAATCAATGCAGCAGAACCAGATATCTTGTCTTTTATATTCCATGCACTCTTTTTTTATTACGCCTACATTGCCCACAATTCAATTCAATGTTAAACTTATTAGCGGCAGCTAATATATCCTGGAGCCTGTAGCCTTCAGCAGATATGAGGAGCGGGCTACAGAGGCCTGGTAAGCTAAGGCGATTAACTCAGCCCAGGAGGATATCCTACCTCTTCACCCTGAAGAGCTCTGTGGTAGCTTTGGCAGTATGTTTAGGATCATTGTCCTGCGGACTGATGAAATGTTGTGCAATGAGTGTTGATGCATTTGACTGAATCTGAGCACACAGAAAGCTCCTGTATACCTCTGCATTCATCCTGTTGTTTCCCTCAGCAGTGAAATCATCAATAAATGCCAGTGTGTCTGTTCAATTGGCAGCCATACAGGACCAAGTCATAACAGAACCACCACCACGTTTGACAGATGAGGTGGTGGCTTTGGGTCATGAGCTGCTCCTTTTTTCTCCAAACTTACCTCTCTTCATCATTTTGACAGAGGTTGATTTTTGTTTAATCAGTCCATAGAACAGTCCATTGTTCCAGAGCTCTACCGGTTTCTTTGTATATGTTTTTGTGAACTGCAACCTGGCCTTTCTGTTTGTGAGGCTTACCAGGATATCCCAAACCCTCTTCAGCAAATGGCCCCTGCTCAGGTGGAATCCTGTGACATAAGTGCGGAACATGAGTCACGTGATAACAAGTGTTTTATATGCCATAGGATACGGTTTCAAAGCTCCAGAAAAACACTAGTAGGTGTAACTTGAGTTTAAAATATTCACTGCAGTCAGGTCTAGGTGGATGTAAGAGGCAGACTGCTGATGTTACATATGACACAGAGGCTCCGAGAAGTGTGTGTCAAGTGTGTTTGACAGTTTCCGGTGAAACTTTGTATCAAGGCTTGTATTGTTTTCAGATAATTATGTGACCAAGGACATACAAGGCCTCAGCTTCAGCATAATCGCGGTATAATTTCAAACCAGGTTTCCAAACGCTTGGTTTCTTTCAGTCAGTCAAGGGTCATGTACAGTGGCAGGCTGGCGGTGAAAGGCTGAATGTGCCACCATTTTCTCTACTACTTTTTAAAACAAATCTTTTTATTAGTATTTTTCCATTTCCCTTTCTCCTGTTTACCGATTTTGTGAATCTTTGCTCACATAAGGCCTAATAACGTTTCTACCTTTCAGACAGTACTACGTGAAGTAAAGTTACTGTCAATCAAATGTTGCTCAGGTAGAAATAGTGGATCAGAGTAGAATGCATTCCACTGCTGATACTACTGTTTAAGTGCAACACTACTTAGCTAAATCAACCCTCTTACAATTACAGGATCCCTCTGAATACTGCAACAAACAGCAATATGTTTACCCTCATTTCTATCAGTTGGTACTACAGTTATTATCTACACCAACCTAACCTGTCCCTGTGAGAGGGTCCGCTCTAAGGCAGGGTAGGTAATATCAAAAAAGAATCCTTACTGGATTCAGCATCAGCACAAAGTGCAGCGACATGTCAGTAATATTTGTACTATAGCAGCATCCATGATCATTTATTTGGCTGCTCTCAGTTATTTTACCATTAGGTGTCTTTTGTGAACATCGAGTTAAATGAGGCTTCCAGTAATGAATCTTTGGGCAACACGACTATCTACTAAGACTCAGTGCTGCAGTAAAGCCTCATTTCACCATCACTTACTCGTATATCATTTTAAGTTAACATCGCATAACATGTACACAGCTACACAAAAAAAGGAAGAACTCCTTTAATTAGGGCCTTCAATCTAGTGAATGAACAGAACCATATTTCACTCGGGGTGTCTCAACTAAATCAGGAAAAATTCAAAATTGTAATTGTATAAGTAAAATTCATTAGTGCAAAGATAACTTAATATTCCTCACGATTTTGCCAAGAAAAACTCTTAAGACCATAACAAAATGAGCAAATACTAATCAGCTAGCAAATTAAACAAATAACAGTCCCCCATACTTTGTATTACCCATCTCATCATTGATTACATCAGCACAAAAGCAGGAAGTGTTTGGTTGCCACCTGCTGTATGTCTCGTGGGTAAGCACAGTGAAAATGATTGTTGGAACAAAGAAAGTTAACACAGTGGTAACTGCCAATGCAGCAATCCTACAATATTAATCTTCACTCTTTAGTATTGTAATTATTATTGTTATCATTATTATTTCAGTTTTCTTCCATCCATTTTTTTGACACGCTTTATGCAAATTTTTTAATGAAGATTTTTAAATTTCTATTGGGTATGAGCGAGGCATGATGAGACATAATGAATATTAAAAAAGTATATAGGCTTCAAGAGTGAATCTTGATGAACTACTTACTTCAGTGCTTCACATACTCAGCTAAAAAACATTGCAAAATGTTTCGGCTAATATTTCGGCAACCATTAGGCGTAGAAGAAAAATAGTGTCTTTGGATTCAGTGGATGATGCTGAAGAGATTGATACAGCCCACGGCCATTTCCCGCCATTTTGAATTTTTGCTAGACATACTTTTGACTCCCCTCTCCTATGTCTTTCATCTAAGCTTCACCAAATTTGTAAATACCATGTTTGGAATACCCTGAACATTGCCTACATGTTTGATTTGAGATATGATGTATCCTTTGTCTATGATTGGCTAACAAATTTTTGTGGGTGTGGTTAAATCAATTTAAACTGCTATAACTCTCTAATGCGTCATCCAGTTACAACCAAATTTGGCTCAAGGGTACAGACTAAGGCCACGAATGTTCATGTAGTTTTTTGCCACTAGGGGGATGCTATGGTAAAAAAAACAAAATTAGCTTAATACAAATTGCTACTACTCCATGATAATAATGGCTAGAAACATGGTTTAGGTTCGAAAATTTTGGAACAATTTATCCCCAATTCACCCGTCCCAACAATCAGAAGAGAAATCTGGTCTGGGACCTTGGCCAGCATTTATACTTGGCCCAGATTATCTGGTAATGTGAGGGGTTTACATATCCAGTCTTAAACCTCACAAACTGCTCGCAGACCCATCAAGGCTGCCCCCATAATATCAAACATGTTCGATATTTAGGAGTTAGAATCTAGATTTTTTTGATTATGATTATGTCAGTGCCAGAGCAGCTGACGGTGTTGCCAAGCAGCCCTTAAACATTCTAGCCCCTGAATCTAACATTAGCTATTATACTACTGTTGACAGATATTAAAACTGACAGTTAAAATCTCACCTCCAGAAGAATAGACAAACACTTGGTGACCGCGACTCCCCACCATTTTCTCATCCAGACTCATTTAGCCTTCTGCTTTCGTTTTTTCTCACTGCAAAGTATTACTAATGTTACAGCAAGTTGTTGCACCACAGTCTCCATTTTGTTTACATCTGCTTCCCCATGAGATCACGTGAGCATTGCTCCCTGATTGCTCCCTCTGGCACAATAATCTTAATAATATCCTGTAGCATGTTATGCACCATACTTTCAGTTCTTGTAGTGTGCGTTTTTGAAATTAGAGAGAGGAACATCTGTGAAGTTTCTCCTTGTGTGCGTAATGCAACCTGATTTCAAAAACAGTTAGGCTTTTAAAACTCCTTTAGTCTGAGCCCGGCTTAACATGCGCTTGTTTTTATACATTAATAAATTGCACTGTCCACGTCCACACCAGGCATATATAGACTTTAGCATTTTAATACTTTTATCTTTAGCATTCAATTTTATTATCTTTGAATGTTTATCCTTCATACTTCTTTTTCTAATTCTTATTTGTAGTCCTATTCTAACAATTAATCACTATTGTATACTAACCTTTGTAGTACAACCTCAAGACTATGCCACTCTCCATTTCACTGGCCTTATTGTATAAGCATGTGACAAACACAACCTTTAAATCTTAAATCTTAAATCACACTCAGATTTTGTCTCCAAGAGGAAGTTCAGCCACGGCAGAACGTAAAAGATGTTCAAATCTCTATACTTTACCAAACTGGGTATAGACTTCAACAAAGTTGTCATACACCATAAAGTCTTGTTGAAAGGTGTGTAGGATGATAAAACTCTTGACTGAAAAGCAAACAACGAATACCTGTCAGCCATTTGTTCTCACTTCATAAACATTTTGGTCCTTACACTTTAAAGTACAATTCCTTTTAACAAACAGCATCCGTGTAGTGATTCCAAACCATGGGTACTACCTGCAGTTGACTGGGGTTATGTGAAAAAATTTCCACGAGACAGCTGTAACATCTGAACAATGTGATGAGCCTATGAAAACTAATTGGAAAGTAAAAGAAGTCGAAATACTTAATGCAGTTGAAATAGTTAGCTAACAGTAACAGATAACGGTAACTGTTAGCTGTTACTTTTAGCTAACTGTAGTTAACTATGGCAACCGTCACTGTGGTGTCTGCACAAGATCGACACCTACATTTAATTTTGAATTTCTGAAGCATTGTCTATGTAGCTTTGAGCGTATTATTATGCGATGAAAACTTATATGTCGCATCATCGTAAAATTGATGTAGATGCAAAGTAATCCAAATTATCTTGCCACAGAGGTAAAGAAGACAAAGGATACAAAGATGGAGGCTACATCGCCTAGTGTGCTGTCAGACCTTTCAGTAGGTATCGATTACTATCTTTATGAAAGATAAAGAAAAATATGTCAATGTTATAGAAACGTGAAATTATGAGTTTAAATAAAGTTATAGTTATATAAGGATTTTTGAGTTAGGACATGATTTAAGGTGATGCTACCTTTAACAACTAACGTTAGCTAGCTAATGTTAATGTAAGACTAAGTGATAACGTGCTTCTACCTTTAATATTAGTATTAGTTCTTGGCCTTGGTGCCATACTTAATTAGTGTCAGGATGCTTTTTCTTGGCAGCATTTTTTTGAATATATCACTTCATTATAATCATATTCAAAGTGTTCTTTTATATAGGTTAAGTTGTTGGCTGGATTCTCCATTCCCAAGCAAATTTCAAACAGGCTGGCTGTTGTTCCATATTTGGCTCTAAAGGTCTTTACCTAATTATTACCTTGGCTAAACTCAGTAACCAATATTTCTGCAGTGCTTTAACGATACCTGAAAGCCACACCTCGGGGGGAGCCAAAATTCACTCTCATATCGGGTAGTTTTGTTTTTGCCTCAAATGTTACTGAAATCACAATTCGGAACATAAAGCTGGAGACTTCCTATCAAACTGTAAAATGTTAAGGTAAATTCGGCATCTATATGATCCACCAACTAAATCGTATTTCTAAGAGAATGCATGAGAAACAATATATTTTGTTCAACAGGGCTGCCTAATAGTAGTTACATCAAACTTCTATTGTGATTTTTAAGTTTATTTCTGCTGTGCTTATTACCGAAATGACACTAGCTAAAATTCAATTTGGGAAAGTAAGTTATAGCTAAACAGTAGCTCAGTTTGGTGAAGTCAGCATGAAACCTGGTTAATGTTAACGTTAGATTGAAGTCAATTCGACAGCGATTCATTAACACCGCCATTAATATTAGCTAGTTAATGTTAAGTTTGCTATAATTACACTGCAGGGTTTGGGAAACCTGTAAGCAGTGGCACACCTACGTTTATTTAGTAACAGCAACTTTTCATAATTCAGGAATTGTTTTTGCGTTGTGGCGTTAAATGGGCTTCTACAAGCCATTTTAAACATTACAGACAGGCATGTTTGTTAGCTGTGTGTTAAACCGGCAAACGTGTCCATGCTGGAAACACAGAGCTGGTGCTTTGACAGTCACTAGAAGCACATTCTAGTCCCTTGGTAAAAGTGTCTGTGTGGTACCTGTGTTGTAGCTGAGCTACCAGAGAGGCTCTCTGGTGAGTGTGTGACTGTGAGAAAGTGTCAGTGCGTAGCCATAACCCTGCCGTATAACAATGTTAATATTACCATTGTTAGCCCTGAGTATCTTGTAAAGCTCTGAAATAGATGGCAGTTATCGGATGGCCTATGTGTTATTTTTACTGCCACAAAAAAGGAATAATGACTGAGTAACGTTAGAACGATGTCGCCTCTCTGTAGTCTTTTATAAGACTTAATGCTACCAGAAGCTCTTTGTGAGGCAGAAACTGAAGCTACAGTTAGCACACATATGACAGCGTGGTATCTTTCAAGTTTATGTTGATAGAGCTGTAAACGATACATGTCACATGGGTATTGTGAATGATGAATGGTATACAGTAGAAAGGACTAGCAGTCATTACCTTGAAAATTACTGCAGTAAGATGAATTGTCAATTTTTCCCTCTACACATCCTACCACTAACATGGAAGAACACAAGTCAGCCCCTACAGTCACTACTTTAGATGAAAACTCCACAAATTCTCAAGGAGTAGAAGACTACAGGTATCCTGTCAGTGCCATCCTTGTGAAAAATTGCATAGGTGATTTTGTGTAGACGTGTGGTTTGTAGGTATTGCACCTTAGCACACTTTGTTATTTAAAACTTTGGCATGAATATTTCAGTTTAAAAATTTTGAAGTGTACTGAAGCAACAACAAAGATACCTGTGTCATTGTATGAGGAAGTGTTTTAGTCCTAAGAGAAGCTGGCTGTAGCAAAAAGCATTATCAACACCTTCCCATCCCTGAGTGTCTGAATGGCAGGACATTGGGAGGGATTTGTAGGTAAAACTAGTATTTTAATAAATTAAATTCCGCACTCCTCCTATTTAATCTATTTTCGTATAAAACTATCACCAGGCTTCTGAAAAACCAAATGCTCACATTACTTTGATTTTAGCATCATTACACTGGTACCCAGTTTGTTTTAGAATTGATTTTAAAACAATTTTAATGCATTTCACTGTACGGCTCCAGAATACATTGCTGAACTTACTGTCCTTCAAGATATCTCCGGTCATCAGAGCATTGCAATACCCTCAGTGAATGTGTTGTAGGTGAAGGGAATCCTATATGTTATATCTTATAATAACTTGTAACTCATGCTTATTTTTTAAGGTTTTTTTTGTCTTTTTGCTCTACAGCATATAATGTTGTTGTTCCATAGCCTAAAACCACAGCCTTTATTCTGTTATGATTAAAATTGCTCAGCAATTGTGTGATTGGATTGCATGCGACCCATGGAGAACTGAAAAGTGTTCTTCACTGCTCCTTTCTTCCTCCAGAGCAATACTATTATCCAGTCTCTCACTGTGAATTCCTAGAGACCAAATTGCGCAACTTTAGACGGAATCTAAAGCGAGGGCAAAGGCATTATAGGAAGGGAAAAGTGACCAATGACTGCAGTGTAGTCGAGGGGCCTGATACCACAGAGGATAGGCATGCCAGCATTTCAAATGAATAGGTCACCCTGATCAAAAGGTTGCAGCCCTCAGCTGAGAACCTTTCAGCTATCAAGTCAGGCACGGAGGAAACATACACCCCTCACAGAGCCTAGATTACCAAGGCCTCCCCCACTGTTTCGGAAATATTCGACAAGTACCCACGGTTTTTGAACATGCCAAGTCTGGTGGCTCATTTAGTCCCACGCCACTGAAATGTGTTTTGCTTCTAAAGTTTTATGGTGAATGACACATGTCAACAAACAGTATTTCCAAATCCAGCATACACAGAGAAAAATTATCATTAAATTGCAGTCATGTTTGTGATTACCTGATGAATGTCTTGGAATGTAGTTTCAATATTGGGTCATTATTCACCGTGGTTTTATTACCATGAGCATCACTTTTCACATTGTACATTGTCATTTCATCCAAATGACTATATAATGTGAGAGGGATTAAATGGAAATGTAGAAGGTATTGTCCAGGCAGCTGTTTTCAGCAGCAGGCAGCTGTTTTCAGCAAACAAGCTTTGATAAACCCACTGTAGGTAATTTGGCAAGCAGAAAACAGGAGACAGACAAATTTAGAAATTAGCTGCTGGAAAGTGGAATATCTAGCTGCTAAATAGCAAGATATTTTTCTCCGGATTTGGTGGAAACCAAACCAGACCTAAAAGGAGAGGGAATATTGGACATGCTTTAAAACACTAGTGAAAATAAATGTGAATGTTGCTGTGTCTGTTTGATGTGGAAGTGGGTAGCTGCAACATGTTAGCCTTCTTTCTAGGTGATAATGTAAGATGTGTTTTCAGCTTGCCCTGCTACCACCAAGTGGCCAAAATGTGAAATTAATTCAGCTTTGCTTCTCATTTCCCTGAATTAATTCTTCAATATTAGAGCTTATATTTGGTAGATTGATTGTTCAAAGTGTGTTTTTGTTCTCCTCTGTGTAAGCTGGTCTTAGGTTTGGCAATCTTACAGGCGGGAAAGACGGTCCTCTTTTTATGAAGATGGGACGTTAACCTCATTCGCAAGCTCAAATCAGTGGCTGCCCTGGAAACAAGACTGTCCTTTCTGCTGAAGGGTATTAAAGAGAAGACTGAAGGTATTTTCATTTATTTAAACTTAAACCCTCCAATTCAGGAAATGATTTTGGAGCCTTGAGTTTGCCAGTGGAAAGTAAAGTAAATAGATCATCAAATTAAGAAGTCTCCTAATTCTGTCTTTACATGACTAATAAGTGAATGTTAAAAAGATATCACAGAAATTATATGAAAAAGGGTTATACACTTTTACTTTTGATCTTCTTTTTACAAATATGTTTGCCTGTCTCATTGAAGATTTTCAGATGCCCCTCTCTGGTAAACGTGTTTTGATGTCACTATGTTCATTGATGATGGTGTAGAATGGGATCTATGGAGATGGTTGAAAAGTGAATTTAATATATATATGTCCTCAGGCAGCCATCTTGGCTGCAAATGTTTTTCAAGTTTTGTCCAGCTTTGTCTGTTAAGTAATTGTTTTTTACATGGAAGCCAAATTAGGTGACCTTAGTCTCTACATTTCTGATTTCAACTATCCACCTTGGAGGGCATTCAACAATTCTTAATATGACATTAAAAGTAGAGACAAACAAATGAAATACCAGTGGCACACTCCCTAATGTATTGCATGACTCTTTTCTATATTTTACCATTTCGTTTTACAGGTGAGATTTGTTTCACTATCCTTGCGTTGCTAACACACCTGCTCCCCCCAACTGGTGCTGGTCGATCTGCAATATTGCACCTGGTTGATTTTGCACGTTTGCATCTATTCAGTGAAGTTCAGATTGCATTTACTCAAGGAAAGCATTTGACTAGACTCCACTGATCACTTCACTATAATGTCTCTTTTTCTTTCCTGTCTCCAAACCTGGAATGAGTATTACATTGCTTTGCAAAGATCCTGCAGCATTATCCACAACTCTCCCATCCCAGCTGATATGCATTGGTGATCTGAAGAGAGCCACAACACTCAACCAGGAAATACGTGATTGTTGCTAAAAGTACCATTCCTCTAGATGATGGCCTGACGTGTGCTATGGACAAGCCCTTTCAAACTGTGCTGGGTGTGTGTAACTTGTCATATCCAGCACCACTCAGCTCTGTCTTTACCTTCTTTGAGTATGTGTACAACCTGCTGTTCTCCACATAAAGGAAAAACAAAGTGCTTGAGTTGATTTCAAAATCTTATAGCTTGCAAGTAAAGCAAAAATGTTTACCTGTCCAAAACGTGGAGACCCTGTGTTCACAGAGATGAGAAATCTCATTTGGCATCTTCGTGAAATACATTGCTTATCAGATGGACAAAACATGAAAATTATATGCAGTTGAGATAGCTGCCCATCTTTAATTCATTTTCAAAGAATTTCCATAGAGCTCATTCTATACCATCATCAAAAAAATTCTGTCTCAGTTCAACCCATTCACCAGAGGGGCATCTCTGATGTTTTAGAGATGTCCAGGGATGCTGTAGATTTGGCATCACAGTGAAAAAACATGCCCGCGCAGCCTCTTTTGTGGCACAGATGTATCAAGGGTGACTTTAATAGATGTGACAAGAAGTGAAAACTGTATAAAGGAGTTGCTTGAGAGAACTGTAGACAGTTTGCCACAGTCAACTGCTTCTTTTTGGAGTAGTTTGGATGTATCACATGACAGTGAGGCTGTTCAAGCATTAAAGGAGTTAAAAAGTGCTAAACACGCATTTGAAGACATGGACACACGATATAAACTGAACAAATACTTCACTGAGATGTTTTCCCTCATTAAACCACATAAAACTTTCCTGGGTCACAGCTATGAAACTGCAGGAAAGAATGGTAAAATGAAACAGATTTTTGCAGCAGATACATGTCTCTACAAATCGATCTTTGAAATTCTCAAGTTTCTATTCCAACATGAGGAAATGCAGGACGTCTTTCTTCAGAACAAAAAGAGCACTGAAGACAAATACGTGATTACTGCGAGGGCTCTCAGTTCTCCTCACACCTGTCGGTTAAAATGTACCCTGATGCTCTTCAAATACACCTTTACTTTGATGAACTCCAAACAACAAATCCTTTGGATTCAAAGACAAAAATATATAAGTTAGGAACTGTGTATTTTACCTTGAAGAATTTGCCACCAGAGTGCAATACCTCACTCGCAAATATTCACCTGAATCTTCTGTCCAACTAAATTGACAGAGAGGTATACGGATTTGACAAGATCTGTCATAAATTTACATTAACAAATTTAAAATAATCAAATGTACCAAATGAAAATTTATACATGACATTTTTTTAATCATAAATCCAATCCATCAAAACATGTTTTAGCATATCGTTGTCTTATCTGACACGTGTTATCCCTGAGCTGATACACCCATCCCAGCTGATGTGTTAAAATTTAACATATTATGTGTTGTTTTTAACACATAATGTTTAAAAATGTTCTAAGAGTGTACAGATTGATGAAAAAATGTTGAATTATCTTAATAAAATTAATTTGGTTAATTTTTGTTGTTTTTGCAATCATTATCTACAATTTAGGCTATCTATAGTGTAGTTGTACCGTAGCCTATAGTATAGAGAAGCCACACAGTAGGCTCGTTAACTAAAAATCTATGTGATCTACTTAGATAAGTAATTATGTAATGAATTATCTAAGCATTTTAAGTAATAAGTCTTCGCATGCATGAGTTTGCATGGGCACCTGCGAAAATAGGAGAGAGGGGTTGTACTGGGATCATTACTGTCATCGGATAAGGAGGTATAAAAGATAACGGGATGCTGTATAAATAGCAGCCTGCCGTTGTTTATTTAACTTGCGGAGACAGCAGCTAGACTCCACTGAAACAGGGAGCAGCGATGTCTCAGCGACATCGGGGCAGTCAGCAAACAATCCAAATACTACATCTTCCCAACACATTTTATTACATATGGCAACGTATATGTGCTTGCTGGGTAGCTAAAATTAATAGTTGATGGTTGAAAGATTTAGCTAAAAGATAAATTGTTGAAATAGTCAGCTAAAGGTAATGGATAAACGGTCAAAATATTTAGCTAAAGCAACGGATAAACTGTCAAAATAGTTAGCTAAAGTAACGGATAAACGGTTGAAATAGCTAGCTAAACGTGATTTCAACAACATAAGAAAAACAATTTCTTCCTGCTAAAATACAGGAAAAACAAGGCAAAGACATGCAAAACCTTTTAGAAGGGTATGAAAACCACAAATATGTTTAAACATTTGTTAGCGACACATGCCGTTAAAAGAAAGTGAAACTTTAAAGTGTACAGGCGTGTGCTGCATCCACTCCAGCTACTGCAGCACAAGTGCAACTGTTGGTTTAGGTTAAATCTAATGTGTAAATCTAACAGAACCACACAGGCATCCTGAGCACAACCATTTCAGCTTGAATAAAAACAATATAATTAAGGCTGCACATTGTAGTTCCAGAGCTCAAATGATTTATTGTTAATAAATGTTTTTTAATTTGTGCTCTTTTAAATATAACTTATTTCCTGTACATGCTGTTAAGCACTGTAAGTACTGTGTTCTTTTCATTTAACTGAATTGATGAAATCTTTTCAGTGCCCATCCCTGGAGTGTGAGGCCATCATATGTGTATGTCGCCCATTAAGACTCCGATTCTCCTCTGCAGCTCATTTTTTGGAGGCTCTGGCAACTGCTGGGACAGAGCAGAGCATCTGAGAGGTGCTGAGATGACAGGAATTCTGGGAGAGGGAGGTGATAATTCGGGGACCGGCAGCTTTGGCAGAGTCTGTCTGGACAACCGTGTGATGTCAGTGAGCAATCTCCATTCCTCATTCACTGCAACCTCACACGCTGTCAGCACACTGACATTACAGATACACACATCACACTGTGGTTGCTTGCCCAGCATGCTTGGTGGATGTGTTTCAGGAGTGCATACAGTAACGTGTGTGTTCTGTGTGCATACACACTGATCTGTATGCAGGCCTGCTCATGCATATTTTCTGTTGTCACAAATGTGACAGCAACAGCCTCTCACACTGCCCGGTTGAGAAATAGAAATGAATTAGCAAAGAGTAAAACACACTGAGCTCGGATGCAGTTTTCTAGATCATGTAGGCTACACAAAAAGACTGAATTTTTAGAGTATTCACCCTGACTCTTCTAAAGTAAAAAATTCGATTCATTGTATTTGTAAGATATTTCCATCTGGAAATCAGTACCAACAAAGTCATCTGACATCAGTTGTGTTTTGATAGAATTTGATTGAATATGAATCCTATCAACGTTTGTAAGATAAGTTTAACACCACTAAGGCTCAGAAATTTCATTGATATATGTACATGTTTTTTTTTCTCGCATTACTGATATAACCTTCCAAAAATGACTATTTTCATTTCATCTTTTAGAAATAACAACGAGTGAGAGGCCTGT
The DNA here is from genome assembly GCF_016859285.1 of Xiphias gladius. Classification (NCBI taxonomy): domain Eukaryota; kingdom Metazoa; phylum Chordata; class Actinopteri; order Istiophoriformes; family Xiphiidae; genus Xiphias; species Xiphias gladius. The sequence goes on along the minus strand of NC_053401.1, from coordinate 17,823,749 downwards.
GAATGTGATTTGAATGTTTCCCATATGGCAAATAAAAAAAGGGGGGATGTGAGACAAAAGATTTGATAAGAGATTCATGGACCTCAATGCTCAGTATTTCCAGCTATTTGGGACTGGATCCTAAACGGAACCAGTTATCGGAAGCCAATTGTTTCTATAATCTGAAGAACATATGAATCATACCCTCTCTATAAAAGATAATGTTTCCTTCCCACCTTCTTGCAGTCACTGAGTTTTCATATCTTTGGGTCAGCAATCTGTGAAGTTTAGGGGTGGTGTCTGTAGACAATTCTCAATATCTGTGACATTACAATACCTGAGTTTTGGTACAGACACCAAAGCAATACTTTTGATTTGTGAACTTAGTTTCGGAAAATAAAATGTTTAACCCATTTCTTGCTGTAACAAAATATCCAAAATTGACCAAAAATTGTCTACACTGGTTGTGTAGTGAAAGCAGCAAATCAGCAGAGCACAATAAGCAACTATAGTTCTCCATCAGTATCTACACTGGAAGTGTTCAGCCACAGTGCTGCCTCTGGGTTTAGACGTGTTTTGGCAGCCCAGTGCAAACTTAAATTAGGCCTGTGTTAAAACAATGCAAGTGGCTGCAATGGTGGCGGGCATTATTCTGCAGTAATCATTGAGACAAGAGTTACAATCAAGCAAGACCAGGTTGAGTAAACTGATCCATGAATTTGAAGGTTTGTCAGACAAGAAAACACGATGCAATGGATCATAATACTATAAGACAGGATTTTACAACTCTGGAAAGTTATCACAGAGGAAAATATTTTCATGACCTCAACGGTCATGAGGTAAAATTAGAAACACCACATTAACTTTACAAAGTTAAGGAATGTTTGCTTGCATGAGTCTGTTTAGCTCACCAGAGCATTTTGCCAGATGATGTTGCGTTTTATTGCGTTGCACTACGGCAAAAGTTGAGCCCGGTTCAACATTTTTGCTGGAGCCCTCTGCATCGTTAGACAGCTCTATTGATTAAAATGAATGCAGATCCTTTCTGTCATGTGCATGACTAAAAACACAACTGAAGCTTCTCATGTGTAGACAGCCTGTTTGAGGTCAAGTCAACTCTGCATCCCTAAACTCAAGTCCTGTGAGCAACAAATTCTGTAACTTTCAGAAAAAACAAATCTGATATTCACACCCACAATACACAGCAAGTGGCCAGTTGTGCAGAAGTGTGAAAGAAGGCACGACTTGAACTTCTCTTTCATGAGCTCTCTTTATTTTTTTTAATCTGTCACATAACTACTTGTTACTTCTTGTATGCACAACAGAGTCCAACATCATGAACACCTTGGAGGAGAGATTGTCCAAAAGTGTGCCTAGTTATCCTCATTTATTCAATTAATTGCATCAAGACTAGAAAGACACACAAAAGACAACAAGTTCTTACGGCTTGTCTACACATGAGGCATTTCAGCCATAACATAACCAGTCACATTTAACTCACACTTTACACTCACAGTCACAAACTTAAGCGTATTTTAGGCATTAGGTGTGTTTTCTTCAGTTCTACACAAGAGACTACAATGATTGTCAGTGGTGGAAGAAGTACTTAAATCCTTTATTTAAGTAAAAGTAGTAATACCACAATGTACTGTGTATATAAGTAAAAGTCCATCATTTGATATTTTACTTAACTAAAAGTGAATAAGCACTACCATGCAAATACACTGAAAGTACAGTACCTAGCTAATTAACTAATTTTAACTAATTTAAATACTGCCGGGTAGCTCAGTCTGTAATAATACATCATTTATTTGTCGGTTATATTTTGTATTAGTAATGTGAATCTGAAAAGTAACTAGTAAATAAAGCTTTCAGATAAATGCAGAGCAGTAAAAAGTATATTTGAGATTGAAATGTGTTGGAGCAGGAGTATAAATGGAAACACTAAAGTAAAGTACAAGTAGCCTACCTCAAAATTGTACTTAAGTACAGTGCTTGAGTAAATGTACTAAGTTACTTTCCATCACTGGAGATTATATATTCGGCTCTGAGTGCTACCAAATGGCCTTTGACCTAAACACTAAATACTGTGGCTGAAAGCATCCTTCGGAGGCACAGATGGAGGACTGAAGCTGCTGCTGCTAACGTGCTAATGAAGACAAAGTGTTACGGAGAGATCAGGGTGGTAGTAAGATGCAGTCAAGAGGACGTGGTTGGATGACAGGCTATACGACCAAGTTTGTTTGAACTGGACCGAACCCTTAAATCATACAATGAAGTTACAGTTTTATTCATCTGATTATCTCTTTCTTTCATGCTTTACTACTATGATTGCACATTTAATTTTGTTATGTTTATTTTACCTTTTGTGAATCAACCAAAGATTGTGCTGTATTTTAAAGTGTGCTAATGTATACATTACAATTATGATGATACTCAACATGCATTAAAAAATAGAAGATGGTTATGAGTCTACACAGTCTTCTCTTTCTTAACAGAGCACATACTTAGCAGTAGTAAATGCATTTAAAGGAAGTATCACTTTATTTTTGTAAGATGGGTTAAAAAATAAGAGCTTCCACACACTAGACTTTGCAGTCTGTGTAATACTTTCACAAGCTTTTGGTTTTAGACCGTCTACAGGTATACAAGGAGTATCCCTTTGCCTTACTGGAGTGACAAATTCACCTTAATCTATAGAACTTGCTCTTTGAAACCACTTTTAAAGCATGAAGGTGAGCACTACTGGTCAGAAGAGAGGCTATAGTTGTTCAGCTGTATCCATATACTGTATAACACCTTTTTTAAATCATATTCACGAGTAAACCATAGATCAGGATTTATTGTATTAAGTAATGCATCAAACTCAATTGATTACTTGTCGCCTGAAATAGACAGAGCACATCATCCATATATCTGTACCATTTCATAATTTTGGAATGGAATTGATTTTTTCATTATATACAAAACTAAAGAAAAACATATATGTTGAACCCATCACATATAGAGAGAACTCACCAAATAAAGAGAATCCCTCAAATTAAAATGAGGTATCAATTATTATTATCTGACATGCATTATTTTTTAACATGCAAACACTTGGTAGTCTGGTGAACTTTTATAGCCAACACTGCCACATGAAAATTAACTGTTGGTCAAGACACTACAGAGACTTTATGGACATTTTGCATGGTCATGGTCATCATGGTCATGGTATCAATTATTTACGGGGAGTTTTTGGAGCTCCGCAGCTGACACAACTGAGTCATTTTCTGCAACGAGAGATGTTAATAAGAGTCACAGAAGCTCAAACTTAGGGGCCCCTGGATCCAGTGGGTCCCTAGCCTGTTCAGTAATCCATCTACAAGGAAGAAGAGAATAGAGGAGGCTCTGGCAGCGGCGGCAGTATAGACCAGAACACACGGATATAGCAGAGTACTGTACTGTATGTTTGCGAGGCTGTAGAGCGGCTGATAAATGCAGAAACAGAACAGGGGCTGTCTGATAGATGCTCTCTCCTCTTGGGTACATTCTCATATTTAGCAAGCAGCCCACATGTTACACTGTGTGGCAATCTTCTCTGCTTATTCACTCGTTTTCCGCTACGGATATACACAGAAGATTAAAGTGCATCTGAGTATGGCACTGAATTTCAGTATCTTTTAATGCATAGCCTGGAGATCTTAAGAGTGTGTTGGGCTGATTTGGAGCCATAGCTCAGTGAAATATGGTGCATACAGAAAGAAAATTCCATTCCAGAATATTCATTCAAAATGTGAAAATATGGAATTTCTTGCCTCAACTTTGACGACTAACTACACTTTTAAATAGGGTTTAATTCACCTTAAATTCACTTGCACTCAATCTGTTTCAATTAACTGCCTGGCAGACAGAATTTTCCAAACTTTAATTAGAATCAGAAATTAATTTTTTTTCAGTTGAATTATCAAAGTGCTCCTGTGAATTATCAGCTTCATGCACATTTTGCAGAAGTTTCCCTCCACTCATAAGGACTCAAACTACAGTCTGGGCTCTATTCAACTGAACTATAATCGAACTTTTTAGCCATTTGGATACACAAGCTGCACCAGCGGGGTGTTTGGAAGTTCCAGTAAGCCTCTGCAGCCTGTACTGTACTCGGAGACAATACCCTTTGGATGTGGTGCTACTGAAATCTGATCTAACGTGAAAGCGCGCTGGTGAGCTCTGCTGGAAAGCGTTACATCTGGGAACGTAGATTCATGCCTTTATTGAAGCCCACACTGTTCAGGAGACCTCCGAAACCCCCTTCACGTGTGAGAGAAAACACATTCAAACGAGGGTTCAGAGACGAGATTAATACGGGAATATGCAGCGCTGAGCGGGTTCTGTGCAAATCTCTGCTCCGGTCTTGCATGCTAAAGAAACACAAATAGATTCAACCTACCGGCTCCTGTGGTCAGCTGCAGTGAAGCTGCTCGGTGATGGATGTGGAAGGAGGAAGGTGTCTGCGCTGTGAGAGAGACGCGCTGGTCAGTTTGAATGCGCACCCCGTGGTGCACCGGTGGAGTGTCGTGGAGATCCCGCTCTGGCTCTCTCTCTCTCTCTCTCTCTCTCCTCTGTGTGTGTGTGTGTGTGTGTGTGTGTGTGTGTGTGTGTGTGTGTGTGTGTCTCTCTATTTCCCTCGGATCGGTCCTGCCCACCGTCTTTCCCGGTGAGGGTACAATGAGGAGGAGCAGAGGAGGAGAGGAGGAGAGAGGACCGAGAGCGAGACGCGGTTCTACAAGAGCTCATTCATGGTCGTACAGCGACAGAATTCACGGCGGTTGATGATAAGGTTCCCACTGGGACCACCAGGATCGTGTTCAGGATTCAAAATACTGAGGTCATGAGTCCATTATTCCCCCAACTCAACCCCGCCAACCCTAAGGAATATTTGACTTTAATATAGTCTATTTATTCATTCTACTGATCAAATATGTTTTCTGTTTAATCTTTCAACACGATGATTTAAAGACTGCCTCAAAGCCTCTCTTGCACTGCCCAAAATATAATTTTTAAAAAAACCAACTACTTGTTTGTTTATTGATTTGTTTATTTCCATATTTATTTGTGAAGCAAGTATTCAGATCTTTTACTTGCATAAAAGTAGCAAAACTTGAAGGTGAGATTTTCCTTTACAAGTAAAAGCCCTGCATTCAAATTTTGAGTGAAGTAGAAGTAGTACTAGTGGTACTAGCAGAAAAAGATTACTTGAAGTATCAAAGGTAAAAGTACTCACTGGGCTGCAGAATGTACCCTGTCAGTGTTACATTGGATTACTGAGTTAAGTCAAGCAGATTTTAACTTGCCTGCTTTATATACTGTTGGTTTGTTTAATCTATGGCATGGTAAAATATTTAATAAACTGATTATATATTTTGAATATAACACTGTTCTTCAAAATAACAGTACGACTAAAATAAATGTAGTGGATTTGAACTATGAAGTAGCATAAAATGGAAATTATAAAGTGGTAATACTAAATACTAAAGTAATATTGGAGTATATGTACATCAAAACTGTACACAAGCACAGTATTTCAGTAAATGTACTTTCTGTGTAAATCCACTGTGTAATAAGTGTAAAACTGTAGAAACTAAACTCCTAATGTCTTTCAACCTTCCACATTCACAGAAATAATAGGACTTAACCTTGCTGAGCTCAGTAGTAGATACCGTATATCCCTCAGTGGGATTTTCAGTGTGTACATGTAAAGATCCCATGTGTAACTGAAGGTAGTGAACATACTTGTCCAATAATTTCATTATCAATTAGTCTTTCAATCATTTGGTTTATAAAGGGTCAGTAAATACTGAGAAATTATTATCACAAGTTCCTAATGCCTGAGTCAACACATTCACACAGCGTCTTTTGTCCAGCAAACCGTCCAAAACTACAAATTAACTCTGTTTACAATTATAGAGGACTAAGAAAACCAGCAAATAGTCATATATGAGAGGTTGGAACCAGGATAAATTTAAAATCATTGCTTAAAAATGACTTAAACAATTAACTGATTATCAAAATTGTTGCTGTGGATTAATCGTCCAATCATTTCCGTTCTAGTCTTACATTGTCCCAATGATATCAGTGCAAGGACTCACAGTAAAATTTTAATTAAGTAAAATTATTTAGTCATTGAATTGTATTTTTCTTTTCACTTGTTCCAAATAAAATGAACCTTTTTCATTAATTTTCTAAAGTCATGTGTCATTTTATTGATTTTAGAGCATGAATCTGCCTTTTCTGTCTAATTTCTGGCTCATTTCTCAAATCCCCAGGAGAGAGAGACTGTAGAACAAGACTGAGGGAAAGTGGAATTCCAGTGCAAAAAATATATGTTTGATCTGAAAAAATTTAAAGAATGACCATGGATGGATAATGAAACAACTGGCTCCTGGGCACAGACGCATACAACTCACCCACCCCGCTATCTACTGAAGTACCACCAACCACACAGCCAGCCTTTGTTCTGCATTTTTTTCCATGGTATTATGCAGGCAAACTGTAGGGTGCTGCTGTTGGTTGAAAATTGTTTCTTGGTTACTGATAAAGATAAAAAGAGAGTGTCTTAATCTTGTGGATCTAGATCAGATCCACACTGATGCCTCTCCACTAGTATCATACAAAATACTATAGCATACAATACTGAACATTAAAAAGGAATTCTGGTACACATTACATTTTCTGAAAGTAGAGCCATTCTGCTGCCTAACATGTTTGAATTGCTTTAAAAGTTCATACAGGCACACTGTGTCTGTTGTATTATGTGGGAAAACAAATGAACAGAACTGTAACACAAATTAATATTAGATTAGACTGTTTATCGCAGATAATCCATGTTAAAAGATGAGGTGCAAAGGAAAAAAAGTGAAATCTGATTAAGTTGCAGAAGTTTCTATTTCTATAAGACCTAAATAATCTGCCACATGATTTAATTGCTTTTATTCTCACAACAGTAATCATCTGATTTATTACATACATGTGGCAGGATACTGGGTGACCTAGTTTTCTCCTCTGGGAGGTAATAAAGTGGAAAACATTGTTTGCAAATATTACAATGTCATTAAATTGATTTTTCTCTAAATAATATCAGTTAAGTTGTTAACTGATATTATTTAGTGGTCTCTCAGTCTGAGACATGGACTATATCAACAGTCACTTCAAACTGAGGCTCTATCTTTGTGGCCTCTGGACCCTTTGTGCCCCTGGGTCAGAATCAATTAGGTCCATTTGTTAATCCATCCAAGCATGTGTCTGTTTGTTCCTTTGCAGAGGTCTTCTTTTGTGATTTATGTGTATGCCATCCTACTTTCTACCCATCCATCCACCTTTGAGACCCATTTATCCTGTTGATCAGAATATTTGTGAGTTATAGCTATCATTGTTGATCAGGTCGTCGCATCCTCTTTGGTTTGATATGCAAACCAAACAGATCAATAAATATTAGTGAACTGGTAAACGTTAATGAGCTCAGACCTGTTTAATCTTTGTATTTGTGCTGAAGTGAAAAAGAGAAAAAAGCACTCCCCATCATTTATTGGCCATGTAAGGAATAATCAGTCATATTACAGCATTACAGCATATCACCACCTCTGCTCCTGTTTATCCACAGGTAATTGGACTGGGATTTAGGCTGGTAATGAGCTAAACAAATAGACCACAATCTGGCGCTCAAACACATGGCATCCAGAGTCACAGGCTGGGGCGAGTGTGCCATCTGCTGGGCAGATATGCTCAATTGGTCAATTAATTATCTACCATCTACTGAACACTATTCATTCAGTACTCTCTCCCCATGTAACTGCAGGGTTGAGTAAGCTATAAAGATGCAAACAGAAAGAAGTGAACACTGATTGAGTTGCAGAAGTTTCTATTTCTATAAGACCTAAATAATCTGTCGAATGATTTCATTGCTTTTATTCTCACAACAGTAATCATCTGATTTATTACATATGTGTGGCAGGATACTGGGTGACCTAGTTTTCTCCTCTGGGAGGTAATAAAGTTGAGAACAGTATTGCAAATATTAGAATGTCATTAAATTGATTTTTCTCTAAATAATATCAGTTAACTACTTAAACTGATATTATTTAATTTTCTCTCAGTCTGAGACACAGACTAGGTCATTCTGACACAAGAATTCCACCTAAAACTCTCACCTGTTCGTCAATTCAACCTAAAGGTAATTTTGTGTGTGTGGACAATGTGGCCATTGTGCACAATGTTCTAATTTTATTATTATTCAGACACCAAATACTTTACGCATTCATGTACTGATAGAAATGACACCATAACATATTTTTTGAAGAATCTGCAGCAGCACATGTTGTTCATATGCTAAAATGTCCTTGTGGTTTGGTGTATGTTGGACAAACAAAACGGCCCGTAAAGATGTCTCAAAACTAAACTGCACTCAAAACATGGATTACATGGACATAATGCACAGGCTCTCATGTATTATCATTGCATTTGAGTCATAGAGCTAAGTATCCAATTTGCCAGAAAATAATTATCCAGCGATTTTTTAACAAGCTTTACGGATGTTTAGTGAGTCTTAGCGCTGTTCTGAAGATATTAACAGAATCCCCAAAAATTCTTCCAACCATTCGGATGAAAGAATATTCTGTCTGCTGAACAATAAAAAAGATTTTTTACCCGTTTCCCCGTCTGACAATCTGTTTCCTAATCCAAAGAAACCTAATAAATGACCTAATAAACGGACAACTGAGTGCATGTCCTTACTCAAAGTGAACAACATGAACCAAACTAAGAATTTTAACATATATATTTTTCCATATTAGTGTTACACTCTAACATTTACTATTTTAAAACAAAGCAACCCATTAATATTTTTGTGTTGCACGGAAAGATGAAGGAAATATTATGAAATTTCCAGCCGTCTGGTCAGGAAATACAGTAACTTGAGAAACACATTAAAGATCTTTTTTTATCAGGCAACAGACAAAATACTTTTTCATCCAGATAGTTAAAAGAATCTTTGAGGATTCTGGAAACACCTTCAGTGCAGTAATAAGTGTTGTTAAAGACCCTCTGGGTTTTTCAAAAGTCACTGGGTAGTTAGTTTCAGAAAATTGATTGCCTGCTTTGTGACTGAATGTAATGGTAATGCATTAGAGGCTCAAGCATGGTTCTGTAGACTCATTAAAGTTTTGCATCAACCATTTAATGACAGAATGGGGCTTTATTTTATTTATTAGTCAATTATTTTATTCACTCCCAATTTTGTGCTTTATATTTATAATATTTTGTCTTGCATGTGGTTAACATTTCTGTTACACAGCATTGATTGGGCATGTTGTTTGTAACTTCCTTTCGATGATTATGTTGTCTGGGGCGGTGAAGTTGTTTTGGTGTGTTTATTGTCTGTTAAGAAAGTAAGTATACCGAGATTCCGTAGGAACTGCTCAGTGAAAAAAAAAAAGGTTCTGGGATTTGATTATACCTATTTGCAGCTGTAGTTGTACTTTTATATTAAAGGTGTTATAGTTTACATTTTTATATAAACAGTGGAACACAGTGGAACATCTCTCTGTATGTGAAAAGTGTCACTCGTTGTGATGAACCCACTGAGAATAACAACCAACTCTGCAGTTCCCCTCCGCTATGTGGAGAGTTATTGCATGTTTCAGCTCATTGTTTTGGCTTTACTATTTTGGCTCATTCTCTCAGCTCTCGTTGACCTTGTTTCCAGCAGCAACAGCAGCAGAAAAAAAAAAAAAAAGCTGATAGACCCACTATCATCAACCTGCTCAGCAGCAAACAGCAGACAGACAAAGAGAGACTAGCTGGTGAGCATTTGGCAGATAATGAGTCAGATATTTCCCTCAGGAGTTGGTAGAGACCACAAACAGAGCTAAAAGAAAGTGAATATTGGACTATTTGAATAGTGGACCAGAAACCACAGATTATGGTGTGTTATTATCCAAAAGATTTAAAATCATGATAAATCTACAATCCAATAACAAATGTATCTGTTCTAGATCTATGTATTTGCATTATGTATTTAACCATTTTAACAAAGTAAAGTCAAAACTTCTACTTTGACAATATTTCCTTTTTGCCTCTGATTTGTCAGAATACATTTTGTAAGATGTGTAATGGAATGTTTTTCCAGATTTGTAACATGCCCAGACCTATGGCACCAGATCCACCTGTGATTAGACAAAACAGTATTGGGTGTGTCATTCTTTTCTTACCCAATCTGTCCACACTCTGCCTGCCTTTCGCACTTCATATCCAGTGAACTTTCAGTGGAGCAACTGATGGAGGGAAGGCAACAAGATAGTGAAGGGAGAGAAATCTCAGCATCTGGCACAGTTGCATTTGCGTGCATATGCTGGCTGCTGATTGGGCATCCTGGAAAGATCACATAGGAAATATCAGATCTGCCTGTCAAATATGATTAATGATCAACAGCAAAGCGGCTGAAGAGTTACAGTCATGAGGCGGGAGACTGCCACTGCCAGTGTGAGTTATGGGCCATTTATATTTGGGTCCCCTGATTGCCGTATAACCCAATCACATGTATTTCTTTTATGTTTTTGGAATATAGACTTTACAGTGTCAGATTAGCATGAAATTAACTGCTGTTCTGTAGGGAATAGAGACACAACAAAGAAGAAGACCAAGATGCATCAATATAGTTTGTAAGGTGACGTTTATTCCCCCTCTTCCTGAGGGTGTCAGCTGATTGACAGGGAGAAGAGTGTCATGAAATGCAGCAGTGACATAAAAACACTGAGCTGAGGTACAATGAAAAAAAACAGTCCAACCCAAACTTTGACCAAATCAAATGAAGGTGTCTTCCTGTGATGGTTTATCTCACTCTGTGGAAGCTGTTTTTTATGCTTTGCAAAAACACATAGAAGCAAATGGCAGCTTCTGAAGGAAAAAACAATACTGGATACTTCAAAGTGCTCCACAGACAAACCAGTAAGACTGGGAGGACACAAGGGGAGCAAATATGTCACCTTTGTGTGTGTGTGAAATCTATAGTTTTACCTGGGCCAGTGACCGAATGCTGCAAGCAGTGAGCTCCGTGATGTAGAATTAAATCCACTTGTCTCAGATTTTTGTGTGTCAGTTACATCTGAGTTTTGGCTTCAGTTACATGAGCTAACTCAATATATTCAGGATGAAATCAATCCCAGTTATGATTCCCAGTGCAGTATAACAACCTCAGCTCTCCACCATGGTCAAGTGCTTGAACAAATAAATGACACAGTGTCCTTGTTCAGGTTTGGTTAAAGTTAGGCAACTAATACACTTTAAGATTAAGGAACAACTGTGGTTGGGGTAAAAAGAAGCAAACATTAATTGCTGGTCTGTGGCGGGATGGGAACTCTGGTGTCTTCATTCAAGTCGAATGTACTAAAAATCCAGTCATGGATGTCAGGGACCAACCTGGAATGCATGAGTTGTCACAGGTGGACTTTCAAAAGGAAAAGTATTTATCCAAAAATGAGGAAACAAATTCTCAAATACATAACAAAAGTTCTGGGCCCACAAAAAAAGCTCAGTCTGTGATAACTTAAACTGAAGAGTACTGAACAGACCAAGCTGACCTGACAAACAAACACAAAGGGGAACATATGTACTTGCTGATCAGACCATTTTTTAAACAAAGGAGTTACAAAGACAAACACTACCACCTAAACTAAAAATACATCAACACTGTACAATTAGTCAGTTTAAATATTTTAACAATTAGCCAACAGACTAATTTAGCCTAAAGAAATAAACAAAATCTATGAACTTGAAATCACAACCCCCCTTCCATGATGTTTGGGGCAATTGGTACAGTCTGATTGGCCAATTTCCAGTATTAAACAGATCTGCCAAGTTATGTTAACATTAATTACATGGTGTTTGTAGGAGTTGACAAGGATTCGGGCTAAGCCCTGACCACCTAGGGCTGAGGTCAGGGTATGTGCACCTGTGGAGCACATGTCGCAATTTTTCTTTTTTTTTCTTGATGACCATTGAGTGCTCCTGTCAACAAATGGAAATGTGTGGCCTTGAAAACATCGCATCCCTTAAGCTTAACCTGATTGAGGAATCACTTGTATGCTGACTGTTTGGTTTTGTCCTATTAGTCTGTAAATAGCATGTAGACTTTTGGCCACTTGTGTCTCAAAAACAGTTTGCAAAGTCAGCAGGTGAAAGTTTGGAGACGTATCTGGCGTCAGTGGTCAGCTATCCATATATGATGTCTTTTGGAAGCCTCCCATCCTCCATGCTTCGGATATGACCCAGCCATCAAAGGCAGCGTTGACTCAACAGGGAGTACATGCTGGAAAGTTTGGCATGTAGCAGGATGACACTTTGTGGAATATGGTCCTGCTAGTTGATTTCAAGGATGCGCTTGAGGCACTGCATATGGAAGGCATTAAGCTGGCGCTCTTGCCTCATATAGGAGGTCAAGGATTCACTTCCATAGAGTAAGATGCTTAGAACATAGGTCTGATAAAAACAAATCATGGTGTGTCCTGTCAGCACTTTGTTCTCCCACACCTTCTTAGTCAGTCTACCGATGATGGTGTTTGACTTCCCAAGCCGAGAGAGGTTGTTTATAATTGTCGACCCCAAAAACTGAACTCGTCAATTTTATGGAGGGGACAGTATTGACATCTTGTACAATGATGTTGATCTACTTAAGGGTTATGGTGAGCCTGAACTGCTTGCAAGCGTCAGTGAAGTGATTGCCCAGTCTCTGGAGGGCATCCTCTCTGTGGGTCACAGGGGCTGCATCGTCTGTGAATAGAATCTTTCTGATGAACACCGTCCTCACCTTGGTCTTTGAGTGCATCCGTGCCAGGGTAACCAGCTTCCCATCGGACCTGGTGTGCAGACAGACAGTACACAGGTCGAAGGCGAAGGACAGGAGCAGGGAAAAGAAGATCCTTAAAAGGGTTGGCACCAGTACTTGACACCACTGTTGATGGCAATAAAATCAGAGGGGGATCCATCATACAGGACTGTTCCCTATATGTCGTCATGGAAGGAGATCACCAAGTTGCAAAATTTTGGGGGGCAGCCGATCGTCTTAAGAAATACAAATACGCCCTTTCTACTGACCAGATCGAAGTCCTTGGTAAGGTCCATAAACATCATTTAGAACAACTGGCCTTGCTCTCCTGGAGCTGGCAGAGTAACACAGGTGTTACTAATAACATTAAGGATGGCTCTTAATATTGCCTGAGATGACGTTCTCTGACAAAATTGTCAGAATGCACCAGCAGCAGATATCATAGTACTTAGGATTTGCTTAGGTGCCATTAGTCAATAAAAGCAATGATTCTAAAATCTGGGGGCACTGTCGCTAGGGGGACCTTTGTTTATACCTTATCTTTTGTTGTTACTGCTTCTATCTGAGCCCAACAGCCAAACAGAAGCAACATTGATTGAATGCTTGCCATACCAAATGAAGGCTGCAGAGGATGTTATCCAGCCCCACGTACTCCTTCAGTCTCCCCCTTCATCCACACATGTAGCAGCGAGGGTTGGGAGTCGTACTGGAATTTAATTATTTACGTGTCATAATGATTATAGATTTTTTCCCCTTGTCAGAAAGATTAGGGGCTAGTCAAAAAACATTCTCCACTATAGCCCCAGAAACGCAATCTTCACCACACCAATGGCTATTTAAAGTCATGGATACTCTCTTCCCATTGGCTCCAGACCATTTATCTGTTATCATATGTGCAATGTGAATGTGATGTGATGTGCTCATGGTCAAAGGATTAACGTGAACTAAATGAGGAGAAAATGAACTAAAAAGTGTAATGTGACAAAGACCGAACAGCTTCCCCCTGTGGGGGACCTACAGCCTGCTAACAAGAGTGATTCTGTGCTACTTGAACAGGTTGTTCCAAACTTCTTCCATTTAAGATTTATGGAGGCCTCTGTGCTCCTTCAATAAAGCAGAAATTTTTTGAAGCCTTCCCCATTTCTGTGCCTTGACATAATCCTGTCTCTTCGCTCTGCAGAAATTTCTTTCGACCTCATGGCTTGGTTTTGGTTTCATATGCATTGTCAGCTGTGAGACCTATAAAGACAGGTGTGTGCCTTTACAAATCATGTCCAATCAGTTGAATTTACCACAGGTGGACTCCAATCAAGGTATAGAATAGTGTTAATTTTGTCATCTTTTTTTAGATTTAGTCTTAGTCTTACTCCAGAGATAAGAATTCCATGTTATTTTAGTCATATTTTTTCTACAAATCCCTTTTTATTTTTAGTCAGTTTTTAGTCAATTCAAACACTGGACATTTTAATCATATCTTAGTCAACAACATAAACATTTTAGTCTAGTTTTGGTCAAGACCAAGAATGAGCATTTCAGTCAAACGTCAGCAAACTGCTTTCAAATAAGATTTTTATCCAACCTCTTTTCACTATTAAGTCCAGAAAGATGCAACATTAGCAAGTCCAATGCAATCCAACTCATGCAATATTAATCAATCAGAAAGTAACCAGAAAAAAGAAAACCCTTCACAATAGAAAATCGCCTTGTACAACAGCAATGCAATAAATCCTACACTTATAACGTTCAGTTTTGTCAGGACTGCCAGAAAGGTATTGATTTTATTCTGTAATTTTGTAGGCCATAGTGGTAGTCTTGTGCTAAATTGTGTAAATACAGTAAGTGTGTATAATAGGTTGTATACTTCCATTTAAATAAATTTGTAAAGAAAATATTTGGAACCTCTTTACACACAAAGCAAGCTAAGTACTAGACAGCTAAGTACTGCCCAACAGACCTAATCCAACTCAAAACAATCTTCTACATTATATGCTGTGCATTTAAATAACCAACAGAGTTCTCAAAAAGACTACATTTAGTTCTAGGACCGATTAAAATCTGGCGAGACCTGAAATGTGTAGGCTATTGCAATTAATATGCGTGTGCTTGGATAGCATGTTTAAAAGAAGAAAAACAGCATATCTTAAGCAAAAAGTTGGCCAACATAGCTGACTGGGCCACTGACTTTCAGTGAGACTAAATCCCCATCTGCAAGCATTGTAGCAATGTCATGTTGTTGTGAGAAGCTAATCAATAATTTTACCCCCCTATCTTTAGTAGTTGGCTTAGTACAGCTTTAAAAGTAAAGTAACATTAGTTAACATCTTAACATTAGGTTACCTCAGTTTATGTGTGGTGCGCCTTAAGGTATCTCTTCAGGTTTGTGGTTTTTTCTCAGTGAATTTGTAGCTGCAGGGCTTCTCTCCTGACAACATTCACTTTTTCTCTCTGTGACTTTATATTTGAAGTGGGTCCAAATGTAAACCTGTTTTGTTGCCTTCATGTTCTTTTCCTTTCACTGTATGTTGTCCAATCATAGATCGGTCCAGTCTAGCACTCTTGGCAGTGCATTCATGGATGCGCTGGTTCGCTGCTGGTGTGCAGAATCACCAGAAAGATGATTCGAGTGCGCAGGCAGAGCAATGTGCAGCGTAGCCATTCAAAGGACATCTAGATTATGTCACTGCTTGAAAAAAGGCTCGATGTAATTTCGTCTCCTCTTTTTTCGCCAATGAAAATATCGAGAGAAAGTAGTCGTAAGTGGTAAAGTTTGGATTTTTTAACTATATTTTAGTCTCGTCTTTTTTTGTCAACAATATTACATGTTGATATAGTCACAGTTAGTGTTTAATAACGTCGGTGTCGTCTTGTCATCATCTAATCTTAGTCATGGACTAAAAGGTTGTTTTCGTTAACAAAATTAACTCTAGTGGAGAAATATCTCAAAAATGATCACGAGAAATGGGAGGCACTTCAGCTGAATTTCAAGTGTCACTGCAAATGGTCTGAATATTTATGTCAATGTGATATTTAATTTTTCCCTTTTTAATAAATTTGCTAAAATCTCTAAAATTGTGTTTTCGCTTTGTCATTATGGTGTGTTGAGTATGGATTGATGAGGCAAAAAGAATGAATTTCAATGCTTTTAGCATAAGGCTGCAACATAACAAAATGTAGAAAAAAGGGAAGGGTCTGAACACTTTATGAATGCACTGTATTCTATTTTAATATGGCTCTTATTTGTGATTTAACAGTCTATGTAACAATCCAGTCTGTTTGTCAGGCTTTACTTTTTTGGGGTGCTTCAGCATAAATGCCTGATTTTATTGTCAGATTTTTACCTTAAAAGGCTTTACAGAGAGGTTTTAAAGGTTTGAGTTTATAGAAAACTTATGTCCCTTCTCATTCACAGTAAAATAAGACAAAGAAAGAGACTTTAAAGGAAAGAAATCCTCCCAGTATGAATGATGCTGAGTCTTTCTGAAGTAGCATTGAGATCTGCTGTGCTGATTGTGTGGCTTTAAGATAAGAACACACTTAGCAGAGTCAGCTAAATTTTCCTAAAGCGTACTTAAGGCCAGTTGTGTGGAAAGATCAGATATATAATGAGCAGATGTAAGCCATTGCAAGCGCTCCTCTGAGCATGTTCACTGTGGATAGGATGATTTTACATGGACACACAAAAGCGACACCGTGAATCTGTTTTCTGCTACTGTTTTATTTAATTTGTTCAGTACTGGAGTTTCATGGAGGAAACAATGGCACAACACTGTGTTACAGTTTCTCTCTTTGGGTACAACCGACTAACACAAACGTTAAAATTATTCCTCTACAAAATGGACTAAAGTACACACATACACAGTCTCTTTCTCTATCATAGATGCCCAGCACAAAAACTCACTGCTCACACAAACACACACAGAAGCACTCACACTTGCTGCTCACACATTCATTTTCGCACACACCACATGCACCAACCCATTCACAACAGAATACATTCTCAGAAAAAAAAAGTCAATTATAAATTTTAGAGAATTTCATATCATTTTTTCATAACACTCATAGTGAACAGTGCCCAATTCAAACAGGAAATAGAACGTACCAAATATATGCCTGTGTTGTAGCTATTTGGTAAGGCGTGGAACAACACCTAACAACAATATGCTTTTATTTTGGGAAATTATGTGACGGACCTTTGGGGTTATGGTAAAGAGTATATCTATTCTAAGGGGTGATTATCGGCTAGTGCCAATAAAATATTTAAAAAATATTTGTTAAATGATTTCCCATTTTGTAATTTGTTCTCTCAACTATTTTATATCTTATTTTGGAATAAAACCCCGAACTATGACCAGCTCAGTGCTATGCAGGACCATACTTGGGGTTTTGCCTGCTTCAGCTGTAATACTTCACGTGACTGCAGACTGTTTTCCACAGCACAAGATCTTTGATTGATTTCCTACCTTATAGCCACTGGTTGCATTTCAATACAATATGAAAATCAATGTGCAGACACCTGAAAAATCCATTGCTAGGGATGTTTATTCACTTTTATTTCCATATCTTGTACTGCAGGGTTCAAAAAATATATTGTTGGACTATCAAATCAAGAAGATAAACAACGATAAAAATTTGGAACTCCTAGAGTTTTCATGTGTCACCATCCAACTAGCTTGCTAGCTAGCAGCTGCTGTGAAGCTATTTTCCCAAAGCAAATCAGAGTTTGTCAGAATGCTTTTTACCAGAATAATACGAGCAACATAGCAATACTGTTCTCAAAGTCCATTTAGTAGTAGTTGTGGTGCTGTCAACTATCTCACATGGTCATCATCAGCTGATGGAGTTTGGCTAATTGTCCTGGAATTGGAGACGCTCAAATTTCAAATTTAGGCCTTTTCCAAACACTTAAAGGACCCGAAAAACTACATCTGTTGATGAACATCATGCGAGATAATAGAAAGTTCCAAACCTGCTATTAAATGAACTTAGTGTTGAGACAGTTTTGACATTTGCTGTTTTCTAAGGTTTCTAAGGTCCACAAGTTAATTTCCACTGACACGAATGGCTATCCGGAGGAAACCTAAAGACCTATGCTTTGAAAAATGAGGGCCATAATATGCAAAATGTCCAGGATGGTCGTTTCATCCAAAATCAGTGGGCTATGATAAGTAAATTAGCACTGACACTCATTCATTGTCCTTGTGCCCAGCACAAAGAGTAGAAACTTTCTCTTTTCATGAATAATGGGACTGTTGCGTTTAGTAACTAAAGAAGCATTACCACAAATAAGGGATATTACATACACATTTTTATCATTTTTCAGGGGAAGCTAGCTGTATGTTGTGCTAACACAGCACCAACATACAGATAAAGTTCACTGACTTACAGTTGAAGCTGCAAGTGCTTTGGACACACAAACTCTTTGACAGGAGATGCCTTTTATTCCGACTGTGTCCCTGTCACTAGATTGACCTCCAGACCAACACCCCAGTTACATTGTACACGTTTTTTTTTATCTCCAGTCGCATTGTGCAGATATAGAGTTCCATCTTCAGTATGCTGGGATAGGATTTCATAGACACATTAGTACCAGTGGGAATGACACAAAAACATTTAGTTGGGTTAAGCATAGTATAAACACTATACTTTGTATTTATTGGAAAGGGAGTGCATCTTGGTGAATGCAAATATTAGTTTTTTAGAGACAGATATACACTATAGTAGTACTGTATGTATGTAGTGCCATCATACAAGAAGCCTTTATGGTGATGCTTCTTCTCGCACTCAGCTATAGGACATGTTTGCGGGATGAAGCAGGACTGGGCAGTGGAAACACTGACAAACTATAGTGGTGGTGGCAAGTTTCAGTGATGCAATGTTACACTGTCTTTTCTCTGTGCGCTTTTAGTTTAACATAGAGTCTCAAGTTATGGGATGTTTATGTTTCAGTCTAAATGTTTCTTCACTTTGTGCATTAAAGGGTTTTAAACTGTTAGCTACACAGTGGGAGCAATAAAAGGAGACAGCTGTCTTTCTCTCTCATTGCTGCCACATGTGGCACATTTCAAAACAACACAAAAGAAAGGTAACAAATACGTAACTTAGATCTTTTTTTTCCCCTATAGTTTAACATATAAAATTCAAGTGCAATTAAAGTTCCAAATACTAGTTACATCACAAACATGTATCTCTAAAGTAACAATCTGTTACTTGCAGGTAGTTTATCTCATCTTGTTATATATCTTTTTTGTTTATAAAAAATTACAATATAGACTCTTATTCACCCCATTTAATCTTTCCTTGTGCTCCAATGGATAAAGCATCCACTGAGGTGGAATGGTTTACATTTCCTAACTTTAACATTTCTTCCAATTTATTTTCCATATTAAAATGTGTTTTAAGTGCACCCATTGTTTACTCATCTCTGTCTCGTGCACATCAAGACCAATAAAGAAATTTAATTCGGGACACATCCCTTCACCCTGTGTGGGCATGTATACCTGTGTATATCTACACAAACATACACATCTTACATGTTTGTATGTATATCCTACGTATTTATATCTATAACATCAGTGATGTGGGCTTCTGCAAGTTCTGACATGTTCAGTATAAATATTACAAAAACAAAACAACAACACAGAAAACAAAGCAGAGCAGAGCAAAATGAGAGAGGTGGGAGTGAAAAGAAGATTGCAAAGTTGTTAGAGAAGGTGCAGAAATCTGGGAATGGTTGGGAGAGAAGAAGATACAGTATAAGTTTTGCAGAAACTAGGTTTGACCGATATATATATTTGCTGACACTGGCCTTTTATTAAATACTGGGGGTACCATTTTACGATAACGTGTAGTTAAATGACTTTAGGAATGCATAATTAATGACTTTTTTTATGCTTTGCAGATTATTAATACACTTTTTTTTTTAAAGAAATAGTTCAACATTTTGGAAATTTGCTTACTTGCCAAGAGTTAGATTAGTAGATTATTACCACTCTCATATCCGTCTATTAAATATGAACCTAAAGCCAGGAGACTGTTAGCCTACCTTACAGACTGGAAAGAGGGAAATACAGCTAGCATGGCTCTGTCCATGCGTACAAAAAAAGAACTGCTTTTATTAGGACCAGAAAGGTCCTTTACACTTATTTTTACATTGTTTTTTCCCGTTTTCTTTTCTTTTTTCTTTTCTTATTCTCTTCAATAAAACTAACAAGCCTATCTTCCCAAAATGTGAAAAAATTCCGTTAAGTGTATAACTATTACAAATTTTTAGTTGCCAGGTTGTGAACCCACATTTAAGTTGTTGGTTGTTGACTGCCAGCGCAGCTTCCTGTAATTTGCCTTTTTAGCTTTTAAGCTAAAAGATAAACCAAGCTACATTTGCAGAAAATACACATAAACAAAAAAGGATACTTCATTTAAACATGGGTTCACACCTGGCACCCAAAGTTCTTTACATTTATGAAAAATAACAGAATATTACTGATCTGTAAAGCTTTAACAAATAATGAAAAAATCAAAAGCAGCCATTAATGACAAATTATAAAATGCTAGCATGCCATCTATCAGCCACAACATAAAAACCTGTAACTGGTTTTAATGTTGTGGCTGATCGGTTTATATCTGTTATGAATCAGCCACCGAAGTGGTGATCTGATGCAAGTTCTTCCATGTGAAACATGAACTCAAATTGTATTTTATTTGCAAAATGTACTGATTGTATTGTTCGATCAAACATTTAGTAAATTATAATAGCAACTGTAACAGCTAATATAGTTTTCATTTCAATTAAATATACTAAATTGATAAAAAAAAGCTACCTTAGCCTTGTGTATTCTTGTAGTTCTTCATCAATATCTGCTGTGCTGTGTCTGACTATGTCTTTGTATACATATATTTTTGACTTTTTTCAAAAATATTAAACTCAGTATTTAATATTCAATTAGAACAGTCGCCACTAATATTGCCAGATATTGCACCCTCACCGACATAGCATAAAGATGGGGTGAGCTGCTAAATTGTACCATACCAAACTGAGAAAAAACACTTAATACTTGTACTTGTTTGGCATTAAACGGTCAAATTTAAAGAAACAATATATACACATACAATGTATCAGTTATCTTCTGCTACATTATAAAACTATTAATACAGGCCTTCAAAAACCTACATCAGTCAAACCTTATAGAAAAAGCTGCACTAACTGGAGGGAGGGGTGTCAGTTAATTATGTATTACTACTTAAAAGGGTCAAAGATGAAGAAAGGCATCATGTGACAAACAGGACTGAGGACAAATACAGGAAAATGAAGACGTTTAGTCATAGAACGGGTACATCAATGATTTGACCGAGGCAGGGGAGAAGTAGGTAGCTGGATATGGAATGACGCAAGATGATGGGGGTCTTTAACAGGACAGTGGAGAGACCCTGTCTATTTGTACGGCCGTAAGAACCTGGTTACTTTGGAGCGCAGAAGTTTGATGAAGGAGCGAGGAAACATCTCTTTGGACTCTTGCGCCGTGTATCTGAAGTAGTTCTGGGGGTGGGCCAACACGTCAAACAAGGCTTTTATCAGCTTCTTGTCCTGTAAGAAAGACACAGGGACAAAGGGTGTTACCACACTGGATCAATCACATGAGGTAACGATTTTTTTCAACCTTTATTTTTTGACAGCATAACAACCTTTTAAAAGGAAAAGACATGTGAATCAAATAGCAAGGACCATACGACCATAAGGCTGGTAATGTATCCTTCAATACCTTCAGTATCTCCTGGTGGTTCTCAGAGGCATAGAGCCTACCATCTCGCACTATGTCCTCTATCAGCTGCTGGTAGTCCTCTGGAACACAATAGGGTTCAATTATGAGGTGACAATAGTAAAAAAAAAAAAATAATAAAAAAATTTAAAAAACAGGTCAAATCAGTTCCTACATGAAGTCTTGTTGAGTAAAGGTTGATGGCAGTATAAAAATCAGTAACAATAAGTTGACTCACCATCATAGGTGACATATGGAACTTGGAAGCCTTTGCCACTGTTACCCTCGTTGGACTTGAACTGGATCCAGAGCTTGCGAGAGCGAGAAGTGAAGGCGATGGGACGCTCATAGGTCTGACACGTCTCGTAGGTGGTGATGGAGGTGGGCAGGGCTGGAGGAAAAGCAGAAATATGTTATAAAAGTTCTCTTCCACATCCTTGCTATTTTGTAGGACTATTATGGAGTTTTCAAACCTACAGTTCTTTGGTTCTGGTCTGTCAGTGAATGAGTTAGTATTTTCCTCTTGGTTTTGTTTCTTTCCACACAGAAAAAACTTAGAAGTGAACCAAAATGCTCTCCTAAAAGCCATGTGAGAACATTTACTCTGCTCATTGCTTAGATGTGTCTGAGAGCAAGAAAGTAAACCCAGGAAGAAGTTCCTGAGTTCTGGGTTAGTGCATACATCTGTCAGATTACTTTAAGGTTACTTTAACATGGCACTGTTCAGCAGACCAGTCAAATCCCCTGTCCTTCAGCTGCAAACTGAAGATAATGAACACTTTGTTATTTTTATGTGTTTTTTGTAGAAGCTGGTAGATGTAAACATCTGCCCAATTATCAAGAAAGCAATATACTTTGTTGCTAGCCCAGATCAGAAGTTGGTTAATTCTCTGTCTTTACAATAGCAACTGTTGATTTTGATATCTGCATCCCAGCACGCACTCGGATGGATGTAAATACTAGTTATGATTGAGAACATGTCAGAAACAAAACTATAACTTAATAACAAGGAAAATTCTGAGGGTGTCAGCCCCAATATGTGGTACAGATGGTGCTGTTTCTCTAAACAGGAGGAGAGATGGTGGAGATGGTACAGGAGTGCAAATACAAGGGTGTCCACTTAGACTCTTAGAATGCCACAGGAGGTCCTTCCTTCAGGTGGCAAACATACAATTCCTCCCCTTTCTGCTGAAGTCGAATCATTTTTACAACTTCCACAATCTACTGCCACTACTGTTAACGTATGTTTAAATTACTGTAAATCACAAGCTACTGTTAATTTACTGTTGACCCCTTTGAACATTACAGTTAATTTACTGTTAAGTTACTATTAATCTAAGTCGAAGCACAGTGATGGAGCTAGATGCTTTAAATGAGAGGTAGAAGCTTTATGGCTACACTGAAAAACACTGTGGACTGTGGGCTATGTGGTATTGTAAGTGCATAAAACTTGTGTTGGCAGCTACATATAGGCTACATGGACAAATTGAGCAGCCTATACTTATATAGTATAGTATATATATACTATACTGATTTTGGTATGCTTTAGAGGGTACTTGGTTCATTTTTGTTTTATCCTCCACAAAGTGTTTTTTTGTTGGATTGTCTGCCCACCATATGCTTAACTGTCTCTTTCAAGAAACACTTTCCACATTGTTAGAATGCTATGAGCAAATGTATGCAATCCAGGAAACGATGTAAACGATGTAAACGATGTATATATATATATATATATATATATATATATATATATATATATATATATATATATATATATACAGTATATAGGATGTACAGACAGAGGTTAATATTCAAGTGAAACTTGATGGCAACACAGTACTGTACATTTTTCTCAATTTTTCTTTTGTAAATCAGGCAATATTAAGTACCAACCCTGTTGCCTGAAATTAGACATAAACACTCACTAATTAGTATTTTGATTAATTCATCTGTTTTGTAAGGCTGAAAATGCAGTAATAAGTTGCTTTAAATATGATAATTATCTAAATTTGTAACTTGCAGACTCTTAACATTCAGATCATAAATCTTTCTAATCAATTCACTGTCAGTAAAACGGATAAAAAATTAACTTATGAATTAGAATATCTTTCGTTTACCACTCTTCCTCATGACCAGCACATCTCCACACTCATCCTCGATCGGGAGGAAAATCTCTGGTACCACAATGAGGATCCGCCTCTTGTGTGGTGGGTTGATGGTCCAGACACAGTCCACGTTGGACGGATAATCTCCAGGGTAGTTAGGAGATTCGATGTAGCCTGTGTACTCCCCCAGCTCACCTCCACACAGCTGGTCTGAGGACAAAATAATTGAAACACTTTGCACTATAACTCATTTCAATACAACAGCAACAATAGGTGAAAGATTTCTCTGAAGCCTGTTTTCTTGTAGCACTCATTATCAGTCATTCTGGATTAGAGTCTCAGTTATATACTAAAATACTAAATGTAATAAGCAGTATTACTTTTGCAGTGGGAGACATTGGTGGCACCGTCAAAGTCAGTGGTGGTGTTCCCGGGGCAAGTGATGCAGTAGTTCTGCCCAAACTCAGACTGGTAGGTTCCTGCTGGGCAACGGATACAGCGGTGGGTACTGGAGTTGTAGTAATGTCCTGGAGCACAGTGCACTGAGGAGAGACAGGAAGAAGTCAGCGTATGAACTGTATGAATTGAATGAAGATAATCACATAAATACGTAGCAGGCCATCAATAAGATACATCACACAGCTGTAATATTATTCATACCTGGAATACAGAACAGGCATACAATATAAACACAGCACTAAGCCCAGTATTAATGACCTTAACATCTACTTTTGAAAATTGCCATCTCATACACATCTGAAAACTACTTTATGACAGATGGGTAATGTCATTTATTTTTTTCCCTACGCCTTGCCGGACAGTTCCTTGAGGAGTTAGACACAGATGGCGGCTATTCACTCATTCTGTTCGGAGACTTATACATCCAGTCAGAGAGGTCTTAATTTCTTCTTTCTTTGCTCTCTTCTTTTGATCTCTCTTTATTCCCATCTCCTCACCCAACACTGCTCTACTACAGACTAAATTGTTACGCCAGTTTATGTTTCTGAACACTACTCTCTGTCCTTCTCAACCCCCCTCTCACAATCAAAACTCACCCACAATATCTCTACTCAACTCAACCCTGGCTGACCTCTTCTCCTCTGTTCTCTTATCTCGTCTACTTCCTTGAATACACCACCGGCACTCTTCTTTCTTATCTGTCCTCTTCTCTGGACTGTCTCTATCCACTCACTTCCAGGGCTGCAAAGCCATCTCCATGTGTACCTTGGCTATCTGACTCACTGCGTAGTGAGAGACATAGTGTTAGAGGGTCTAGCTGTAAATGAAGAAAAACGAAACTCTCGGAGGACCTTCTCAACTTCCAGTCTCTACTCTCTGCTCTCTCTTTTTCTCTGTCTAGTGCTAAAACTACTTTCAGTCATTCCAAGTTCCAGATTTCTGTTTCAAATCCAAAAAAACTCTTGTAGACCTTCTTCTCCCTACTCCAGTCCCCAGCTCTTCCTCCTTCCTCATCTCTCCTCCTGCAGGATTTTGCTGCTTTCTTTGAAAAGAAAGTTAGAAATATCCAAAATTCTTTTCTACTCCTGCCAGCTGATGCTCCATTGACTGACCATCCTCATCTGCCATCCACCCATCCCTCAGCCTCTTCACCTTCACCTCCTTTTATTAATATTTTCAACTGGTTTCTCAATGTATGTAAAATACCAGCTTGTTTTAAATATGCAATAATTGTACCTGTAACTAAAAAAACTAATGTTGGCTGCCCAAACGATTATAGACCTGTGGTGATGACTTCTGTTATTATGAAGGTGTTTGAGAAACTTGTAACCAAATATCTGTCCAGTGTGACACTTTCAATTTGCTTACAGTTAAAATAGGTCTGTAGAGAATGCTGTATCCCTTTGCATTCACTCCATCCTGCAGCACCTAGGAAATGCTATAACCACGTGTCCTATTCATTGATTCTAGTTCTGGCTTTAACAATATTATTCCAGCAAGGCTGCATGACAAAAACTCCTAAAGATTTGCATTAACAGGTACAGGTATGTTTAACTCAATCTTTGAATTTGACCAAATGTAATACTAAAAGACAAAAATCACCAAAAATGAACCCCTAACGACCATGAATGACCGTACATAAGGTAATCATATCTCATAGACTGTCTTATCATGTAGTGCCACCATAGGCTCAAAACAACAGTTTCCAGAATAATACAATATGGGTGATAATGTGTTGGCACAGGTTTTATGGATTGTAATGCCATCATACAGTGGTATAGGAAGATGAAGACTTATTTAACGGCGAGCTTAGCAAATTACTATCTACACTGGAGATACAACATAAAAGTCTGTCTGATATTTAAGGCACACCTCAAATAAATGTCTGTCATTTTGGCTCTAGCAAAAAATGCCACAGTACTGATTAGATGGTGAGTGTACTAACTATAAATATAAACTGTATAAACAGACAACAGAAACTTGTCTGTAACATGAAAGCAGTGACACACAGACAGACACAAAGTCTCACCTTTGGTCTCACAATCCCGGAAAGAGACCGATCCTTCATACTTGGTCATGAGGCCCCCTCCACAGGGGAAGCAGAGGACTCGGCCTGGTTCAGGCTGGTAGCAGCCCAGCGGACAGAGCTGGCATGGACGAAACCCATCAGCAGAGAAATGACCTGCTGGACACTGACCTGTGGGTAAGAATTACACAAGGTAAGAGTGTTTCTCAGTGCAAGATCAGTTGGTAAATATTTTCTAATTTCACCTCTCCACAAAGAGCTAAATAACTGTGTACATTAACACTGATCTTTGATGCTGTCTTGGGGATGTAGCTCAGGCTCAGTTTGCTATAGTAACCACAAGGTGATGGCCACCCAGTATATTGATACATGCATACTGAATATAGAGGTCAACATAGAAAAGACTTATTACACATATTTGCACCAAGCAAATCAAAATGTCCCAGTTTTCTGCCATTGAAATTGCAAATAATGGTCTGGCAAGTAAAAGAGGAAAACAAGTCTCCAATTTAGGCAGGAGAAAGATCTAAGATATTCTAATGGGCTGTAAATCCTTTATCCAGACTTGGAATGAACCAGCTCCTGTGTTTTAATATGATTAATAAAACAATTCTTTCAGTGGATTAATGCAAGATCAGAGGCATTTTAAATGACTGTTTGTGTCATGATGGGATGGTGAGTTACCTCCACACTGAGAAACGTTCTTGGCTCCAGCGATACCCTGTACTTCAGTGCTGGGACACGGCTCACATGACAACTGACCCACTGTGTCCTGGTACGTACCGGGAGGACACTGGACGCACTGCTCCTGCTCCCCGCTGTAGAATGTCCCCAATCCACAGCTCACTGAGAAGGAAGACACAGGTGAGTACTTCCTGTGGCTCCTATTGATGTTCCTCATTATGACAGGGCAGCATCACCATGACACCGACAACTAGTTAAACTCCATACTTACCACACTTTCCCTCTCTTAGGACTTGCCCAGTGCTGCAAGCATCAGCGCCCTCTGGAACTCTGGACGGTTTCTGAGCCACCTCGTACTCCGTCCCAGAGAACTGGATGTAGAACTGCTGTTTGTTGATGGACTTCCTGAGCGTCCGCATGGCGCTCTGCAGCTTCTGCTTCATCCTCTCCCGAACACATTCCATATTACACGAGTCTGAGGCAAAAATTTTGTCAGTTCCTACAAATTTCTATTCTATATGATATGAATTCGTATCTCAAAGATTTATATCGGATATACTGTATATGTAGGTAACTTCATCTAATTGTATCTTATTGGAGTTAGACAAGACAGGTAAGAAAGAATATCCCACCTGAGGCTTCCTCCTCCTTCATCTCCATCTCAAACTCAGCTGTGATGTGGGAAACCTCTTTTGAAGGTGATTTGCGTCCACGACGGCGCTTCTTAGACGAGTCACACTTGAAGTTGACAAAAGTTACCTGGCAGTTGTCGGTGCAGGGGAACTGGCCTCCTTCCAGGTGAAAAAAACAGAAGTGTATTGTTATAATTGTGTGATGTAAGTGCACTTTTTTTAACCTATTAGTTAAATGTAGATTATAAATCGTAGTGTGTTTAAAAGGAGGCCTCTTAAACACTGAGCCGAGGTGTTGCAGATCCAATACGATACTTTGTGTGAGAACTTCTTTACCTTGCAGGTTCTGCTTGGATGAATCTCTGTGTTTCTCCTTGTTACGGGGCCTCAGGTGACATTTGGCATCTTTGATCTTAAACCTGGCCTTCTGTTTGATGGGTGGTGCCAGTGTGTCTTTCCACCAAGGAAAAGAATGGAAGACTATCAAACACGATACAGGGTAGTGCCAAAAGGTATATAAAGTACATTTATACAAATTTTTCTACCCCTTAATCTGAATTTCATTTTTATTTACTATTAAATAATGTACTGCTTCATCTTGCACACCTCCGATGTTACCAGCTGCCTTTTTTCACTCACAGCAGGGGTGTCACACACACAGATCTCCATGAAATCCCCCAATCCCCCACTTCTATCTGCAAAGCCTCCACAATGATTTTATTTTCTTAATACAGAAAGTAAATCTAGCTCTGAAAACTACATTTCCTATCATGCTTGGCCTACCATACCGGCACAGGTGGGTAGGGCAGCAGTGGCATTCCTCTTCTGAGGAGCTTTACCAGGCTGAACTGGAACTCCGCAGCTCAGTGTGTAGCTGTTCTCTGAATCTGTAAGAAACACCCACAGGCAGAAACACACACATACACACACACATATTAGTCTTCTGCAAGAAAATAGACATCCTGATGAGTGATTGGAGAGGCTGATAGTGTTTATGTTGTGTGAAGATGTGACAATGTTACCAGGTCTTCCTGGTTTGTGTGTGTATTGTGTGGGTATGGAATCATGTGTGTTTCATTTGGGGAATGACTGGGAAACACCCACAGTGTTGAGGATTACAGAGTATTTTATGAATGTTGCATGATATATATGCAACATATAGGAATATCTTCCTATATTCAGAAACCAGACAGAGAGCCCAGAGGAACCTCTGTGCAATGTGACCTTAAACCCTGCTTGATAAATTGAAGGTCAAATGAACGATCTATGAATCCAGACTTCCTCTGTTGATGCATACATCCAAATACAAGACACATTTCAAGTAAAAAAATGTGGGATGAAGCTTCATAGGTCATAAAAGCGGGACAAATAAATAACAGTCCGGGCTGCATTCAGTCACAGGAATTTACATGTATCCCTCTACCTAAAATTAAATAGCACTTCAAAAAGACAGAAAACATATATTTTACCACATGCTTGAGACCTATCCATTATTCTCACATAGTGGCTGCCAAGTTAAATGGAATGAGGGCCAAGCTGTGGAAAAAATGTGATCAAGGAATGTAATCAATTTACAGATGTGTGTTAAGTATTACTGAAAGAGGAGATGCCGGGGTACGAGCCAAAGCGCTTGGAAGGGTAAGGCCAAAAAAACCTCACAGTGAAAAACCCATCAGTCTGAGCTGAGAGCCCCCTGAGGAGTCCACAAATACAGTGCCTTCATCAAGCAACAGTGGCATTGAGAGCAAGAATGAAAGAGAGAGCTGTGACTGTGAGCTGTCATCTCCAGAGGGCAGCAAAGCACGCAGTATGACAGCTAACAGTTCAGGGCATTTTAGACTGACTTACAGAAGTGGAACAAATGTCATGTACTAGATCACCAACGTTACTTTTTTTGCAACATATTTTTATTTACTGAAAATTAAATAGAAAACAAGCCATACCACAAAAATGAGTTTACCTTTTCTCTCTCATTTTTCTCCCTCTAAAGTTAATTCCCATGTGGACCACTTCCAGACAAAACATACACCGACACATACTTATATTTAACACATCCATATACCCTCCCTGTCCTGATCTAAAAATCAAGGTCCCAAATATGAGTTAACAAACGTGAAAAAGAATAAGATAATCACAGCACTGGCAGATGAGGCATTCCCTACAGAAACAGTAAGTTTTTTCACTCAGATAAGATCTATACCATTCAAGAGCAGTACCTGTTACACACATTCTTCTAGTTGATCTGAGCTATGTACAGACCACCTTCTCCAATACTTTAATGAAAAAGGTAATTCGGATATTGGTCTGTAATTACTTGGGTTATCAGTGTCTGGATTATTCTTTTTCAGGAGGGGTTGAACAATGGCTGATTAAAAATGATGTAGAATGACTTCTGGGACACAGATGAACAACAGCATCCAGTGTCAGAATTGATAAATGAAGAATTAAGAGAAGGGTAGCACTTTACAATACACAACACTGGAGTTCGCTTCTGATTTGGCAGCTAAGGGGAAACTTAAAGGAAACTTGACAAAGAGTTGTGCGCCACTGATTCTTCATTTTTTGCACCTCTTACCATTGTGATACTATGAATGAATAATGATGTAATAAGTCTGCTGGAATTATCAGGCTATCACACTCCTCAGCCTCCCGGGGTTATGCCAGGGTGCTGGAAAAGAGGCTCCAACCGATCATCGAACCTCAGATTCAGGAGGAGCAATGCGGAATCCATCCTGGCTATGCAACAGTGGACCAACTATTAACCCTTGCAAGGCTATTTGAAGGGTCATCGGAGTTTGCCTATCTTGTCTACATGTGGTTTGTGGACTTAAAGAAGGCCTACAACCAGGTCCCTTGTTGGATCTTGTAGGTGGTAGTAGGGGAATATGGGTTACTTGGGCCATTACTACAAGCCAATCAGTCCCGATATAACCGGATTGAGAGTTGTGTCCGTATTCTTGGCAGGAAGTCAAGCACATTCCTGGTGGGTGTTGACCTCCGCCAGGGTTGTCCCTTTTCACCATGATGAAATTTTATCTGACCATGACCTTCAGCATGCTCTGAGGCCATAGTTGTCTACTGGAAAACGGTGGATTGCTCCTTTCAGTGTGGGATGGAGTTTCTGACCCAAGTGAAGGAGTTCAAGTATCTTAGTGTCTTGCTCACAAGTGAGGGTAGGATGGAGCTGGAGATTGAAAGGAGGATCAGTGCAGCGTCAGCAGTAAAGCGGGCATTGTACCAGACTAGAGGTAGCTGAGCCAGAAGGCAAAAGCTTTCAATTTACCAGTCGATTTATGTTCTGACCCTCACCTATTGTCATGAGCTTTGGGTAGTGACCGAAGAATGAGATTGTTGATACAGACAGCTGCAATGAGTTTCCTCCTCAGGGTGGCTAGGCTCAGCCTTAGAGATAGGGTAAGGGGCATGACATCCAGAGAGAGCTCGGAGTAGAGCCGCTGCTCCTTCGCGTTTAAAGGAACCAGCTGAGGTGGTTTGGGCATCTGATTAGGACGCCTCCTGGGTGCCTTTCATTGGAGGTCTTCTGGGCATGTCCAACTGGTAGGACACCCCCTCCCCCCATATAGACTCAAAACCAGGTGAGAGATTATGTATTTCATTTGGCCTGGGAACACTCCGGGATCTCCCAGGAGGAGTTGGAAAACGTTGCTGCTGAGAGAAATGGCTGGGCTGCCTTACCTAACCTGCTGCCACCACGACCCGACCTCGGATAAGCGGCAGAAAATGGATGGATGGATGGATGGATGGATGAATGAATAGATGGATGGATGGATAGATGGATAAATATCTGTGAATTGACATACTGACCACTTTCTTCATGAGCTGTTCTTGATCAACTCTGAAGCCCCTGCTGAGCAGCACATAACAGTAACTACTATACTATGCAGTACTCATCACTGAAACATTACTCTCTGTGAAATCTAAATTAAAGTGATACATCCTACTGAGTATTTACCAAGTAGTCCCTCATTAGTTCATTACCTCACCATTATCTGCTTTTTTGTGCACCCCAAAGTAAGGTGATACAACATACAAAGTAGTTACTGAGTAGTCCGTATTTACTTCATCCTTATTTTAAGATTGCTACTGCTGTCAATCCAGCGGAATCATCTTAAACTGGCAAACAGCAAACTGGATGAATTGGAGTTTTCCCAACTGGTTGAGCACCTTTACCCTCCATCCTCGCTGCTACCCATCTACTGAACTGCCTTCTTTGCCAAGGCTGCCAGTGTCAAGGAGGTTAACTCGCTCAGTACGCATTCGGTCACCGGCAAATTTGACTGCCTGAACATCAGGCAGCAGGGGTCAGGAAGCACTACAATGAGTCTCTGAGCACATGGATGTCAAGAAGGGCTTGGGTACGGAGAATCCTCAGGCACCCCCCTCTTCATCCTGTCACATTGTCGGCTAGTCTATGTGTTGAGATCAAACCAATTTGTGTTACCCTGGGGCTCAAGTAAGCCACATAAACTCAACACTCCCTGACCTGTTCAGAGAATATGCCACTGCTGCATCAGTCCTACTAAAGATAGGGTCAAAATGACATTAAGTCTCAGCAATTGAAGACACTCAAACAAGACTTTATTACACTGATTGATGCTGTGCTGGACAGCAGGAAGCAATTAATTGTCTCAAGGCCCCCTAGCTTTGCCATGTTTTAGCTGAATCCAGGAGCTGCATATTTGGCTGAAAGGATACTGCTTTACCTGTGGTATCCCGTTAACAATTTTAATGCATTTTGGAATAGGCATTCTAGTAATGGTTGACATCTTTACATGAAAGGCAAATGGCTACTAGCCTGTAATATGGACCTGACATTGAAATCCACTAATTACCGTGCGTCAACTCAGGTGACCTGAGGATGGCTAATTACTGGACAGAGCATAGACCTGGTTTCAAACAAGTACTAAGGCTAAGCCCAGTTCATCTGGGGCTGAGGTCAGGGTATGTGCGTGCGCAGAGCGCACAACAAATTTCTTTTAATGAACCTTGAGTGCTCCAGTGTAACAAATGGAGATGCGTGGCCTTGAATACCTTGCATCTCTTAAGCTTAACTTGATTGAGGAATCACTGCTTGTATGATGACTGTTTGTTTTTTTCATATTAGTCTGTAAATAGCATAAAGGCTTTTGGCCACTTGTGCGTCAAACGCTGTTTGCAAAATCAGCGGATGGAAGTTTTGAGAGTCCAACTATTACCATTTCAAAATTATCCATACAGTACTGTGGTGAATTTCAGAACTTACTTTTTTACTTCATTTTAAGTTTGTCTAATTTCTCTGAACTATCTTTGCAGTGACATTTAAATCAAGAGTTTAAACACTATTTCAACTTAAACTTGAAACAAGAGTTTCTCAAAGTCAAAAAACGGTAAAACACTCCCAAGCTGAGGAGGAAAATGCTGGCTCCTGCTTTGTTCCCATTGTCTGGGTGGAAGCAGACTCTAACTTGACTCCTGACCACTTGCTGGAACCCAGAGCCCAACCCCTGTTTTTCTACTATATCTCTAAATTTAATGGGAACAATACAGTGTGCGGGTGGTAAAAACACACTTATGGCCAAAGACACTTTAACATTACAACGTCTGGACTTGCTGGACTGCTTTCACATCTACAGTAGTGCCAGTAAAGATCCATTAATAAACTAGTGTTAATTTTTGTCTGTTATTTTTAGATTTAGTCTCAGTCTTACTTCTGAGATAAAAAGTCCATGTTAGTTTCAGTCATAATTAGTCAACCTCACCCTTTTTTCCCGTTCACCCTTATTTTTTGTCATTTTTTAACAGACTAAAATTTTGGAGATTTTAGTTAAAACCAAGAATGAGCATTTTAGTCAAACTTCAGCAAGCTGTTTTTAAATTAGATTTCATTTAACTGATTATAACAATTAAGTCTGGAAAGATGCAACAATATTAACAAATCCAATGCAATCTAACTCTTGCAATATGAATCAATGAGAAAGTAACCAGAAAAAAGAAAACCTTTCACAATAAAAAAAAACACTGTATATCAGCCCTGTGATAAATCCTCCCCTTGCAATGTTAAGTTTTGTCAGGACTGTGCTAGAAATGTGTTGAGTTTATTCTGTAATTTTGTAGGCCCTACTGGTAGTTTGTACTAGATTGTGTTTATAATAGGGTGTACACTACCATTTAAATTAATTTGTAAAGAAATATCTGGAACCTCTTTGCACACAAAGCATGCAGCTATACAGCTAATTACTGCCCAACAAACTTTATTCAAGCCCAAAACAATCTTCTACATTATATGCTGTGCATTTTAATAACCAGCAAAGGTCTCAAATAGACTACACTTAGTCTTCACAGACCCATTCAAAATCAACAACACTGTTTAACCAGTGTAGCTTACAGGGCTACTGACTTTTAGTGAGACTAACTGCAGCTGTTGTGTTGTGAGAAGTAGTTGGCTTAATATGGTAAAGTACTGTTATTTATCATCTCAACGTTAGGTTACATCAGTTTCTGTGTGGTGCGTCTTAAGGTATCTCTTCAGGTTTGTGGTTTTCTTCCCAGTGATTTTGTAGCTGCAGGGCTTCTCTCCGAACAATACGACACACTCCCTTTTTCTCTCGGTGGCTTTATATTTGAAGTGGGTCCAAATGTCAACCCATTTTCTTGCTGTCATTTTTTTATCCCTTCACTGTATGTTATCCGATCATACCTAGGTCTAGTCTAGCACTGTTTGCAGTGCGTTCATCGGTACACTGGTGTGCCGCTGGTGTGCAGAAACACCCAAAAGATGATGCAAACACACAGGAAGAGAAATGTGCAGTGCAACCATTCAAAGGACATTTAGACTCTGTCATTGTTGGAAAAAAACGCTCTATGTAATTTTGTCTCCTCTTGTCCATCAATGAAAATATAGAGACATTTCAGTAAAGTTTTTAATTTTTTAAACTATATTTTGTCGTTTTTAGACAGTTAATGTTTATTGACATTGGTGCAGTTTCGTCATCGGCTTGTCTTTGTTTTGAAAAAAAAGGGGTCGTCGTTCATTAAAGAAATCAACACTTGAATAAACTTAAGGTCAAACTGTAAGGTGCTACAATGTAATTTTGTCACTATGTACTTTTTTGATAAAAAGTAACTACAGGGGTGTGAAAAATCAGTAAATCTAGCGACAAAGGCTTAAGTTGGCATTACTGACTGTAAACACCCCACTGATGATGCAATAGAAATTATTTGTGCATATTCATTTCAAAAGTGCAGTGGCAATGGGGAAACTCCAAGACTCGGCTGGTGTACCAAAATGGTGTAACTTTTTCATTCGGTCATGCAGAATTCAGATGACCAATGGTGTAACTTCATCAGTCGGTCAATCAGTCAGTCAGTGACAGACATTCGCGTTTAAAGGACCGACCCCGCTATTGTGGCCAAGAAAAGCATAATTAAATCTGATGTGTCAATAAATGGATACAATATATATAGAATAGAGAGGATTGGTAGAGGTGGGGGTTTTGCTGTATATGTCAAAAATTGTTTCAATGTGTCTATCCAGTATCCTATTACTGTACCTGTTTTGAATTTATTGCCCTGAAAATTTAATGTGTATCTAACAATTCCATTGTGGTGGTAGGGATCTATAGGCCTCTTTCAGCCGACTCCTGCTCCATAGCTAAATTGGAGGACCTACTCTCTCAATATTATGACTCAGAAACAATAATCCTGAATGACTTTAACTCAATCGGTTATGAAACTCTTCTGAACAACTTAAGGAATTTTGAAATAATTTGAACATTTCACAAATGATTACTGAGCCTACCAGACCTAATCCAAAAAATCATAACAGATCCACATTGATAGATCTTAACCAATAGAAGTAATAAAATTGTTGCCACTGGTGTTTTTGATCTTGGAATAAGTGAGCACTGCCCAGTTGCTGTTAGGGATACGCATTTGAAGAGAAGACAATCTAGAACTGTTGTCTAAAGAAATCTTAGAATCTTTAATTAACAGGTTATTATAACTGACCTTTATCATGGTGAAATTCATTTTACCTCTGAAATCCCTGATGTTGAAATGACATTAGATTATTTCTCAAAGAACTTCCTTGCAATCGTGGATAAACATGCACCTTTCAAAAAAGCTAAGAATAAAAGACAGGTCAAATCCTTTGTTTTCCATTGAACTTCCAACTCTGTTTAAAGCAAGAAACAAAGCATGGCTTTCCTAGACTTTAATAAGCATTTTGTTGCTGCTCTTCTTTTATTTAATGACATTTAAACAGGACCTACACCTATTAATAGAGCTGAGAGATAACCTGTAAATCACGCATCTCAGTTCACATTACAGCCTATTTCTTATAGTGATGTATCTAATGCATTACAAACCATTGATCCCATGAAATCAACTGGAGTAGACAAAGGTTATCCATTCTTTTTAAAGCTTTTCACTCCATTTATCACTGAGCAAAAAAACATACAAATTTAATCTCCATTTCAGCTGATATAATTCCCAGTAACTGGAAGTCTGCTCATGTGATCCCTTTGTACAAGTGGGGAGTTGACAGAGATCTCAATAATTATTTGCTAATACCCAAACTTCCCTGTCTGGCAAAAATGCTGTCATCACTGATGAATAACCAACTCAAAGTATTTCCCCTTTAAAATATGTTTATAGCCCTGTTTTGAGCCCTCACCGGTCTGATTTCATACCTATGCACCTACGTTTCTTGTATGGACTAAAGCATTGTGCTTCTGTTTTCATTGAAAAAGCTTTCATTGTCAAAAGCTTCAAATACAGTTTATCACTTACTGCTTATTCAGACACTATGTAATGTTGGGTTTGATTCAATTGCTTGTAGATGGATTCAGAATCAACTTTCAGAAAAATTTCAGTGTGTCAAAGCTGGAAATATCCAATCAAAGTTTTTACCAGTAAAAAAAGGTGTTCCACTAGGATCAGTTCTGGGCCCTGTCTTGTTTACAATTTATATTAAAAATATTGTCTCTTTTATAACTGTAATACCCATCTTTATGCAGATTACACTGCTAGTTATTGTTTTGCTGTTCAGAACCTACAACGTTCTTTTAGTACTCTTTAAGGTGCACTTGCCAACCTTAAACTAGTACTTAGCGCAAGCAAATCAAAGTTCATGCTTCTTTCTAGAGCAAGAGATATGGATTT
This sequence comes from Xiphias gladius, assembly GCF_016859285.1. Classification (NCBI taxonomy): domain Eukaryota; kingdom Metazoa; phylum Chordata; class Actinopteri; order Istiophoriformes; family Xiphiidae; genus Xiphias; species Xiphias gladius. The sequence continues at coordinate 17,787,096 of NC_053401.1, read as the reverse complement.
TAATCATCTACACCTATCCACACTGAATGGTAGCAAATTTGAGAAAGTCACAGAATATAATCAAAGCTGCAAGCAGTGTTGAATGGGCCCTTGCACTTTGAGCCCATGGGGGGAGTGGTAATGCAGGTCGTAAGAAACAGCTCTCAATTTCCATGATCATCAGATACAAAACCAATGAGTTAAACATAACTGGCTGTGTCCACCAGTTCCATATACGTATCATGCATTCAGGCAGGGACATGAGAAGATATACCCTAAAAGGGGCTTGAGCCCCTGTCTTTTGACCTTAGACTTGACAAGCTTCACAATATAGCATAATAAAGGTCTTAACGCTCTTCTAATCTAATGTGAAATGGATCTGGTCAATCTGCTAAGAGGAGAACATGAAGATATACCACATGTAATTTCAGCGTTATGACTATGGCTGAATATTGGCATGTAGATCTCTTCAGGCCGAGACTCTTATCAAAAATGTGAAGTTTGGGGCAGATTTAACAACATATATTTGAATAACAACAGCTTCCTGTTTCATGGCAAAACAGCAAAATTTGCAGCAGCACCATGAGAACGCCATTCAATGAAAACTTCAAAATAAAGAATCATCAAGGTCTTGGGGATTTTCTGACAACATTTATGATGGCTCTGGTCAACTCCCTATGAACAGTACATTAAAGTATAGAAACTGTAAACTGTAGGCTGGGTGTCTTATCATACATGTGAAGTTTGGGGCAGATTAGAGAATGTATATTTAAATTAAAACAACTTCCTTTTTAATGGCAAAGCATCGAAATCGCCATGCTGCCATGGACAAACCTTTCAATGAAAGCTAAAAAGATTCACAATTTGGCATCGCGAAGGTTTTAAGATTGTACTAACAAAACCTGTAGTTGATCTGATCAATTCTGTAGGAGTAGTTCATTAAAGTACAATGCCTGTAAATGGCAAAAACTGTGCCAAAGCTGCACAGTAAATTCAAAATGTTTGACTTCCTGTCTGGGTTTAGGTATGACTCCAGAGGCTTTTTTGTAAGTCTTGGGATGTCACAGGTGTCTTCCGAATTTTGTAGATGTAGGTGAAACGTACCGTGAGGGCTACGCCGTTCGACATTTTGTAGGGAGCGCTATCGAGTCATTTTTCCAGAACCATGTGCAAGACCCATAAAACGTAAATTTTCACCATGTATGAAACTTGTTTCATGAGATTTCAAGCACCTGTATCCCCTCAAAAATGCAAATCATGTGTCCTAAGAATAATAATAATAATAATGAACATGGCAGTTTCAATAGAGTGCTCGGAGCGGTCAGTACTCGGGTCCTAAATATCTAGGTATTTGAATCATTTACATTAAAACATCATATTGAAGATCTCATCATCAAACTGTGACGAAAACTTGATTTTTTGTACAGAAACAGATCCACCTTCCCTTTGAATTGTAGGAAAAGTATAGATGAGGCAGACTTTCTAGCAGTAGTAGTGTATGGTGATATAGTCTACAGACATGCTGCTGCTTCCACTGTTAAACCCCTAGACTCTGTTTATCATTCTGTCCTCAGATTTATTACCCTATGATATTCAGGATTTCATTCTGTATGAAAAGTTGGTTGGTCCTCTCTGGCACAGAGGCATGACAAACAGTTGTATCTTTGAGTCCATAAAGCCTTCATTGGGTATTCACCATCCTATATAACATCTATGCTGGACTGGACCACAGGACCCTACCAAACTCGCTCAACTAACTGTCTTATCCTTCAATTCCCGGGTTAGGGTTAGGGTTTATTCTGAACTTGGAAATTCTGCATTTAATTTTTGTGCACCAAACCCATGGAATTATTTGCAACACATTCTCAAAACTGACGATAATCTCAAACCACCTCACCTCAGTGTGCAATTGTTTTCACTGGGTATTATCGTCTTTTGAATATTTGTAACTCTATGTATTTCTCTGTCTCAACATCAGTGCAAATCAGGGAAACCTCAATGATTTTCAAGGCTTAAATAAAGGTTGCATATAAAGGTTGTATATAATTACCTACTGTTTTTGTGCATGCCAAAGTAAAGTGATACATCATGCTGAGTTGTTACTGAGTAGTCCCTCATTACTTCATCATTACCAAAATAAGTCCCATAACAACACATTAGAGACAGTCTAAGTATTTTAATCATAATATTCAGGCAAAATACATTAATATTCACATTCATTTTATTTTCTGATGTATCAGTGACGCAGACGACTTAAAAATAAATGTAATAAACAGAATATAATTTTAACTAAGCCTAAAGATTTAACCTGTGTGAAAAGGCAATTACACCAAACACACAAACTGCTGTTATAAAGCTTATTGATTATTTACATATTTACAAAACAGTCAAATATCTAGAAAAATTATAAATAAAATAAAAATGAATGCCACTCATAGAGAAACAATATACTGGCGATATACTGATGTTTGTTACGCTGAAGTTTACCTTGACCAATCCGATCACATATTTCTCCTAATAGATTTATCGTGTGGATGGGCACAACTGTAATGTTAGAGTCCTACACAAGAGGAGAGAAAAGTCAAAGATTTCAGGTCCAGCGTGTTTCCTAATTTTTTTTTTTTTCTCACAGTATCCACGAGGGGTGGCCCAAGTTTAGGCAAACAGATTAATCGTCCCTTTACTTCCATTTTATCAATGCAAATACAGCACCAAAAGAAAGACTCACAAATAATTAAAAAAAATGTATTACAATGTACCATCATATGCTTACAAAGTAGCTCACATTGTATATTGTGTAATTGCACAGCATGGTATATGTCATGTGGATGTGTCTATTAATAGTGTATATGTGATGATGTGTCTTCTACAATTAGTGCCATTAGTCACTTGATGCTTTATTTAACTTTGGTAGGCTCAAAAGTAATGGTAGAAATGAAGTAACAAGGTAGTCTCACTTCTCTTTCCATCTTATCATATTATCTTAAGTGATCATTACTGATCACTTAAACGTTACTCTTTTTGTGCACGCCCCACAATATCCCCCGAGGGACCTAGTCGTAGGCCTTCAAAGAGTCCACAAAGAACATGTAGACTGGATGGCCAAATTCCCATGACCCCTGAAATAACATTGCAAGGGTTAAGAGTTGGTTCAATGTTCCGTGGCCAGGACGGAATCTGCATTGCTAGGGCATTTAATTGCTGAATCCGAGGTTCGACGACCGATCTGAGCCTCCTTTCCACCACCCTGGCATAAGCTAATTTCTTATTTGTAATTGGTAAATAATAATAAATAAAGCATTATTTCCAATGGTGATTCAATAGGGAGCTGCAGGTCCTTCCGTCACCCAGGCTCAAAGCTGTCTCTCAACATCAACAGCAGCTTTGTATCGGACTGCTCACATGCCACTCAAACTGTCAAGCCAATAGGACATGTCCATTGTCAATCTACAAACGCCCATTATTCCAGACACATGGAACTTGTTGCTCATGTTCATCTGCTCTGTTCACTGGTGTTTCCAATGTATGGAATGTAACATAAACCTCTCCGTTTTATCTTGGGGCCATTCTTGATCACTTTTTTAGTGTCAACTCCAACTGTCCAACATGACCTGGTGAGTGAAGTTTGCTGAACAGAAAACTGTTAGCAATTCGGCAAACAGCAAGCATGCTAACGCTACCCAACATGTTGCATTGGTAAGGTGGCATGATTCTAACTGCCAGTCATCTGTAATTATCACCAGGACAGATGTTATTTTTTTTACCATATTGTAAAGGCGTACACATGCAAGAATTACTGGAGTATGAAGAAATAACACTGGGGCCTAGAATGAGTGGGTTGGAAACTGTTGTGAGAGAGAGCTACAACACACAAATGCTGCGCACTGTAACTCAGATTAACCAACAGAATTTGTGAGCTAACTTTGCCTAGGGGGTGACAATCCTGTCTGTAAAGATGGCTTTGCTCCTTGAACAGGTTAAAGTTGCAGATGAAAGTGCTGTAGTCATTAACTGCCAATGATAACCCGGTGTGTAAACTCAGCAGGCAGCTGAAGCGACCGACACCAGGGATGAAAGTACGAATGGAGATTAAAATGAGACAATCCAGTGCTTCCAGGAAACTTCAACAGGTGGAGGAAGTCCAGTTTTAGCAATTCATTGGAGATATTGCTGGTACCCACATTTTCGCCTTCTTTAACCTGACATTCCAGTTTATAAAATCCCCTCTAAGGACAGTTTTTACGTGGTATTTACTACCAAGCCGGTTGTTGGCTTGGAGGATGCCGGCAAAGTTGGATGGGGCTAAGGCAGGGTGGACTAATCAGCCAGCGTTACACATGGAGTGACCACCAGGGGAAGGCAGTCCTCTGCCGTACTCCAGCTTGCTTGATGATAGTGGAAGATGGAAGCCCATGCATAATGGGGGAATTCTCAACTGTCCAGGAGTTTGAACCAGTTTGTCCGCTGGACATATTTTGTCCATATTTGTTTAAAAGCGGATACACTTCCAGTTTTGGATGATATCTAGCTCCTGGTTTGAATGGGCATAGTGTAAATCGGTTTTAAAAAAAGTGTATCCCAAACGAATGTAAAAATAACAATTTGACCTAATGATGAAAATTGTGTGTGTGCGCATGTGTGTATGCATGTACCTGCGAGGAACAGAGCGTTGGAGGGGCAGGAGAGCGAGCAGACCTCTCCCCCTCCACTCTTGGTGCACGTCAATTGGGCTCGGGGTGCTGGCTTCCCATTGGGCAGACATTTCACCGCCTCTGAGGAACACACAAAGTCACATCACCATGACAACCACCTGGACATACATACACACACACACACACACACACACACACATACACAAACACACTCACACTCACACTCACACGCACACACACACACACACACACACACACACATTGGTCTCTCTGGTTGTGAGGACTCTCATTGTCATAATGCATTCCCTAGCCCCTTACCCTAACCTTAACCATAACAAATATATGCCTAACCCTAACCCTCACCCTAACCCTGGTTAACCCTAACCTAAACCTTATTCTGACCTGAACCTTAAAACCAAGTCTTAACCTGCTTTAGGGCCTCCTGGGACTCCACAGAATTCCTCAGGTCTCACACCTATACCTGAACTCTGCTCTTGCACCCAACAACCAGCTACCATTGGTCACTGGGTGACCGATGACCCATGACGTCACCAGTTCAACAAATCAAAAGTGCTCCTTTATCTCCCTCTATTCTCTTCACTGCTGCTGTGGGTGCGGCAAGCTCTCTCTCGTCTCCTTATTGACACAGAAGCTGCACAGCCACCACCACTGATCACCTAAGCGACACAGAATCCAGCAGCAAGACCGACCTGTACCCCACCAGGAAGCCACTCAAGCCAGAAGCTCGCTGGACTTAACAAAGCAGCATGCCAGAAAGCACTTCTCTCCCTCTATGGACGTTAACTGGGCTTTGCATAGCATAGCATAGAACGGCAAAGGACAGGACTGTTTAACTTTTGTCAGTGTATATATATCGATTTGGTTTTGCATGTAATCAACTAACCCCTCTTCTAACCTGGCATCTTTATCCTACATGAATTGTCCTTAAACACAGACACACAAGGGCAGAGAGGAAACTCAAAGCTACCACTTTATACACTCCTTTTTTGCCTCTCACACATGCCAAACAATCCCAGCACCAATCTTTGAGTCAACCAGGTATATATAGTACCATTTGATAGATTACATACTGTGTGTTTTCACTTTTGTTACCTGTTAAATAAATGCTTTTGAATATACCTGCTGGTCTATTCAATGTTATATAAGGGAAACTGTTGCCAACCTCTCCTCTGCAGAATTCCAAACCCTTCAACCTTTACTAGCTATTGATACGGTAAGTTTGGTTGTAGTTATTAATTATTAATATTAAGAGTTCCAAATTGATAGTTAGTATATTTGAATCTGAATCAGCAAATTGGCTGTCCTTTCCCTTTTTAATGGTGGTGCCCCGGTGGATTTTGGACTTTTCCTATTACTTAATTTAACTATTAATTATGTCTGATAGCCAAAAATTGATAAGCTGTTGCACTTATAAAATGTCCTACACATCAAATAGCCCTTTGAAGTTGTAAAGACCGGCCAAAATGTCTTTACATTCCCAAAATGACCTCACAGCGATGGCTTCAAACCAAAATTTGTCCAGAAAACCACAGAACCATGGTAAACACACACACACACACACACACACACACACACACACACACACACACACACACACACACACACACACACACACACTCACTCACACACACACACACACACACACACACACACACACACACACACACACACACAGCGAACGGTGTTTACCGATGCAATCTTTCTTGTTCCAGTGTAGTTTCTGTCCAGGTGGACACACACACTCGTAGCTGCCCTGCGTGTTTATGCAGCCATACTCACAGCTCCCATTGTTGATGCTGCATTCATCTATGTCTAAGACAAAACCAAAGAGGACAGTCTGTTTAATTAGACGGTGGAAAACCAGAAAGGGAGAGAAGACATCTGGTTTATAAGCACATGTGATTGTACAGGTAAGGCACTGCAAAGCATTAACCATTATAAATGATCATGGACAAACCAAAAATAATTTTCTCCACATACCTTTACTCCACTGGTACGAGAAATTAGTAATAGCTACTGAAAATCTCACATGGCAGAGAGTTCAGAGCATGCATCTGAAACTAGTGAAACATTTTTCTGAATTGCATGAACATTCTCAAAATGGCTTCCCTGTCTAATAATGTTATGATTATACAGTTTTCATAGCAGTTTGGACATTATGCAACACACTCCATGTGAACGTTAGCACTCTTCAGAATCCCATAACTGTTGTAGAAATGAGTATACAGATAACATCATTTTTCTTTAAGACTCTCCTTGATCTCTTGGACAAAAGCACCTGCCAAATGAATATACATAAATGTTAATATTTTTGAAACATGATCCTTGGGTTTTTTGTCCATATTCTTTTGTGCTTTCCTTTTTTATTATTTTGTGCAGTTTTGTGCATTTATTGGACAGGAAATGAGGGGAGAGAGAGATGGGGAATGGTATGCAAAATAGGTCCCAAGCTGGACATATACCAGGGATGTGGTAGTCCATAGTAAGCACCCTAAACCCTAGGATCCCTGTTTTCTGTCTGTATGTTAAGCTAAATGGGCATGTACAATATTGTACTGGACATTAAAATTTGCACAGATGGGACAAGTCACAGACTAAGTCTAAAGTCTTGGGCAAGTCGTACACTGTATGTCGTTATGCACTGTTCACAAAATATAATGTCAGTAGTTTTGTGACATAGTTACTGTGACATAGTTACAATCATTTGTAAATGTTTTGAACATTGCCCTCTATTTTTTGTTGACAGCAGTCTTTACAATCGAATGTGATAATCTGAGGTATTATCTGCTGGTCTGGTCTGCCAAATAATTTTTTTTCCTCCTGCTTGTGCAATATAAACACTCTAGGTGTTGGATTTCAGATTACTTCAAAGTATATAACATCATTTTTAATTTTTAAGCTTGGGTAGGATATACAACCATTCCAAATCAAAACTCTATAGTGTAGTCACAACTCAATGGATTTTCTTTTTTTGTTTGTTTAGGATGTTGTCAAGTCTGAACTAATCATATTCATGACTTGAGTCTGAATCCACCTGTGGATGCTGCCACACCACACAACACCGCAGCCAGGAATGAAATCCTGCTCAAATAACACCTATGCCACTTTAACTACTTGTAAAAACAATGAAAATACTGTATATAATCAACATGCTGCAGATACACTTTGCTCCTGCTGCTGTGATCATGCTGACTCCACCTTTCCATCAGTGACGTCAGTCCAACAACAGGGCAGTCAGAATTATGTGTTGACTGAGCTACAGGTGCGTGACAGTACACACACATAATACATGCAGATAAGCTGACAAACCAACATACCCCGGGAACTTGCACCCACTAGGAGATTCATACTTTATACTCACAAAGACACAGGCACACAAACACACATCAAACACACAAACACAGTAAACTCAGAAGAGAAGTTATTCAGGGGAACTGAGGTGTGAGAGTGCCGAACTCATTCACCCTTCACCTTCACACTCAAAAGCACTTCCCTTTCAGATGCATGAACACAAACCCACACATTTTACACATTGTATCACACACTTCAGCTATGTCAAACAGCCAGTCCCAGGCCAGTTTGCTGTTTCATCTATTTTACCCATGCTTTTGGAACTGAGATTAATCTGAGCAGACCCTCACCTCCACAGTGAGTGAGGCCGTACAGGATGTATCCCTTGTTGCACAAGCACTCGAAGCTGCCAGGGTAGTTGATGCAGGTGTGGTCGCAGGTTCTTTCAAAGGAGCACTCGTCAATGTCTGAGGGAGACCAAAGAGATAAATAACTGCTGAGAAATACTGTAGCTATGTGCATTTCAGAACAGGAAATGGAAAGAGTTGAGAATATGAAATGGAGACACTAGTGACTTCAAGAGACATCATCATCAGTGACTTAGCTTCATTTGCTGTTTTTTATGTACTCACACTGTCTTGCAGCCAGCATCCAGTGGACATTAAATAAAATGCATCTTATAGTCACATTTACCCATCATGGTTAGTCCCACTCATCATGTGAAAATAATGTCTTCTGTGGCTCTGGAGGAGCTTTGGAGAGTCTGAGGTGGTCTCTGCTTGGGCTGGGAGTCTGCACATTTACAGTCATGAAGTGCCAGCCATACTATCTGCTGAAGAATTTCACTGTTGTTATTGTAGCAGTCTACCCGTGAGAGCTGTACAGCGGCATCAACAATCAACACACAGCACCCCAACAGATTTTTCATCATTGCTGGGGATTCAATCATGAAAATTTAAAGACTGTTTGCTTTCAAATTTGAAATCCGAAATTTGAAATCTGAAATTCCACCAACATGCCTAGTTTGCTACAAGAGGTGAAAATCCATTGAACCTTGTTTACATCCAAGCTGTTGCTGGTAATGTAAGAGTGCTCATTCTGACGCTTAGGATTGTGTGGTGTTTGTATTTCTGTTCTATGTTGTGCTGAGGTCCATGAGGAACATTTCATTTCCCTGCATGTATATCAAATATATGTGCTGAAATGACACTAAACTTGAACCTGAACCTGAATCTTTGTATTGATAAGGTAATATCAGAGCACTTGAGATTTTCCACGAGAGAAACAACTACTGCAACACACAGTAAGCTAGCAGAGCTAGTTGTAAGCTAATTAACACTGTACTGAGAAATGTATAGCAGGCTGTATGAAGTGAGTAGGACCCAGACTTTTGACTTGTGTTTACTACAGCCAGCAATAACTGCTGAAAGTTGACAGACAAAACAGGGAATGGAACAAACCAAAATTGGGCGGGCTGCCTAAGGTCCCGATCTTGATATAAAGTTACATATATTGTGATAGATGATTGAATCCATATTGCCTACCTCTGATGCCTGGACATTGACTTATGAATGATGTGATTCATTTGTCTTTATAGAAATAGATACCCTTCCCCAAACATATTGGTGACATAATAATCTTAAATATACATTATAAGGTAATGTAATTAAGAATAAAAACTTTGTCAAAAGCCAAAATAAATACAGTATCATACAGTTCAATATGTTTTGCATATTGATGAAAAAAATTTAGGGTTGCAGCACTAGTTCAGAAATTATTATGTATATCAGCCTCACAAGTCTTATGATACCTGCTGAGGCCCTGTCCTGTCAGTGAGACTACTACTGCAACACAGGTGTTGCTGGATTCTTCACACATTAATGGAATTATGAACTGGTTCAGTCATAGTTCAAATCAGCCTAATGAGAGCCAGCTGAGGTTTTGTCCCACTGCACTGATGGAAGCAAGGTAAGTGGGATGAGTTGTTTACAGACATTGCAATCTTACTGACTCATTTATGGACAAACACAGGCTGCTCCCCTAGGACTAAAAAGGTCATTAATCACAGTGGGCATTACAGTAAACAAATACATGAGTTGCACACTCCACTAGGACAAGAGCTCATTCTAATAAACCAATCCAGAAAAACTTCACTGGACTAATGTAGGAAGAGCTCACATTTACCATTATGTCAGTGTCTGAGTGAGTATGTGTGTATATGAGTGTGTACGCCTGCCTGTGCATGTATTTATGTGTACTTGTCCAGCACCAAATATTATTAACCTATCAGGAACAGAGGCCAGCATTTCAAGCTCACCTGGTTTATTTCAGGCTGTGCTAGAGGGTTTTACAGGGCTACAAATAACAAACAAGGAGTTTGTTATGTGAAGGAAGTTCTTAAGGCCTGGATGTTGGCTTGGTAAATACCCCAGGCAACTGTCCATATGAAAACTTAGGAATAGCTTGCCTGTTTCGAGGTAGCCCACAAGCAGAGTTTCCATAAACTGAGCCGGGCACGCTGGAATTGCATACAACTCTTTAATGTAAAAGGAACATATAGAAAATAAACGTTGGTTTTGGGTTTTGCTGATGTGTTTTTTTCTATGCAACACACCCTCTTCATGATGAGGTTTCGAGATTGGTTGCTGATTGCTTTATCTAACTGCTGACATGATTCTTTCTATCTTTCTGCCTTTCTAAACATTTAGAATAGAGGGAATCATTTGTGGACATTTCTCATGCAACTATGGCAAATGATTAATCTGCTGTGGTTTGTTAGCCAGTTCTGGCAAATGCTCTAACACTGGCATGTAGTGTATCACCCTGAGCTATTTTCTCTGGAATAGCTCACGGACAGAGACAGATCTGACAGATTAAACATTATATTTCATTTTAAGGTCATGTTGAAGCTGAAAAGGCCAGATGTCAGCGGATGGGACAAACCTGGCAGCTATTGGCAGATATGATACACTGGCAAAGGTGAGTCAGAAATAGGCATCGATGCTGTGATGTGGCTAACAACACTCAACACCACATATGATACACAGTTACACACATACACACACACATGTACGCACTGCTTGGTGGCTTTGGGCCAGGGAAAGAAGGACCTCAGGGTTTTGTTGTTAATAAAAATCATTTTGTGTTTGTCTGCTCTTCTGTCTCGCTTGCTGCGACTTGCAACCAGGAATCTGCCTTTGGTTGTACAAACAAAACCACCGGTCAAAAGGAGGCTTCCACATGTACACTGCACACCCAGCCGAGGAAATCAGCTACACTTCTGCAACAAGCTGTAAATTATGTCTCCAGGGAAAAATGACTGGGCACTTTTAACCTTTTCTCATTTATGAATTGAAGCTTTTGCGCATTTACATTCAGCAATGCATTTACACGCATTCAAATTTGGGACCTGTTCGCCTAGCTTAGCACAAGAATTGCAAGCAGTGGACTTGATGGAAAGATTATTTTTTCACTCACAGAAACACATAAAAGCTAACATAATCTAATGTCCTGCAGGACTTTCTGTATGCCTGGACTAGACAAGATCTCAAATTGATCTTGATTTCCCATCTGACACCAGTAAAGATGCAAAAAAGATTCCTCCAGTTTTCGATTCACACATTAATTTTCCTGTACTGATCCTTTTAGCCATGGCCGGTATCGTGTGTGTGTCTGTGTGTGTGTGTGTGTGTGTGTGTGTGTGTGTGTGTGTGTGTGTGTGTGTGTGTGTGTGTGTGTGTGTTATTATTGTTTTTAAATACTAAACGTAATTGCTGCTGAGTGTATTTAGACCTGATGCTTTCAGTCACTGACCTTGGCATGTCCGTTCATCAGTGAGCAGTTTGTGGCCTTTCTGACAGCTGCATTCAAACGATCCCACCGTGTTCCGGCAGAAGTGATCACAGCCTCCGTTGTTCTCCTGGCATTCGTCGATGTCTGGGTGGAGAAGTTAAAAGAGAAAGACCATCAGCAAGCACAAGTTTAAATGTTAAACCTCAACCCATGATTAGGATGTACAACTGATTCACATTTCAGTTATCAGTTGTGGCCGATGTCGTAGGCATGCACTGTCCATGTTCAATGGAGAACCATCTGACCATAAATGGAGGTATACAAAACTGCAGTTTTGTTTGATGTACTTTGGAACTGTAGAACTGTCAATATGTTTCTCCAGAAATTTCCTTGTACATTTAGTACCTGCTAAGTGAGCTTATGCCATGAAGAAGGGACTTATAGTTCAGCTCATAAGAGACTAAATGAACAGGACCCAGTAGACACAAATCTCGAACATAACAGTAACACTAAACTGAAAAGCATCATAGAAGAAAACCCTTATCTGGTTCAAGTTTTATGTATTCACAGCCTATTGTGAGAAGGTCTGTACTGGCATCAGAGTCTCAGATATGTTAGATGGAGGGATTTTTTTCTTCATGCTCTTTATTTGTGTGCTTCAGTAGGCAAACAGTGCCAGTAGCCCTGAAGGACTGTCGTCAATTTTCCACCTTATTTTAAACTACAGTGTCAGATTGCCAAAGAGAAAGCTCTGCCATTTTCTTACACAAAAACACAGAAACACACCCGTTGCTTCTGTGCAACAGAAGTAAATGGTTACTATACTTCTGGCATTGTCTGACATGCAGACTATGCTGTCTCTATTTGTCAAGTTAACTTTCATTGCAAATTTATGCTTTCAGTTCTCTCTGTCCTCTCATATTTTTATTGAATTTTACAAATAAGGTGCAATGGTTCATTATGGTGCATGTACTGGACTGGTAAATTCAGTGTTACGCTTGTCTAACAGGGCTCCAGTAGGCAGCGTGGATCAGTTTTTGGAGGTTTAGCCTTGGGCTTGTTCATATGGATCCCACTGTCTCATCCCATGATGCGCTAGTTACCTGGAACTAATAGATTCTAGCTGCTGGGAGAGAGAGAGAGGAGAGACTATCATTGAGAAAGTTGGTATATGCCCCTTCACAGACTCCAAAAGTCTGATCTGCAACATATCTGCAAAACGTTTACCGCAACAGATTTAATTTCTTTTTCTGACAATATCTGCTGATTGCAACTAAAGCAGATTTAAACTTTTTATGGTCGTGAACTCACAGCACTTTGTTAAAATTAGGGAACGACTATTGTCTTGATCAAATGTGAAAAAAGTAAATACTGTTTTCTTGAAAGAATAGAAAAACTAAAAAGTGACTTGAAGTAAGAAACGTGACTAGTTTGTCACAAGTAACAGAAACCACAGTCTATCCCTCATGTTAACCAAAGTATTTCTTTTATTTGAAAAAAGGTTGCCTGTAAAGGAAGAAAAGTTGGAAAGTAAAGAAAATAGAGTGTACGAGTTTCCGGGAAGCATCATTAAAAATCACATTTGGGCCTAGTAGTAGTAAAAGGTAATTTCTTGATCCTGCGAAGAACAGAGAGGTGGTAACAGTCTTGTCTTTTGTCATCCTTTCTGCCTGACTTACACCTAATTTGAAGTTTTATTAAAAAATGTTACACACCCTAAACATTGATGTACATTTACAAATTGTGTGAAAAAAGAAGGATAACTTGTTTTCAAGAAGCAATATAAAATGCTGTACGAGAAGGTGTTAAGATGCTGGTAGCAATATTCATGTTGGTCCCATAGTCAAAGAAAAAAAACAGGCCCGTGGTCCTGGGAAAAAGTGTCTGCTCAATTTTAGTGGAATAAAACCTTGGATACCTGAGCTGTAGCCCAGGTGTAGTGCAGCGATCCAAAGGCGCAGATTCTAAAATAATAATAAGGTGAATGCAATTGCCCCGAGGCAGACTGATCAGTGCCAACTGCAAAGCTGCTGGTAGATCTGGTTTCACAAACTCCAACGCTCCAACATCATTTCGCCTCATCCGGACTACCGTGTCCTCAGATGAACCCAAACTTTAAAATCATGTCTTCTACCTTTTTTTTGTTTTGATAATCAGTGGCTTTTTCATATAACAATAAAAAATGATTGCTACTCCTTGTCTCTTATTTTTAGCAAGTGCACCCTATCCAAATTGTGAAAGCTATTCTATTTGCGCCTGTAAAAATGTTGTTTCTAGAGGAGGAGAAATAGGAGTAGGAGAATAGGAGAGATCAGACTGGACAGTTTTAGAGGGCAGAGAAGGTGAAAAAGGAGCAGGTAGGAAGAGAAGGAAAAGAGGAGCAGGAGTAAAAAAGTTGGGAGAGGGGACAATAGTCTGGCAGATTTCATAGGCTAAGTCCTTTTTGATTGGTCCTCTTAGTGATGAAAACTGTGAGGGATTACCATGTAAGACTTTGAGATTGGGAATAAGTTGAGAAATAGATGAGCAGGCGAGAGAAAAAAGGGAGGAAGAGAGGATTGAGGTAGAGGAGGCAAGACAGAAACATAGAGGGAGAAAATGTAAGGAAAAACAAGACAATATGGAGAAAGTAATTGGTGCTAGAAGTGCATGAGAGAAAGAAAAACTTTTTCATGTTACAGTTTTTTTGTTTGAAAACACAGTTTACTATGAAATGCTTTAACTTCGAATTTGCTTATGATTGCTTCTGCTCCACCGTCTTGATTGTTAGAAAATGCTTTGTATCAGCAGCACATTTACCATCAAAATTCATACTTATTTTTCAAAGAATGGGTCTTTCATTTCAGACAGAGATAAACAAAAACAAGCTTGTCATATTTAGCTGATCACCCTCAGTTTTGTCAGCTGATGACAACTGGCGCTGGATTTTATCAGCTGTAGGTAGCTAGCTAATTAAGCGAATGTTAGCTTCATGAGCTGGCTGAAAGCACTGTCTAACATTGTGTTTTAATACAACATCGACTGAGCATCCTGCAAATTAAAAGACAAAGTACATCACTCCTCCATGTGCTCCTGAGCAACACATACGTTTAAAATCCATTTTATGATGTGACAGTGCCATGGTTAAGGTGTGGTTAGGTTGAGGAACAAAAAAGACTTGGTTAGAATTTGGGAAAGATCATAGTTTGGGTTAAAATAAGTTTTTTAAGGTTAGGGACTTCCTCCTTCGCTCCCATCGTATTTACTACAGCCGTTAGAGAGCACTATCACTTGAATGTACAAATATGTTGTTTGGAACCATTTGCTTAAAAGGACTGATGCTGCTGATTTTCTTGGGAGGAGTGTCTCAAGTGATGTGTTTCGCAAACATAACACATTTTTCTATTTGCAGATAGTCTGGGTGCCAAGTGGGCAAGAGAAACACTAATGGACATTTGCTGTGAGCCAAACAGCATTAAAGCTTATGCGTTGAGTGAGAAATTTTCAATCAAGTGTTTGGGCACCATCTTTATTTCCTGTATCCGGCTCTTGTAATACATCATTGGGAGAAATCCAAAGCTTGGCAGGCCTGCCATGCCTAGTTACATCCCAACCTATGATTGGACAACCACTGTTTGGGGGAAGGGGTTAATAGAACAGTCACTAGAGAGCCTGGGCACCAACAAATTGATCCATGTTGAATGCATACCCATTTCTTCTACATACATTTGCATGCTCACATTAGCCTTACAGAAGCCAGGCTAAACTAAAATTGAACATCCTTGAATAATGTGTTTCCGAAGCAGGTGCTTATCAAGTGTTGGTAGGTGGCAGGGCACAATGAGTTAACATGAAAACTGTGGCCACAGTGCACTTATAACCATTAGTATGCAGTAGTATGTAGTTTGATCAATTCGGACTCAGCTATTAACAGGGTCAAGAGGACAAGAGGAGGTGGCAAGAGTACAGAGGTCCAGTCAACAAACACTTTCAAATGGCCTTCAGTGTAGCTTGATAGGAGCTCTTATAAAAGAGCCAGTAACTCAGAAACTGGGTTTTTCCATCAGGGTAGACTCAGGCCTCTCTGGCCTGATCCTCTCACTCTGTATCCTCAGGGAGCTTCTTCTGAATGAGCTTTTCATCTAAATATGGAGCCGAGACAGGAATCCACAAGGTGCTGGCTGCGCTGTTGTAAAAATGTAGTAAACTGCATGTCCCGCTGTGCCCTGTCAGTGGCCTTTTAAAGAGACTGTCCCTCCCTCTGGCTCGGCTAAAAGAGACTGTGGCTGGCAGGAAGAGAATGGGCCCCAAGGTTTTTTAAGAAGAGCAGGACAGGTAAGGGCACTCAAGTACACTTAAGTGTCTAACATCCCAAAAAATGATGTCATACTAGGGGAGAAGCATTTACATTGATTAGGTCCTTTCAGTTTCTCTCCACTCTCCACTGCTACCATCTACCTACTACATGACCTTTAACGGTTTTGCTCTTTTGATTCCTCTCTGTCTTTTTTCCTGACTTATTCTCTTTCTCAGTTTTTTTTTCTCCTTCCATGCTCTGTTTTCTCATGTCTAACCTGCAGTGCCAGCTGCCCCAAAGGACTGCCAATCAATCACAGCCAAGTCCCAGGTCTTTTCTGCAGCATGCTGACAGTAGCTTGTAGGGCTGATCTGTATCAGTGAGACAACAGGAGGGATCACTGCCTTTCGCCTTTCAGGTTACACACTTTGCACATTTGCCAACCTTAAGTTTAAATCCATCAGTAAACAAAAATATGTCAAAGACCACCAGAAGAAAATCTTCAGGAGTGAGGAAATTTGGAATCTCGTCAGACATGTTGGCAAGTAAGACATCTACACAAACTATGAAAAACACACATACCATTCTTCAAAATCCCCTCTCTGCCCACATCGTCTCTGCTCTGATGCCTAGGTAAAAACAGTGGATACCACCCCAAGTCCATCCGACACAGACACAGCTTCATAATTATTCTGGCAGCCACAAAACACTGGCGGAACCACCACATCTACCCAAATTTAATGGCCACTCTAGGGATGGCTGAGCCTTATAACGGGGTATATAATTACCTTTAATGGAGCTTAAATATACTTTGAGCTTAAATAAATACATTAAACCTCAGCACATCTTGAAATGATAAAGTTTGGAGAGACGAGACAGGGCAGATAAAGGCAGTTCAGGAGAGTGGGTGAACAGGGAATGGAGGGTTGCATGACATGTGTTGAAGGTCACAAAGTCAGCGTTTTCTTAACCCCAATCTATTCTGTATTTGTAATGCCAATTATTTCTCACCTAACACATTATTAGAGGACCCCAGTCATTTTTCAGCAACTCAAATGTGTTTCAACCAATAACTGTAGCTGTAAGGCAAAATCCTTGCAACTTCCGATATAATTCATGTTGTAGGAAGTGCAGCAGCGGAAAAATATCAGTAAAGAATACCATGAGTCTACAGCCACACTATTGGCTCTCTGAGGCTGTAATACTAATTGTAAAGAAAAACGAACTGTCAGATAGATAAAAGGTGAACTCCAACATTAGTTTGCGGTTTTTAGAAGTCGTGGTGATGTAATGTAATGATTGCACCACTAAAGGTGTTTGACACCACACTGTAGAGTATATCTGGAGGCTCATTTCATCATATGAGGTATGACATCTTATTTGGTGTTGGGTGAGCAAAGATGTGAAAAATGAGCTAGAAAGATATGAGAAAAATAGTCTTTATTTTCTCTGAACATTCAGGAATAAACTGTTTGTATTATACATGGTACAGTTTGTCATCAGTCATTAGTGGTCAACAGTGTTTTCATCAATGTTTACCATTGTTAAAATCTTTGCTCACCTTGTTAACATGCCAACATTTGCTAGCGCAGAGCATAAAGCAAACTGAAACTGATTTGAATGTCATTAATTTTTCACTGGTTAAGAGGAAACCTTTGACCTGCATGTGGTGCCAGAGGGAGAATCAGTGGATCACCATCAGGATTCATCCTCTGCCACACCATGAACATCTGTAACAAATGTCATGGCAATACATGCAATAATTGTTGAAATATTTCAGTCTAGACCACTGTGGTGGACCAACCAAACCTGAAACCAACTGAATAACAAACCACGACAAACCTTGATGTTAGCAGGGCTGAAGATATAGAATCCTACAATGGCTTGTGTCAATGGTCTGTGTGCAAGTGTAAAAAGCAGAAGAAAACTATGACCATCCTTGAATAATGTGTTTCTCATAAACTTATGAATAAAGTCTGTGCGTTCACATGAATGGGCACCTTGATGTCCTCAACAAACATCTGGGTTGCCAGAGGTCATCATGCAGGAGGCATTTGTAATGAGGATTCTCCTAATTAACTAATTAACACTCACATAGGACTGCATATGGAAAGCAAGGAGAAAGGCTGAATCACCCTCATAATCACACTGATTACCAATAAGTAAAAAGTATGCACACAAATGTATAAATGTGCAAACACCCCACACAGTGTTGTTATGTCTTTTACGCTAACGTAAAGAGAGAGAGGAGTCATTTGTCACTTTCACTATACAAGGGCCTTTTTAATGCTACCGAGAATTTGATTTAAGAGCAATTTAACAACCAAAATAAAGAGCACAAGTAGTGCATTTCCTATTAGACATAGCTAGTTCAGAGTCTGTAAATTGAAAGTTAAAAATTGTTACCAGGAAGTAATGTGATAACATGATGTCAAGCTTGTTAAAGGACATTCAAAGAAAACACAACATCATATTGTATTAACCTTGTTCTATATGAAAACTTTTATTGCGATGAACAACAAAGCTAACTGAAAACACTAGCACACTACTGCTGTTCTAATGTGTTTTTTACCATGAAGATACACTATTCATGCGACTTGGCATATTTTGTTTTTGTTACTCACTCTGCATCTTTCCAGCACTTGCCTAAATAGAATTAAACCAAAAGTGTCTGTCAGTGCCCCTATCATATGTAATATGAATAAGATTAAATTAAAAAGGAAAAGAGCATCTATTTTCCAACCTTATCTGGTGTCTGCCCACACTTGTAGGTCCGGAAAAACTCATGACCTCCCCAAGAGAAAAGTGTTAATAGGAGGAAAAAACAAGGATGGAGTGTTCTTTTCAAGTCTGATAAAAGTAAAGTTTCCATCTAAATTTGGTGCAAATTTTAATCAAATTTCCAGAAAATCTGCGAAACAAAATGCAAATTAATGTACATTTCTATCCATCACTGTTATGTGAATATTAGGAGTTGGTTCATCAAGATGAACAGTTGCTGGAATTATTACTAATTATCCACTTGGGGTGATTAAATCACAGCAGAAGAAGAGGACACGACGAGAAGAAGTAATTAAAAGACCTCCAGTCAAAGCTAAAAATGTGAAAAACTATGTAGAAAAACATGATGGAAATATGAAATTTCTGTTTTTTTCTTGTATTAATGTGAGGAATGTTACAGTCTCCTCATCACTCCACACAGATTTGATGTTTTCCTCTCTTCACTGGAAATTACAAGTGACATTTAAATCACATACTTCATGTACGTCAGCATTTATTCACTAGGTCTGTTTATATTGTACTTATTCAAAATTTTGTAACCAGTACACCAACATTTCCACCTCAGTCAAGTGCAATATTTCAGCTTTTTTTTAAAATTTGCATAAAAACAGGTGGATGCAAATGCACCTATCAACTCATGTGACGTTAGAGTCTTTGCTGGCATCTCCCATGTGAAATTATTCTGTCACACTATCAAAGAAAATAAAATGTTTGCATTGTAATCCTAGTCCAGGGATTAAATTCTGAGACAGTGGATTCAGTGTTGTCAGGAGCTCACTCACCCTGACAGTGTAGATGCAGTACTAGAGTAATTTCAGTCAGCTGTTCACAAGTTGTATGGCCGATCATGATGATCTTAGAGCAGAGCATCCTTCAGAGCGTATGATTCACTTCCCTGAAAAGTTTGTTTGATGTTACACTGAATAATCAATGAGAAGTCTCTCACGATTCTGTCTACATTAGTTAACAAAAACATCCGGCACTTTTAAACACAGTGTCTCAGTAACCCAAATAATTGGCCTCCTACGCAATTGAATTTGAATCGACATAAGGGGCTGTTGAAGGCTGACCGTTTTTTTCTTCCAGCGTAGATAATTTTGATGTGAACTCTTAACTGTGCTGGCCACAGAGGAAGCTATGGGCCAAATGAGAAGGCTTGCTAACATCCACCTGGGCCAAAGGAAACAAGCCCTCCACCCCCTCGCCTAGTCCTCTGCGAGCCTCAGGGCTGTGTTTGAGAAGTTCAATGTTTGGAATGAGAAACCTGACTCCAGCAGCGATCCTGAAGCTGCTGCAGGGGCTCAGCTACCTGATTAAGACCCACTGACCCACTCTATTGATCAGCGCTGCGGCCTAAACCATCTGTCACAACTGAAGGTAAAACAAATGAACCCTAACTTTTCACCTCTGACCTCAGCATCCAGAGGTCAAGGGCAGGGTCAGGGTGATTTAAGAGGCTCAGCTGTCTACCCTGGTCTTTAGAGAAAGACTGAGGCGGAAATATTTGTCGAAACAAATTGAACGGGAATAAAACTCTTGTCTCTTGTTTCTGCAGCTCAAACCTCGTATGAGCTGCAGAAGCAAGAGGAGCTGTGTAGTTTTACCAAATATTTGCAGTGAAAGGCAATTAAATGGAATGCATTTGCAGAAACCTGAATCTCTACAAATAATTACGGAGCACAGAGGATTTAGTTTTCTTGGGAGCATTGGTTTTCTTCGCAGGGTGTTGCCGGTGGAAAGGACAGACCTCAGGCTGGGAGGCAGCATGTATTTATTCAGGTATTAAACAACCCCAGTGCTTGATTCTGTTTAATAACAAACACTCCACGGGTGCATATGGGCCAAGGGAAATTCTCAGTTTTACACAACAATAAAACAGCCAGTGATGTGGGCCCGGTTTGGCTTGAGCGAGGACTGCCGACCATGCTGCAGTCATGTAAGGTGATAGAGACCGCAGCGTTATGAATGGATTACTGCGCCAGATGAGTGTGGATGCTGAGGGGGCCACAGAGCTGTGACTTCTCACTGAGGCAACTAGGACATCCAGGCTACTACTAAGACAAACTGTACCAACACACATATGCATTATATCTCCAAAACCAGGCATAATAAGTACAATATTATAACTGATGTAATATACTAGAATCATTATTTTTGAAATGCTATTGGCAAGTGAGTGAATAGCTGAGTGAAGAGCTACAATGATCAATTAATAGATCGACAGAGAATCTATCAGCAACTATTTTGATAATCAGTTAATCATTTCAGTCATTTTTTTGAGCAAAAATGCCAACATTAGCTGTATCCATCCAAAATGTGTGGATTTAATGCTTTTGTTTGTCATACATGATAGTGGACTGAATATCTTTGGGCTTTGGACTGTTGGTCAAAACAAGTCATTTGAAGACATCCCCCTGGGCTCTGGGGAACTATGTTGGGCAGTTTTGTAATTTTCTCTCCTTTTATATGCAAAATTCATCAATTAACTAAAAATAATTGGCAGATTAATCAGAAATGAAAATAATCATTACGATAATTGTATAAAAAGTGCGTTAGTAAGAATACATTTGATAGATAGTTAAAAGGATACTTTGGTGGATTCAGAAGTTACCACAAAAGGCTTATATTGTTTTGTTGCAGCAGTGCATGTGTTTCTGTCTCTGCATGTGTTCGTATACATAAATGGATATGATATTCCTTTTTTATAGGTCTATTAGTATCCTGGTGAATGAATGTGATCATGTCCTTGTCTTAGTTTGATCCTATTGCGTGTGTGTGTGTGTGTGCCTGTTTTCAGGTTTTTTCAGGTAGAAGAGGAATGCAGGCCAGTAGGAACGTGTCTTAGGTGTCAATAGACACTGTGTACTATACAGCACAGTACACCTACCAGACACTATCCACATAAAACACACGGACACCTAGCCTTCCATGAACATGCAACAAAATTTGTGTTCATTAACACAGAAACAGAAGCACACAGACACACATACACATAATCATATATATACAATAACTTATCCAAACTCAAATGTGCACCTTCTAATCAAACATCTGCAAATTGTTCAAAAAAAACCTCTCTGTCTCTCTCTCTCTCTCTCTCTCCCTCTCTAATTCAATTTCAATTTTCTCTGTAAAATTAACTGAGCTTTACTGGCACGATTGTCAATTGGATAAAATTGCCAATTCGGTAATGAGATGAAAAAAAAAAAAAAAGTCAATAAGTAGAGTACAACAAATAAATAGTTAGAAAGAACAAGAAAATGGCAAAAAAAAACGTGAACATGTTTTTTGCGCGGGCGTGTGTGTGTGTACTTGTACTTTTGGCCAGATCATCACTTTCTGACACATCTGTAAGGGATGTTTGAGGGTTGATACTTGTTTTAAGGGTTAAGGTTAGAATTAGGTTTAGATTAGGGTTAGGGTAAGGGTTGGGGCTAGGTATTTAGATGTGATGGTTGAGGTTAGGGTAAGGGTCTGGGGAATGCTTTATGTCAATGAGTGTCCTCATAAAGATGCAGTCACACATTATGCAGCTCAATTGCTGCATGTCCCTCTCTTAATAGAACCTTTTACTTATCACTGTCATCGAGCTCTGTGAAGTTTGGGACTAACAAATCAAATTAAAGTATTTCACTCTGATCATATTATATTTGTCACATTTTAAGAGGAAGTGTATCTCTGTCTCTATCTCACCTGTCGTGCAATGACCACAGACTCTTTCCTCTGTTGGTAGCTAGGACTTCTTGTGTCGTATTTCTCTATGGTTAGACTGTCGTCACTGAGTCACTGCGTCTGTATTTGGTCAGGATCTGCCTCTGCTTTGTATCTCTGACATTAAAAAGATACTCTGCCAATTTATAGTCATGGTCTAGGGCCAATTACGTTTGGTCTGAGTTTTGGTTTGATTTGACCAATGTTCCAGATCGGCATCTTTTTTAAATTTGATGTCAAATGAGATGTAACCCAAATTTAAGTGTTCTTTTGTTAATGTTAACGTTCAATGGGTAATGGCCTAATTCTGTTTTTTATGAGGATGTTTAATATGTACCTACAGAATTCTGTATGCAGGGCCTCTATGGGATGCTTTTCCCATCTAGTGTGGTCCTGATGACTGAGTGGACCAAAACTTTCCTACCATAAAGGGCAATTGGTTGGATTTCACTGTCAAATATTTTAGTCCAAATTATAAATGGCATGTCTATTTTTAAAAATTTTCTTCTAATTGCTCTAAAATACTACTTTTCTTTCAGTGCATTCACTGCCAGACCAAGGTTACCTGGGGCACTGATTTTGAGCCCCAGGTAATCATAATACAGGGTGTGATCTAGATGGGTCTTTCCTAATTTGACTCGATATTTGTTTTTTCCTGAGATCTGGGCTTCTTTTGTAAGATCATGATTTTAGATTTTTTAAAGTTGAATGTCAGGGTCCAGTTCTGACAGTGGCCTACTGCTCCAGAAGGTCCATTTACTGCTGTATTCATTGTTGTGTGGGTGAAAACCACACTAGTTCATCAGCATAGAGCAGGAATTTAACTTAATCATTGTCAGGGGTTAAGCCAGGGGTTCCAGATTGTTCCAACAGTACTGCTGGGTCATTAATGTAGATGTTAGATAGATGTAAGATGTTGCCCTGATAGACCCCTCTCCCTTAAGTGAAGAGATCTGTAGTTTTGTTGCCAACTTTCATATCATTCATATCATATCTTTCATTCAGTTACTTAATCATATCATAAAATAGAATCAAAAGTCCTTTTAAAATCAATAAAATATGCAGAAATTTCACCCTTTTTTTTTGGTGTACGTGATGATTAACTCAAGTGTATAGATTGTAAACGTGGTCAGTGGTGCAGTGATTTGGTGAAAAGCCAATCTGCCTTTTACTCAGGGCATTGTGTTCCATAAGGAAGGCCCGCTTCCAGCATTGATAATACTGCAACAAACTTTCCCCAGATTACTGCTAACACAAATGACTCAGTAATTGTTAGGGTTTAATTTAACACCTTAAGCAAGGCCTGTCTCAGCTCAGGCCTGCTGCATTTTAGCACCTCTGTCCTGATCCTGTCAGGTCAACGTGCTCTGCTAAATATGATTATTTTTAAAACTCTTTTCTATAACTTACATTGTAATTACATAATCAAGGGGGTTCTGATTATTTTTTATTGTTGATTCAAAGATTGTCATTTTTTTTCTTGAATTTATTTCTGTTCTTGATTGAGATTGTTAGGTGAATTTTTTTTTTAATTTATCTTCTTACCATTTGGAGAGCAAGGTTGTCTTTTTTGTTGTGTTAGTTGTTCCATCTCTCCTACAAAATATTTTGATCAACTGATTTCTAATCGTGATGTTGTTTTTAAGTCTTATTTTCTGTTTGTATTTTCTCAGTGGTTCAACATAATTTTGTCTCAGGTCTGTGTTTTGTGGGTAACGGTGATTTAGGTTGGACTGCTTTGTGCAGTCGTGGCACTCTTCCTTTTATCAGTCTCTGTTTAGAGGCAGAGCTGTTCTTAAGAAGACCTGATTTACTGACTGATTTATGAAAAAAAAAAGCCATGTTTAATGGTTTGGTGGAAATTGTACAGAGACGATTGTATTACTGAGATCAATGATTTCAGGTGAAGTGATTACATTTTTAATTCTACCTTTACCATCAGGAGCCCATTTATATTGATTACTTTTTTAATGTAATTTACAAGGTTCAGGTTCTGTTATTTTCTTATGTGCAGTTGATTTTATTTTTATACATTTATCTGGTAGTGGGGTTTGTGGTCTGACAGTGAATACACTAATCAGATGTTGGATTTCTTTATGGAGATTTTCAAGAAAGCTTTCACCGCGATAGGGTGACTTAAGGGGGGGAGTGTAAACCCCACATTTGTACAGATCATTAGCACATTTGGCAATATTTCTGTTTAACTTAAGCCAGATTTTCATTTTTCTTTTTTAAATTGTTTTTAGATGAGATGATAAGTTCTCTTTATACCACACAATAACCCCATCTGAATTTCTACTGTGAAGCAGGTGCTTCTGTTTGAAGGATGGTAGTAATACCTCTCTATAGTTTGATGGACAGTGAGTGTGTGCGTCATCTCGACACCATGTTTCTAATAATATAACAATATCTTGACTTTTAATGCTAGAGATGAATTCTGGGTCCGTGCTCTTTAGTCCAAAAGCTGAAGAGAACAGACCCTGAATGTTCCATGAACTTTCATCCATAGAGATTTCATTAATAATTAAATACCAACATAAATCTACAGTATGTTCAAATTTAAATTCAATTCAATAATGCTTTAATACAAAAAGTATAGAATACAATCAGGAACTAAGGAGCAAGCAACAGCCTGTATATTTTTTTGCTAACCAAGACTCTTAAAGATGAGTTGTAGCAGTTGCTTCCTTCTCCGATGTCTGATTGGCTGGCCACTACCTGTGCAATTGAGGCTGTATCCAAGGGGGTGGCATGGCTTGAACCATATCAGGCTCTGCTTCTGCATAGTACACTGCTCCAGATATATGCTCTCGAGGCCTGGCTCCCCTGCCCGCCTGATTTATAGTGGGTGGGGCTCTGCCGGGTTTGGCTCCAGTTGGCTGGGCTCTATTAAGCAGGGCTCTGGCAGGCTAGACTCTGGTAGACTGGACTCCAGCATGCTGGGCTCTTTTTGGTTAGGCTCTGGTAGACTGGGCTGATGTTAGCCCTAGAAAACTCCCTGTGTGCTGTCTGAGCCACCTTGATGATGGCCTCTGCCACCCTCTCTCCCTTGTGCCGCAGGTCATTTGTTCCAAGTGTGGATGATGATGTTGTCAGGGTCACGGTCATGATAGAGAAGTTGGAGGGTTTTGTTAGCGTAAGGACCCCTAAACTTCCCCATTCTATAACGAGGGAACAGCTTTCCATGCTCCAGGAATTCGGAGTACTCGGTCATCTGGCCTGTGGAGCTACCGGGTTGCTGGGGCTATTCCGTGGAGGACTGGGGAGATTGGGATGTGGCGCTGACTGGCTGCTGGGGCCAGTCTGTGGAGGACTGGGGAGACTGGGCTGTGGCACGAACTGGCTGCTGGGGCAAGTCCGTGAACCTGTGTTTCTAGTCTGACTTTAAGTGTGCTTCTCTGTTGCTTCCATCCCAAGCAGTTTCTCCTCCGGATTGAGAGGAAGTGTGTGTCTCTGCTCCATCTATTTTCTCAGCTGAAGGCCAGGTATTTGAGTTTGATGGAGCTGTAGGAGCTGCTTTTAAAGCACAGAGCCCTTTTTCCCACTAGAGAGAGTTTTCAGTCTGCTGAAGTCTCTTTCAAACTCTTCCAGTTTTGTCTGAGACCCTTGAAACATCGCTGTGCCATTGTTGAGAAGACTGATGTTGAATTTCGGTACAGTCTCTTTTTATAGCTGCCAGATGGATTTGCTGCCCATTTTAAGGTCATTATATTGCTTGTGGAGAGTAGAGTACCAAGCTTTTGGGTGTTCCCTAAAGAACAGCAGGTCTGTTATTACAGCTCTGTCACCTTGCCTTTTAAAGTCTGCTCTGAGTACCTCAGCCTGGTCTCTGAGCAGTTTGCTACTGTATTTCTGCTTCCCCGCTTCTCTGGTCATGTCCTCTGTGTGGTGCATCACCAGACTATGGACTCCATCCATCTAGTTATAGTTGTTTTGGGTCCATTTTTCCAACTGAGAGAAATTACTGCTGTCTTTCCTTCGTTTTTACATGGATGTACTAGAGGTCCAGTTGTTTTGTTTTTTTTTAATAAAATTGTTCCTACGCCTCTGGAATGTTCTGTAGTTGACCCTTCTTACTATTGTTTCTTCCCTTTTATTATCTTTGTTGTTGCTTTCCTCTTCCTTTTGCTGACCTTTTTAGTAGTTTTGTCCTGGTCTAGGTCTGAGAGTTGGTAGCTGACAGTTAGTGCTGTTACCAGTTTGCTTGCTAGGTAGCTAGCTCCTTCCACAGTTTTGTTTACTGATTTTAGTTTACTGATTTCTCAGATTGACCTGAAACTTGCTCACTTTGTTCCCAAATTCTGTAAGTTTAAGTTGATATAAAACTTGCCACTAAACTTGATCTAAAAACAATTAAATTGTTTTCCTCATGCCTTGTTGCTTCTTCTTTCTCTGGTTGCACTCTCTCTCTCTCTCTCTCCCTCTCTCTCTCTCTCTCTCTCTCTCTCAAATTCAAATTTAAATTCAAAGATGCATTATCAGCATGAAACTTTCAAAAATAAAAATGTTGCCAAAGTATCACAATGTAGTAGAAAAAAAGAACAATGAAATAAAAAAAGAACAGTAAAATAACACCAAGCTGTTTTTTTTGTTTGTTGAAATGTTGAGGGCTTGTTTCAAAATAGATTTGAATTATTACAGACTGATGAATGATCTAGAAAGATTTTCCAATATGTGGTGTTATAAAGACATGCTCTGCTGTGTTGTGGAGAATTAACTGATTTTCAGGATTGTGCTGAGTTATTCGGGATTCTGTGAATCTGGATTCGGGTACTGTTTCTGGTTTATTATGTTGCTCCTTGTTTTTATGAAAAATGTTGTGTGTTTAATAAATTACTGTTAAAATCCCCCCCCCCCCCCAGCTGTTGGTATGAGAGCCCTGTGGTGAAACACCTCCTTGGGTTGGCATGTCTGTCATCATGAGAGGCTGAACTGCCTCATCTGTCAGTGCAAATGAAAGGGCATTTATCAGACTGGTGGGTTTTAAACATACCCTACATAGTTTATATTGAAATGATTATGATAGACAGGCACAACAGGGCACATCCCCTTGGTTTTAGAGCAAGGTAGATGCGAACAAGAAGACAGAGAGAGAGAAGTGGAGAGAGAGCTGTGTGTCTCAGCACATTTAGCGGCACATTAGATGAGACCACCTCAAAGCATGGCACTTATCTTGCAGCTAACTATAATGTTCAGTAAACAGCTAAATGTCAGCAATTATACTCTGTGCACTACAATACAATGCTACCATGACTGTGATTACATGTGCCACCAGAATCGACAGACACACACACACACACACACACACATATATATATATATATAATATATATATATATATATATATATATATATACAGCTTTTTCCAGGCGTTTTCTCCAACAGTCCAAAGACATGCAGTATGTATCAGTATGTATATTATATACATTAAAGACACTGACCATGTTACTGCAAAATCCCTTCAAGTCCAATCAGGGACCTTTGTTGCATTTCATCCCCCATCTCCCACTCCTTTCATGTTATGTCTTCATACTGTCTAATACGAAATAGTAAAAAAGAAGTAAAAAACAAACAAACAAAACCGATTGATGGATGGCTCAATGGAGCAGATTGTGGAGTCATAGAAACCAATGTGCAACTACCCTTAAATACTGTCGCTCCAGTTACCACCAGATGCTGTCTCTAAGAAATATGTAGACTGAACTAAAGGGTCACTTCAACCATACTACAAAAACCAAACATTTTCTCACTTATCTCTAGAGGTGGACATCTCAACACCTGGACAAATAAAACCAAAACTATTTGCTTGGATAGACAAAATTAACAATAAGACAAAATTGTTTTTATACTTTTTTTGCAGTTTGGGTGAATTAGCCCTTTACAGTGAACGGAGAACTACAGAATATAGTCAATATACAGTATTTTACCAAAATAAGGCAAGGAAACAAAAGAGAAATATCTTCCTGACAACTCTTTCATCCTTCAGAATTTGATACTACAGCTCAGCATCCACCACATTGTCCAGATATGTATGTTTGATCAATGGCTCACTCTTGTAATTTACATCAATTTAAAAATGTTGGTCAAGCAATACACCCACACTTCAGGTTTTAAAACTTCCTCTCAGAGACATAGGTCAGGTCATGAACACTACGGCAGGGTTTTTCTACAGTCTATATGTCCTTCACATCTTGGTCTTACCTAGCTGTTAGAAATGGTAGTAGTAATGTTGCAGGATGTCAGGATGTGGCACACACTCTGCATGTGTATAGAGAAGTTCTGGGTTCATATCAGTGTGTGTGAATGTGTGTTTTCCTGCTCTGTGCCCAGGTGATAGATACTGATCGATGAGCACTGTCTGCTCTGTGTCTCTCAGCTCCATTCAGCACAGATCACTTCTCCAGGATTTATGAAGCCCGGGAGCTGATCTACAGCCAAATTATGTGGGCGGGGCACAGCTGGACTTTGTGCCTATCCATCTTCCCCACTTAACTCAGGCCCAAAAACAGAAGGGGATCTTTTCATTTTTCCATCGCTGTAAATGCTGGGTTCTGTCAGGACCACAAATCACCCTGGGAGACAGAGTGGAAGTGTTCGCACAAGCTGCTAGGCTTGAACTTGACACCAGGGCAGCAGACAAGATGTTCTCCCAGCATGCAACACATCTGTCAGGTGAGCCAAATAGTTTGGACAGTAATCTGTGTTTCTACTGTTTTTAATTTTTAACATGGGCCAAATCTAGTAATTCCCTCTATTTGAGACTGTCCTCCCAAGATGAATGACAGCACCAGTTGTTTTAGCAAGTGTCCAGCATTTGTAGATGTTCGAGTGACAAAGCCTAGATAGCCTGAGAAATTAAGACAAGAGCAAAGAAGGAAGTCAGGTGATGTTGTTATAGAGATGCAAAGACCACAGAGGGAGGAGGACTTTAACACAGGAGACCACTGTTCATTTCCACTTTCAAACCCTACTGGACAAGAGTAAATTACACTTCAATGATGTTTCTGATATACAAACATTAATATGTTAATATAATGCAAAGATGCTGCCAGCCAAAGCTCTCTAGCATGGAAATTATGATAATTACATTGGATTCTAGTGTTTATTGATTCAAATTAGGAACTGACTGATTTGTCCTGTCTAGATGTGTACATTGATGGGTCAACTGCTGTATTTACTGCAGCTGCAGCTGGATGGTGCTATCTGTGTGAAGGGCAAAGTGGGGGAGAGAGAGAGAGAGAGAGAGCGAGAGAGAGAGAGAGAGAGAGAGAGATGATTGATTTGATATGATGGTTGATATTTAAATATTATTGTATATTTATTACTAATCATCAATCAACATTAATAATTCCCTGTACTGCTTTGGCTATATAGATTTCTGATCTGTCAGGCAATTAAAGCTTATATGAATTTTGAATTTGAGAGAAAGAGTGAGAGAGAAAGAATGAGAGAGAGAGAGAGAGAGAGAGAGAGAGGGAGAATGAGAGAGAGAGAGGAAAAGAGACAGTGGCCAGTGTGGGCCTCACTGTTCAAACATCTCGAAGTTTGCCGACGCGTCGTCTGCCTGCCAGGCCTGAGACAGCTCCGGCTCCAGGATTTCACACACCTACATGCCAAATTCTCAAAATGCCTGACACTCATTTCACAAACTCACATACTCCAGAACACACACACACACACACACACACACACACACACAAACAGTACTATATAATTTATAGAAGCATGCTCCCATCCCACGAAGTACCCAGATTCTGAAATTCAGTCATGTCAATGTCACATGACCTGCACCTCATTGCTATGATGATATATTTCCTTGAACACGTCTGTCACATGTGGGGTGAAGTGCTCCACTGCTCCATCTCTCCATCCATAAGTGCGGTCAGAAGGAGGTCCAACCATCAAGCACCACACATGTGGCAGAAATGTAGAGTTTCATCATCCTTCTCAAAGAAACTGCAGGTAGCTTTATCCAAGAGACATGACTCAGAGAATATCTACTGTACACCAGACTGGAGAAGTTTTCGCCCACACACACACGTCATCATTATGTTTAAAGTATAACACACATAATGCACTTTTCTGTGACTGGGTGAAGATTAGCAACAAAAAGGATTTTGAAGGTTATTGAGTCTCACTGTGGGCAACATTATAAACATAGTTTTTTTTTTTTTCCAGGAAATAGAGAAGTATGTAGTCCTTCAATGGAAAGTGTTTAAAAGTAAAATGGAAAACATTACAATCTCCCAAATTGGACTTAACCCTTTTATTTATTTGGTTGGTTACCACCTCCTTTACTTACACACATGTCCTATATGTCCTATATATACATGTCCTATATGTCCTTGGACAATTTCTTTGAAAAAAAACGTTTTATGCATTTCATGTACGGAACATGCCATTTCAATAGCAGGTAACCTTTAAGCCAACATCATACACTTGTCTAAAAATAAATTTACAAAAACATCACCACCTCTGCACTATCATGACATCATTATTAACAATATTGATTCTAAAAGAAGCACTAATCCATGATTTCCAAATACTTTTCAGCAAAACTCTCAACTCACAACTTGTGAACACGTGAACAAACTATAAAACAGAATGCCTCTTCCTGCCCACTCACAGCCCTCTCACTTTGTCAACCCTTGGGAGAATAAAGTACGTCTGCCGATTAAGACCAGTGTTTAACCCAAGGGTCAGCCTCATTAAGTGAGACTGTTTGTTTAGAGGAAAGCCAAAACCCTATAATAGTCTGTTTGGGATGTTTAGGCCCACGCTTCAGCAGCCTGAGCCTCCTCAGGCCACCATCATTGACGTAGCTGTCGGAAGTGGAGAAATGCTAAGTGGCAAAATCAACAACAACAAGCAGCAGCAGGGCCAGTGACCGTGACCGGAGCTCTGTGCATTTTGAAATGAAGTGGATGGTGGGGTCCGGTTTGGCTCTGGATCACTCAGATACCAGTCATAGCAGGCTTAGGTGGACATGTCCTCCTCTGCATGCACGGAGCACTAAGTGAATAGGAACCACGCACCACTTGCCCTTACAGCAGTCTTGCAGGCCTCGTGCACTTGTATATTCACAAACTTTCACATATTTACTGACCTTTACAAGTTTTGCCGTCAGGCTGCAGGGTGAATCCCACGGGACAGCTGCAGCGCACCCCTGTGGCTGTGTCCTTACATGTTCTGTCGCAGCCACCGTTGTTCACCGCGCAGGTCTCTGCAGACAGCGCCACAAAGATGGAAAAAGAGAAAGGGAAGGAGGGGGTGTTAACATAGGACCCCTGCTTCTGAAATATTGTGAAAAAGAAACTATAGACACTGAAAGTGATGTGGGTTGAGACAAAGCTTCATGCAGTATAACAATACATAATCAAACAACAGTACACCAGAATATGATGTATTCTTGTGTTGTTTTTTTTCAGGTAGCTTTGTCAATATACAAATGGGGTAATTACATCACAACACTCCAGTTTTCATGAGAAGAGACATATTTATATAGAGGTACATATGATGTTCATACACACAGAATGTCACAATCAGGATTTGCTTATCATTGACAGCAGTGTATCAATATGACAAGACAAAAACACATGACACTATGCTGATAAAGGGGGGTGAAGAACTCTTTGGCCCAGAGGTCAGTCCTGTTTCCAAAACTGACAAGAAGTCAGTTAAGACAAATAAAAGATAGGGTTAAGGTAAGTAGATGGAAAAATAAAGTTAGTGCATGGTGCTCTGTGTTTAGAACAGAACCAGTGTGTATATTTTCCTCCAGAAAAATGTTCGTGTATGTGGCGCATACAAGGTTTGCTCGGACTTGTGAATATTGCCTGAGCTGATCCCAAAAGAAACACAAGCTCATGGTAACTCTAGCTCACCTGCTCAGCCGCTGTTGCCTTAGCAAAGCTCAGTGCACACTTTCCCAATCGGCCTCAAGAAGTGCTGAAGAGGCTGAAATTTGATGTTGACTCATGTATGTGGAAAGGGATTTAATAAATCTACACCTAATAAGGAAGTTTCACTTCGTAACTGTTCTGCTTTTGGTTGGTTTGACTTCAGTAATCCCATGTCCTACATATTGGTGTTGTGTGAATGAGTACATGCATTAGAAGTAAAGATAGGAGTAAACATCATCAATCTATTTTCCTCAGTTCTTAAAAAAGCTGACATGTTAGAATTCAAAGGCCTTTGCTGGAGCAGCAAAATGTAAATCAGGGATGTTCCCCTTCTTTCTGGCAGCTTTTACCATTTGACTAAAACACCAGGAGATTGTATGCCTGAGTGAAGTGAAGAGAGAAACAGGAAAGGCCCTTTCCGGCTGGCAAACACATTCACATCTAGAGGTCAAGGCATTAGCATAACGCCCTTTTAGAATGCAGTCACAAAAACAACAGAGGCAAGATGGCTAGTGCTTTCTATCAAAAAACAGGAAGGTACTGGTACATTTGTTTGTGTTCCATCATGCAGCTCCAAACAACATCAGCCTCACGGCTTCTTCCCATAATCTCTCTTTTCTAGCTTGCATTTGTTCCTCACTGTGTTTATCCATCAAAGCTCTGTGTTCATCATTCGTAATCTTTTTCATGTCTATTCCTCTTTTTGAAGAAGCTTTGAAGACAGTTAGCTAAACTTTTTCAAATTCCAAATTGTCTTAAATTGAAACGTTTTGAAAATGAGGGCAGAAGCTATCTTAGATGCTGCACTGCGGTGTTGGATGGAAAGAGAGACACTCCATCATCCAGGCAGCCTGTCTGATTGGCCCTTTAGGGTATGAAAGCAGAACCCTGTCCCCTCTTCACTCCCCAGCTTGGGTCTCTGTCAAGAGTGTGTGTGAGAATGTGCATTGTCTTCAGGTGTACATGCCTGCACAGGTGCATACAATCAGAAAGGTTTGTGTGAATGTTAAAGATGTATGTGCATGTGAGTAGGCTTAATGCATGTGGAGGTGGTGTTTATGGGTCAGAATGATTTATACTGAGGACATTGAGCCCTATCATTAGCTGAGGGTGAGCACAGTCCTGCTCAGAGCTCCTCTTCCTCCAGTCCACGTCCAGCACAAAGGGCCCCCGGGCGTGATTGATGTGCTGGACAAGCCCCTCATACCACCTCAGCCCCCTCACCAAGCCTCTACACCCTCCATCTAATTATGCATTTTTCCATCCTAGCATGGTTTGATTGAGTGAGTGTGTGGGGTGAGGCATTATATCTGCATATAGCTTCTCTCATGACGACTGGAATCACCAATGATGGATTCTGATCACAAAGTTTGGTTAATGTTTAATCATTCTTTGGTGGATTTTTACCAATTTTCACTTAAAAATATGTTACCACTCATGCAAAAAATGTGAATGAGCTGCTGACTGTTTCCAAGCTGATGGAATACAAACTGAAACTACTGGTGTTCTGTGATTCAAGAAATATTCCCACACATCCACCCCCTGTACAACCACATCTTGTCATTTTTACATTTTTTTTTTGGTAAAGATTGGCCAAACAAGCTATAACATGTTAATTTTTGCACTTTCAGAATGGAGTGATTTTTTTAACCTTTGACCAGATGTTAAGCTGAGATAACCGGTTACTGGCTGTAGCTTCATACGTAATAAATAGATATAAGAGTAGGTATCAATCTTCTCATCTCAGCAAGAAAGCAAATAAGCGTATTTCCCAGAATACTGAACTATTCCTTCAAGCTTACATTTAAAACTGCCCCGTCTATTGGGTAAATTACTGTTGACTCAATGCCCAAACTTCATTCTTATTCCCTTGTTTTTTGTTGAATATTTTGGAGTAACCATGAAAAAGGCTAGTAAAAATTGGGAATTTCTATGCATGCTACTGTGTTATCACGTCAACAAGGGTTACAGTGGCTAGTTAGCAACTTTGTGGTCGATTTATGAATTCAGATTAGTGGTGAATCTGAACATCATGTTCATTTGTTTATTTTCATTCATCCAATTTAAATTAAACTAACTTAAACTGTTTGTTCACTATTGTGCTCATTTTGGAAGGAAACTCTTCACTCGTTAGTTTTACTAACTGTAGTCCGTTAGGCCTACCTATATGGTAGAGACAGTTATTGCAGGCTTTGACCCAGGATAAAATCAACATGAAGAGAGGAAGTGGGAATTAGTAACATATTCATGACATGATGCACAATTTTAAGAGGAATCAATGTGAAAGGAGACTGGAAAGATGAAAGCAACTGAATTTAACTCTCCTCTTGCAGACTGAACAACCACAGCAGCTTCTTCTGTAGGGATTACAATATGTCAGTGAGGGACAGAGAAATGAGAGGGAAGACAGTAAGTATACACATGTCCATCACACTCCTTGCATGGAATTGCTGACTGCTGCAAACGACTCTCTACGTGAGAGGAGGACACATGTTCTATTGATTAAAGCTGGAGAGCATGAGAGAGAAAACCATGTGCACTGAATAAACTAAAGCGTCATGCCAAGTAAGAGCAACTGCTGCACTGTTATAAAAAGGTAAGAGGGGCATTATCACCTTTCAGTGCTCAACAGGATTGACCACTGCACCGTGATGGCCACCTAAATCAGCTGTCAGTCAGTATAGCTCTGGCCTGTAATCACTCTATGTGGATACACCTACACACACATACACACTCAATATCAACACCATGGAGTCTCAGAATGATTTTTCATCAAGTCACCCATGCTCCCTCTTCTCTTTGAGCTGCTCTTTTCCTTCATGGTCCCTCTCTTTATCTGTAGCCTGTCCTAGTCTCAGCAACACCTTTTCGATAGAGCCTCAGCTGCAGTTCCATTTCTCTTTTGAAACATGTTGTGCTGTGCAATGGCAGTGTGGGCAGAGGCAGGAACGCAACGTGTCAAAGGAAGCAGACAAATTGATAGCAGTGTTGAATGTAACATACTGATGCTGTTCATGCTTTGCTAGTGCAGCAATGGGTTGGCCCCACACATGTTCCTTCATGCACACAGACATGATGGAGGCACATATATGTGCCAGTTCAATTGACTCAAAGATTAAATGTTTAATTGGTATTTTTAGTATTAGGTTTGGGTTAGGGTTAGTATCCAAATACGTTAAAGCACGAATTAGTGTTTATCAATGTCGGTCATTTCCAAATTCAGTGACACTGCTAAAAATTTAGGTTGAGCAAGACACAGTGGGGACTCAATTTATTAAGATTTACTATAATTTACTATTTAGAAAAATTAAGTGTATGTTTTTAGTTAACAACGAATGAAGTGAGCATCTCTCATGAAATTCGTTAGATTCACTCAAGCCACATGTAAATTTCAAATTTGACACCAGTCCAACTTGCTGTATGTTCAGTGGTCAAGCCAACTTCAACAGAGTTTTGGCTGATGAGGGAATGACTTTTCGTTTGGTGCGAGCTTTATTCCCTTAAGGGATATTGTTTCTATTTGTGCATATATCTGAGGTGAAATGAGGAAGACTTGTTGGCCACGGGCTGGACATCGAAATCATTCAGAAACCTGGAGGCAACTACAGTACATTGGAATAAAGGGCATCTGACTGCCATAGTGTTCATAGAGCCTTTCAAACCTTAGACCAGGTTTAAGTCTGAAATGTCTCTAACAATGGTTGCTCTGCGTTACCCAGCTCATTTGGGAGGGGTTGGTTTGAAAGGACAACCTTCATACAGATTAATAACTTCAATCCCTGTTGTGAGGTTTTACCATGTAAAGCACAATCCACCACAGGTTACAAGTGGAATGCCATCAGGACAGGTGACATGCTGGTACAACAGGAGGTGAAGTAAGGTTCAGCCAGTTAGGAGAAATAAAATATTTAGTTAAAAGGTAATAGAGGTAGAAGAGGGAAAAGGAAGCATCCCTATAACCAAATTCTCCACACTTTCTCCAAGCCACGCTGCCCACAACCAACTGAAATTAAACTTGCATAAGTATGGAACATGTTTAAATACACTACAGGTCCGGGGGGATTTCTGATGTACCTATGTATTAAAAAATAAAAGAAAGGTTAAATTCAAAGGACAGCAGAAGATGAAAGTGGGGGATTTGTTTAAGTAGAAGTCATTGATTTTCAGTTTCAGCTATTTCTTGGCATTTATAGTAGGAGTAGAACACCCAAAGATAAACTTAAACAGATTGGATCTGGTTTGACCAGTGGTTCCTAAAATGTAGTGCAAGTATGCCAAGGAGTTCCTTAGGGAGATTTATGCAGCTTCAGAGACAAAAACAACATCTGACTATTTTCATCGTATGTTTCAATTGTAATCATTCCACCAAAAGAACAGACACTGATGTAAAATAATAAAAGACACATCTGATTATAAAATCTTTAATTTGTCATTTGAGGTCTTCAACATGGAACATTTTTGGGACCAAACATCCATTTGGTCACAGGGCTGTCCAGACTGCTGACTTTAACCTTGATAGAACAAAAAGCCTCACAAATGACTCACTAAATAGAAAGGACTGAGATGTCAGAGACAGTTTCACCAGTGCAACATAGGACTGGTGTTTCTTTCTTCGTTTTTACTGCAGCTAGTGAGGATTATGGTTTTGAGAAAATTTTACAGTACAGTACAAAACATTTATGGCATTGTTCTGTAATTGTGGGGCAAGTTGGGTTTATGACCATTTTCAGGGGGTTTTGCTTAGTAAGGTTCCCTGTTTTGTAACATAGGTAATCAAAAATAAGGCGACTGGAACACAAAACATTTGGAGAAAGGTGTAACTGGAAAAGTAAAAAGTTAGTTACTAAGAAAAACCTTAGAGCCATCCAGAAATTTCAGTAGGTAAAGTTGGGGAGGAAGGGTTTAAAGGAAAACAGCGACCTTTTTTTTCATCGTTTTTCATCACATTACATACAATTGTGAAAAAACTGTGACTGTGGGAGTAGATAAAGTGGGCACCAAGGGTTTACAAATTTTTTTTTTTTTTAAAAGACAGAGAGAGGAGGACAAGGAGGAACAGAGAGGAATAGAGTCGAGGATACAAGCACAAGCGCCATGGCAACACATAGAAAGAGGAAGAAAAGAGTTACCCATAAGTAGCCGCCGTTTCACCCGCTTGTCCACATCAGCTACTGACGTGGCATTGAATTCAGAGCTCTCAATTGCAGCCTCATCTTTCTCTAAAACACAAGTGACAAGGGGACAAACAGTGAGCAGCAGGTTAATGAGAAGCCCAAATGACCAGACCTTCAGCCCCTCTTGGCGTTTGAGCAAAAAACCAAAGCCAAGTAGCAAGAAGCGATGAAGAAGCGCCAAAATCCCTGTTAGAGTGTTAATCCCCAAACAAATGATAAATTCCCCAGAAGAAATCAAAAGAACAAAACAAAATAAATGAAAAAGATCAGTATCAGTGTGTAGCTTACAAAATGAAGCAGTTGGTAGGCAAGTGGGTTGATAGGGAAGGGGAGTGGAGAGAGTTCAGGGCTTACATATGAAAAAAGTCAAAAAAAAAGTGAAAGAGGTGTGGGGTTTTGGGGATGGAATCAGGTTGGGGTGAACATTTTGGGGGATTTAGTTCTGATGTTGACGTTGCTGTTGTTGCCGATGGAGTTTCTGTCTTCCATATCAAACAGCCACACTTTGTCAGCAATCATTTCCTCACGTTAAGATGGAGGATGAAGAAAGAAAGAGAGGGAGGGGAGGATACATGTCCAACATTTCCAAGAAAAGCTGCCTTAAATGTGGGCAAAGAGGCAGAAATAAAGAAAAGTGGGTGATGATAATAACAAGAAAGAGGAGAAAGGGCAGTGCAGGGGCAGAAAACACAAAGTGAAACAGCAGAGCTTGAAGGACAGAGCAGTGACAAGATGATTGAGAGGAAAATGACGAACAGAGTAGGAAAAGAGAGTGAGAGAGGGACAAAAAAAGACTAAATCAGTCCCATCATAGCCCACAATGGGAGAAGTATATACGGGAAGGATGGGTGCACATATGGAGAAATGGGGTTTGAAGTGGGAGTGTAGGGAGGACATGCAGAGAAATAAAAAAGCAGGAGGAAGTAATCTGGGGGCAGCGCTGGTTGCCTGTTTGTCTATGGAACACATCACAACTGGCTTTAACAGTCAACGCTGGAAAAACCACATTCTCAAAGCTGGGCAGGGGAGGGAGTAGGGGGGGCGTGGCGGTGGCAATGGTTGTAGAAGGGGGGCGAGATGGCTGTTAAGATGGCATATGTGTGCTGTGATGTTGGGGATGGTGGGTTTGATGATAGGGCTGAGAGAGGGATGTGGCCTTTCTCTGGGCCTGAGTCATTAGGGCATGAATGAGCATCTCTCTTTGAATGGACGCCACTGGCCGCAATAGGATTGGCCTTTGATGTACACACTCCTGTGGGATGGTGGGTGTTGGGGGGGTTGGATATTGGGGTAATTAACATCCTTTCCATTCCCCAGCCCCAGCCCTCTACCATTTCTCTCTCTCCTCTGAGGCACTTAATGGACAAAGTGGAGGACTCTCTGAAGTACACTAAAGAATGAATGGAGGCTTTCTGGTGCTCAGCTAACATATGAAATGTGGCCGTGTGAATTTGTGTGTGTGTGTGAGTGTGTGTGTGTGTGTGTGTGTGTGTGTGTGTGTGTGTGTGTGTGTGTGTGTGTGTGTGTGTGAGAGAGATATTGTTGAATTGAGGGCCTGTGCATACCAATGTGTGTGCTTTTAAGAGTCTGCTTGCTTGAGCGTGTGAAAAAATCTGTCAGAGTGGAAGATAAAATGTGTGTGTGTGTGTGAGTGTGTGAGAGAGAAAGAGAGAGAGGTAGCTGTGTAAGACAGGTTGAGAAAAGGTGGGAAGAGAAGAGTCCCAGCCACTCACTCCTAAAGGGTCTATGTGACAAAGCAGTGGCCCACAGAGAGGGGAGTATTTTAGAGAGTCAGACCTACAAAGGATGACGGGGGGGTTATACCACTCTACACTACGATAACTAGGAGGAGAATGGTAAAAACCAATGCACTGGAAGGAAACAAAAGGTCCAGGGTTGCTATATACAACAACAATAAAATTGTCTTCAACTCAAAAAGGAAAAATGAAAGAACAAAAATACAGAAAAAGGAAACCATAGAAATGCAGGGCAGGCTCTCCCATGCAGCTGGGCAAGCAGACAAGCAGAAAGACAGAAAGATCAGTGAAAGAGGCAGTGGCAGACAAATGGACGATGCGGCACATGTTAGTGGACACACGCAGTAGGACTGGCATGTTATGACAATAAAGAAAGATGACCAGTGCAAATCCCTGCCTCTCTATCAAAGTGTATGGAGCAAAAACAGAGGCTGATGGATGGGAATGAGGCTGTCATTTTGGTGTTTGCAGGTTTTGGTTTTCACGGAGCTGGTTGCTTTTTGCTTGGGACTTCTTAGGAAGTGGAGGATGAGGAGGTAGTGAGAGAGCTGGAGAAGGAGGTGGTTAGGTTTGCTTTAATGGGAGCTCCACCTAAGATCAGGCTGCAATTGAGATGTCTGCTTTTCCATACCCCCCCACCCTCCCCCATCCTCCCACACACACACATACACCCAGAGTCACTCTTTCCTCTTGAGCACTGAGGATTAATCCTCATTTCCACCTGATTTTGGTTTTGACAGGGATGCTCAGACAAGACAGGCAATCAGGTACTATCACCAGAGAGCAGGAGAAAGAAGAGGGAGGAGGAAAGGGGAACAGAGGGGCAGCGTTATATAGAAAGGGTAAGAGGGGGTGGGGACGTTAAACGTTGACCCACAGAGCAGCTGGGAGTCTTGGACCACAGACACAGGGGGTCTTTCTCTCATCAAGAGAGAAGAAGACAGATAGAGAGAGAAAGAAAAGACACAAGACATTGGGAAATGGAGAGAGGAGGGTCCCGGTAGCCCTCATTTGGTTTCCTCTTCAGAGCTTTTTTCTTGATGGGGTGTTTCACTTCTTCAAAGCAGCTGAAAAGAAAAAGGGTTATCGGCAGTCAAAACCAGGTGCTGCTGAAAAGCAGGCCAGCAATCTGCTCGAGTAGTGAGACACAGAGAAAGATACAGGAAGACAGAGACGGAGAGGGAGGTGTTTCCAGTGTTTGAATACAGCAGGAAGCACATCAAAATGGCATCAGATAATTATTATCTACCTCTGTCACACTTACACTTTGTTTTCTTTGGTTTGGACCAAATGGAAAAAGTTGGCTTGTTTTTTTTTTGGTTCCATAAGGTTTACACTGCCCAATTAAAAATGAACTAGAACTTGTAAAAAAAAAGGCACATGGACTCCCATGCAGCTCATTAATTTGACAGAAATTTGGTGTCCTGTCATCCTGCAAGGATAGAGATTCTGGCAGCAGGGGAGTCAAAACAAATTTCATTCAAGCTCCACATTTAAGTGATTTCTGCTTCAGGGATTTCTGCCTAGAATTAACTGCTATGAACAACAATTCTGAATACTTGAAGAAACAGCTAAATAAGACATCAGTCCAGACTGTGGTTTGGTGTTAGTTGTGTGTGTGGCTCACACAGGTGTATGGTGTTTGTGCTTGATGAGCGCCAACACAATGTTGACTTCCTCCTAGCCATTTGTGGTCATCAAGTTCCCTCTATAGGTGCATTTGTACCATTTCATGTCACTAAAAGAGATCAGATTAGTAAACAAACAAGTCTTGTGGTAGTCATTTGTGTAACTGTGCTCATAATTGTGCTTAAAATAATAAAATACTAATTTTATAAAAGGTCCTAATTTTGAATCCACTGAGGGGCATGTGTTGAGGGATGTAAAATATTTCACACTTTTCCGAACTCACAGTCACATACAAAAAATTGTACAGTTCCACAGTGGATGGCAAGCATGTCACTTCTAAAGTAATGGTTTGTAGATGTTGACTAGTGTTCAGTTGCTGTCGGCCCTGAGAGTCCAGGGGTTATGGCTGCATTCTTTGAATGATAAACTGATTAGAAGCACAATAATTCTTGCAACAGCAGCAGCAGCAGCTTTCAGCAATCATGCATTTTCTATAAGAATGGATATTGTAGTTATCTTTGCCCATTTCTATATTTCTTCCATTTTCTTCCTCCACAGTTGCAGCTAGCAAAAATGTTAAACATGTTTAGGAGATAGGTGCTATGACTTTTGGTGCAGATATCTGTAACGGTTGATTTATATGAATTTTTCCTATGGAGAATAAACAAAACATCACAAAATATGATGTATATGTCAAAAACTTTAAGGGCTACAACACTGAAACTTGGTGATCAGCTTCCCCATACTTTACTGGTTTACATATATGGAAGAAAAATTCTAGCGTTTATGGATTCAGTGATACTGAAGAGAATTATATAGGCCACACCCATTTGTGTCATAAAGAAATTTCTGCCATTTGAGTTTTTGCTAGACATACTTTCGACTCCCTATCCTACATCTTATTTCAAAGCTTTGCCAGACTTGGTACTTACCATGGTTGGACGACCCTGAACACTGCCCTTATGTTTGACTTGACATATCATGTATCATTTTCCCCAACTTTTGTTGGTGTGGTCAAATCAATTCAACCTATTTAACTCTTAAATGCTTCATCCAATTGCAACCAATTTGGCTCAAGAGTACAGACTGAGACCACAAATAAGAATATTGAATTTAATACAGTTTTGCCACTAGGGGGCGCTATAGAAAAGAAAATTTGCTTAATAAAAATCGCTACTACCTCCACACAGTGATGGCTAGAAACATGGCTCCTCTTTTAAAATGTCAAGCATAACTAGGCCATATTAGTTTTTGAACAGCTTGTTAATATCACGTTAATTAGGAGTGCATAAAATCACTTATATCTCAAAACTGTAAACGCTACAGTAATGAACCTTTACAGACAGCTGGCCACTGGTGAAATGCTTCACATAGTGAGAAATTGTTGCAACAGTGCCGCCGTGTGGCCATTTATAAAAAATAACTATTGTGTCTGTTGTTTAGCAATTAATAACTTTACTCCAATTATGGCTGTTCAGGGTGATATGAGCTGCATTCCTGCATCAGTTATGCAAAAATGTGAAATGA